>NC_052162.1:41602484-41903220 GCF_902713615.1 Scyliorhinus canicula | reverse complement strand
ACAACTGTAAAGCCCACAGGGCATCAAGACTCCAGCTCTTTTGGGACCCAGATACTGAGACAGTCAGAGTGCACAAGTTAGTGGGCACTACTGCCATGTGGTAGCTAGTAAGCCTGGTCGAGCCAGTAAGAGGTCATCGGTAGGATTAGTAGAGTGTCAACCCACAGCTGAACGTGTACAGCAATTCATAGTTAAATAAAACAGTGTTGGATCATCTCCGGTGTCAGACATTTATTTCTAGCTTCCCTGCATCCAGTTGCAGTCAATGTCGAACCAAGCTGCCTAACACATCAACGGGGTTTCATCTGCCTGTGGTAAAGATGGTGGGATCCTGTGTGACCTCGTTGAAGGGAAGCCCGCCACAACTGGTTACACTCAGGCGCTTGACAGGTCCTTGATCAAAGACTCCAGGGGCAGAAGTCTGGTCCAGCAAGAGCTAACAGTCAATCAGAAACCATCAGCTCCATTGAATGGCAGCATCACTGGTGAGGCAGTGACTGCTACCAGAATGACACCTACCCAAGGCCTGGGATCATTGCTGGATCCCAAGCCAAAGGTGAGTGATGTTGGGAGAGGGACATGGGATAGGGATGCGGGACGTGAGGTGGGGATGGACGATATGGGGGAGGGGTCAGTAGCAAAGGAAGATGGGTGGCTCTCAGTGCCCTCCTCCTTTTTCCCCAGGCTGGGCACATCGATCAGGCACTAAGTACTGTCATGATCAGTAAAGCATGTCATATTATGAACAATTAGTTACATTTTAAAAAAGCTTTTAAGATGGCTGCTGCAAATCACATGACATTTAACATTTGGACTGCAGATATATCAACTCTCTGGCTATACATAATTAAATATGCATGAAGGTGAGGGTACCTCTAAGCTATTTGTGGAATTTGCACATCTCATTGTTTGAGGTTGAGCCATCTAAAGCAGGCGTTCTCAAACTGTAGGTTGCAAACCCCAGTGGATCTGCAGGAAAAGCAATTAGATTCAAAAGCTCCCACTTCTACAAGACGTCTATCAATGGCATCCATGGAGCATCCGCTGTCAAGGCTGCAAGGCCTAATGCCCTGCACATGTTTTTGTTACCAAGCTTTGGTGGGAGTTGGTCTATTAAAATGAGCTTTGAAGCACAATTGCTGCATGCAGCATCTGCAAAATGCTAGAGGCAAAAACACAGCTGTTTGCTCCAATCATCCTTCACCCTGTTCTCTCAGCTCCAGTCCCCAGGGCAAGTCTCTCAGCTGTACCCCAACCCCCATTGCAGCTCTCTCAACTCTACCCCACCACTGCATCCCCGTTGCAGCTCTCAGAGTTCTTGCAGCTCTATTTCCCCCAGCATCTCTTCCCACACCCCCAGCTTTTGGAGCTCTTCCCCTACCTGCAGCTCTCAGCCCTCCATCCTCTCTGAGCTCTACATTCTCCACAACAATTGTCACAGCTCTATGCACGCACAGGGCTATATAGCGCTCCAGAGCTTTCACAGCTCTGCCTTCCTCCCCACAACTCTCAAAGCTGTACCCCATCTTCCCACTATCACAGAATCTCCCCTCCCACCAGGACTCCCAGCCTCCATTGCCCCAACCTCGCAAACTGCTCCCACTTAATTTTCCAATGTCAAAATGGGGTCACAGTGGGAAAATTTTTGGGAAGCACTGACCAAAATATACTGGAGTTTTTAGACTGCCTGTCTTTCACATTGGACAAAAGGGAAAATCAAAACTCAGTGGCCACTATCAACTTCCCGTTGTGTCAATATGGCCTTCCCCATACTAAATAAACTGGGTGGACCTCAGAAGTGTTAACCCAGTAGTCGAAATTGGATTCAGGAACTGTACCCTTATTAACACAGGATGCAGCAGATCCATCAAAACCATCAGTCGTCAGCCAGTCTGCGAACCAGACTCTGACACTAGCTGTAAATTATCAAGCAGCCAAAGTACTTAGCCTGTTCCTGTGTCAAAGTTCACCGAGAACTCCTAAATATTCACCTACAAGAAAACTCGCAACTGCTGTGAATCCTTTACTTTACAAGACTCTCACTTCAACTTTAACTCATTGAATCCATTGAAGAAACCAGAGGCCTACCACATGGGAGACCAAATATCGCAAATCAGAGACTGAAGTAACTGTAACCTGTAAAAGTTCACTCTCTTTACCTGTATCCAATATTTGAGTGTGTGTATGTGTGTCTGTATGTGTGTGTGTGTGTGTGTGTGTGTGCATAAATGCATGAGACAGAGTATGTGACGTTTGGTTAATTCGGGGTACGAAAGGGAAAATGCTGGAAAATCTCAGCAAGTCTGGCAGCATCCGTAGGGAGAGAAAAGAGCTAACGTTTCGAGTACAATGACTCTTTATCAAAGCTTTGATAAACCGCTTGAGGACCGGCTCAAGCAGCAGCTGCAAGACCTCCAGGGCCAGGGAGTCATTTCAAAGGTCACGGAGCCCACGGACTGGGTTAGCTCCATGGTTTGCGTCAAGAAGCCGTCAGGGGAACTTCGAATCTGTATCGACCCCAAAGTTTTGAACTGCAACATACTACCCAATACCTAAACGAGAAGAACTAACCAGCGAGATAGCGCATGCCAAACTCTTCACGAAGCTGGACGCCTCCAAGGGGTTTTGGCAAATACAGCTGGACACGTCCAGTCACAAGCTGTGCACATTTAACACCCCGTTCAGTCGCTACAGTTACAACCGAATGCCCTTTGGCATTATCTCCGCCTCAGAGGTGTTCCACCGCATAATGGAGCAAATGATGGAGGGCATCGAGGGGGTGCGAGTGTACGTCGATGACGCCATGATATGGTCCACAACTCCTCAGAAGCACATCGATCGTCTTAAACGGGTGTTCCACAGGATCCACGAGCATGGCCTCCGACTCAACAGAGCCAAATGCTCGTTCGGTCAATCAGAAATCAAATTCCTTGGCGACCACATTTCACAGCACGGCATGCAGCCAGATGCGGACAAGGGTTCGGCGATCAATGCCATGAAGACCCCGGAGGACATGAAAGCGGTCCTCCGCTTCCTAGGGATGGTCAACTTCCTTGTGAAGTTCATCCCCAACTTAGCGTCACACACCACAGCCCTCCGCCATCTCGTAAAGAAAACAACAGACTTCCAGTGGCTACCCACTCATGAGCAAGAGTGGCGTGAGCTAAGGGCAAAACTCACCAAGACCCCGGTGTTGGCGTTTTTCGACCCCGCCAAGGAAACAAAAATATCCACTGACGCCAACCAGGATGGCATTGGGGCAGTGCTCCTCCAAAGGGATGACGCCTCCTCCTGGGCCCCAGTCGCATATGCCTCTAGAGCCATGACGCCCACTGAGCAACGATATGCTCAGATTGAAAACAAATGCCTGGGCCTCCTTACAGGGATCGACAAGTTCCATGATTATGTGTATGACCTCCCCAAATTCACGGTCGTGACGGACCACAGGCCATTGGTTCACATCATCCAAAAATACCTCAATGACATGACGCCATGGTTACAACGCATTCTCCTCAAGCTCCGCCACTACGATTTCGACCTGGTGTACACCCTGGGTAAAGAGCTCATTGTTGCCGATGCACTCTCCACATCTATCACCACACTGTGTGAGCAGACTGACTTTGTCCGTCAAATAGACACGCAGGTGCAATTCTGTGCCTCCAACTTTCCGGCCACTGATGTGAGGAGACAGCCAGGGATCCTCTGCTCCAGAGGGTGATACAGCACCTCACGAATGGTTGGCAAAAGGGGCAGTGTTCCCAGTTTTATAATGTCAAGGACGATCTAACGGTGGTAGACGGCATCCTTATGAAGCTTGACAGAATTGTGATCCCACAGAGCATGCGAGATTTGGTTCTTGGCCAAATCCACGAGGGTCACCTGGGAGTCGGAAAATGTCGCCGTCGAGCCCGAGAGGCAGTATACTGGCCAGGCATCAGCCAAGGTGTCGCCAATACGGTCCTCAATTGCCCGACGTGTCAAAACTTCCAGCCGGCCCAACCTAAAGAGACTCTACAGCCGCATGAAATGGTCACCTCCCCATGGTCCAAAGTTGGTGTTGACCTGTTCCATGCCAAGGGGCGTGACTATGTCCTCCTGGTGGACTACTTTTCCAACTAGCCCGAAGTGGTCAGACTGTCTGACCTCACGTCGGCGGCGGTAATCAAGGAATGCAAGGAAACTTTTGCCCGACTTGGGATCCCACTCACGGTGATGAGTGACAACGGCCCCTGTTTCTTCAGCCAGGACTGGTCCGATTTTGATCGGCTGTACAACTTTCAGCACGTCACATCCAGCCCCTACTACCCCCCGTCGAATGGGAAGGCCGAAAAAGGGGTCCACATCGTTAAAAGACTATTGTGCAAAGCTGCTGACTCGGGTTCTGATTTCAACCTGGCGTTGTTGGCCTATAGAGCGACCCCTCTGTCCACTGGGCTGTCCCCAGCACAGCTCCTCATGAACCGCATGCTGTGAACGACGGTGCCGGCTATCCACATTCCGTACCTTGACAACTTCCCAGTCATACAGAGGGTGCCACAGATCTCCCCGAGCTGGTCCCTGCTGCCGAGTTCATGTTCAGCTGGTCCGGTGGCAGGTCCGCCACGGCTGTGGTGGTGAAGCAAGTGGCCCCGAGGTCGTTCCTCGTTCACATGCCTGATGGCTCCTTTCTGCGGCATAACAGGCGGGCACTGTGCAGACTTCCACGCCCGCCACCCGACCGTGATGTCCCGCCTCGCACACTGCTTCCTCAGGACGCGGACTTCCACGAAGCCACCGATCTGCCAGTTATTCTACCAACCTCTACGACCACGGCTTTGGAGGCAGTTCCGCCCATTCAGATGCAGGGGGCCACTGACCCACCCTTGAGGCGGTCAACCAGAATTCGTCGCCCGCCACAGAGACTGAATTTATAGACTGAATGTTGCATTACCTTGTTCTCTCATCGTTTTGACATCTGTACAAATCGTTTTTTTATCATGTGTTATCTGCCCTCTATCTGCACTAGACACCTTCCCACGTATATAAGTTAGCATATTCTGTATGTAGTCAGCTTTCTGTACACATATTCATTATTTATTGACCTGCACATATTTTTTTTTTAAAAAGGGGGGAGATGTCATAATATACATCCAGGTATATGACGGAGTGCAGACAGGCAGTGATTGACACACAGGATGACCAGTGAGCCCACAGAACACAGCAGCCAATCACCAGACAGGACACGGCCACTATAAAGCCAGAGGGCACCAGTGTTCCCGCACTCTCGGGATCCAGCCTCTGAGACAGACAGAGCTCGTGAGCAGCAACTAGAACAAGCACCATGTGGTAGTCAGTATGGTCAGGTTAGCCTCAGGTCTCCAGTCAAGTCAGCATAGTGTCAACCCACAGTTAAGCATGTATTATAGTTAGTTGTTCAATAAAATCGTGTTGCATCTCTTCAAGTGTTGGAAGCCTGTCTCTCTCTCTACACTGCATCAAACGCAATCCACATAGACCCAGCTTACCCAATACATCACCGTCCACAGGTCTTCCGACCATGGGCTTAATTGTGGTGGAGGCGGGTAGGTGGTGGGGTGCCCACCTGCCCCTCCTGCCTAATTAAATGCCCCTCCCATGACCAAACCCGCCAAGGGGGAGGGCTGAAGATTTCTAACTTGATGTATGTTGAGGGAATGAAATTCCTTCATGAAGCTGATGTCATTTTTAAATAAGCTGCTTCCAGCCACAATGATATACTGCACTTCTGGAGATCCAAACATTCGGCAGAGGTTATTGACTCCACCTCTGTCTCTCTGCTTTGCTAGGTTCATGTGAAACAGAATGAACTCCAGGGCACGTCTGAACATGGCATCTGTGACCTATCTATTGCAGCAATAAATTGCCGATGACTCATCTCACAAGATGCTGCCTGGAAGTATTTGATTCTAGTCCAGTTGTCAGGTTTATAGCCACAGAGCAAACGCTGGGTGGGATTCTCCGTTTCTGAGACTAAGAGTTGACGCCAACGCAGAATTTGTGGACAGCAAACTGCCGGTGAACCTGGATCGCTTCAGTGACTGTGGAGGAGCTAGCACAGGAACACAATCCATTCCAATGAAAAACGGTGCGGGTTTCGCCGGGTCCGTGATTGACACTCGGGAGGCTGACAAGCTGCAGCCGCTTGTACACATTACAAACCCCCCACACACTCATCCCAACCAACAAGATGGCTCTGTCTGTGCTGGGGCACGCCCGTACAGCTGATGGGTCGGTCGGCTGGGGCCAGAGGGCATCCAGAGAGGGTGAGACCTGGGGGAGATACCTATACAGCCCGTGGCACTAAGTTCACAGTGGGCTGTTCGCAGTATGCGCAGCTGCATGGCTGTCTTTCCGGCTGCAGCAATGGTGTTCCGTATCTGTCCACCTTGACCCCACAGCCCATCTCCTGGACAACCCCCCCCCCCCCCCCCCCCCCCCCCCCCGCTATTCCCCTCACCCTGGCAGAAGCCCCCCAGTCAGCGATACAACGGTCAGCAAACTATGGTGAAGTCGGACACTTTCCGTACCCCCTCTCTCTCCCTCAGCAGGCATGACGCAGGTTTTACAATTTCTGAAAGCAGAAGTGAACCTCGCCGTCAGGAACTCGGCCCATTGGAGGAAGAAAATCGCAGAGGCCCCAGAAAATACCAGGTCGAGCCCCTTAATGATATACAAACGGTGTTTACGTACGTGCATTCTGGAACGCATTGACACTGCTGTCGAGGTGATGGAGTATAGAGATTTGGCGTCAAATCGGCGCCCGCCGTGATTTTGGTGTCGGAACCGATTCTCCGCTCAATCGCCTTTCCCGATTTTGGTGTCGACCAATGGAGAATCCAGCCCAGTGCCTCTGGTGGAACAAAAAACATACAGTACAGAAGGAGGCTATTCGGCCCATTGAGTCTGCACCAGGAAAGATGCTGCAAATCAGATTAATATGCCTGTGATGGTGGTGGGGGATGAATGCAATGTTCTTTGTTGTAGAATGTGCTAAGTCTGCATATGAACTAAGAGCTGTAGGCGTATCAGGGTACTTACTTAAATATTAGTTTATTTACATTATTTACAATATGTACATAGCGAGTTCCAGAGAAGGCACATCTCTCCTCAGGGCTGCCTAGAGTACCTAACACATGACTCCCTTTAAATTTTCAGCAAGTTTCACAAAATACCTTTTAAATACTTAGAACCCAACTTCAACATACAAAGGTAATACTCACTAAACTTGAGCAATTCAATTGTCCCTTTTGCAGGAATCACGGGTCTTCAGTTTCCTGGCCGGTTAAAGCTGGAACAAATGAGTCAGTATTTGAGGTGGAAGGCAAGCCAATTAAAGCTACCAGGCCACCACTCTGAAATTTCCTTCGAAGACCAGAGATGAGGCTGAGATGAAGCATCATGGGGGAGGTTGAGGGTCACTGCAGGAGGGCAAGGGTCACCGAGGAGATGTTGAGGGGTGGTCGAGGGCAGTGTTGGTGTGACAGATCAAACTTTGGACCCAAAAAGACTCCTTATTATCTTGAGTCAAGAACATGGTCCTTCACGGCTGGCATTATAATAACAGGTCTGAGCAGTTGTGACCTTTTCAGATAAGAAAAGATGAGTTAAGTTGTGAAGGTGGCGTGTTGTTATGGGGAGCTAGGGTGGTCTTTCCCACTCCCGCTAGAAAGCTATTATTACGGGAACTGCACTGTGGGCATCCTGGGACGACAAAGATGAAAATGCTCACACATGGTTACGTGTGGTGGCCCGGGATGGATGTTGACGTAGAGAATCTGGTCAAACAATATGACCAAATTCAAATGTAGCAGAACCTGCCGTCAGCGGCCCTAATGCACCCTTGGGAGTGACCCTGGGTCTCAAACCGCCATGCCCCCCCCTCTCCCCCCCCCCCCCCCCCCCACCCCCCAACACCCATACGCTTCATAAACCCCAACAGCTCCTTTGCCATGGCTGAAACCTTCAGGGACCTAGGACACGATCGATCCAACCTAAGATCCAGCACCATATTAAACCAACCCCCATCCCCTGTAATCAGCTGGTACTTGTACAGGTCTATAATCTTTGCGAAAGCCCGCCTCAGAAATTCCACATCGTCCCAATCTGGGGCATATATGTTCACCAGCACCATGGGCATCCCCTCCAACTTCCCACCAGAACCCCCCCCCCCCCCCCCCCCGAGGTCAGTCACAAAACACCCCCACCTCAAAAGCCACCTCTTTATGCTCAACACCGCTACCCCCGTGTATCATATCAAATGCCGAATGGAACACCTGCCCCACCCAGGCCTTCCTCAGCTTCGTCTGGTCTCCCAAATTCCAGTGCGTCTCCTGAAGAAACACAACGTCCACCTTCAAACCCCTTCAATGCGCATTGGGATTGCTTTTACTGGTGAAGAATTCCAACATTTTATGAGAACCAACGGTGTACAACATATTCGCACTGCTCTGTACCACCCTGCTTCAAATGGACCGGCTGACCAAGCCGTCCAAACATTCAAATTGCCATGAAGATACAGTTATCAGTCCTTCTCTGACTCAGACTGGTCAGGTTCCTGTTCACCTATCAGACTACACATTATGTCATCATAGATGTTGCATCCACCGAGTTACTAGTGGGAAGACGCATTAGAACTTATATTTCTGAATTTGGCGGGGAGGGTGGAGGCTAAACAGAGCAAACAGCAAAATAATTCAAAGAAAGTTGGAAAAATATTTGAGGCAATTTGGTTATGTGAGTAATTTTGATGCTGGCCCAAATTGGACCCCAGGTACGATCGTGACAAAACAGGTCCAGTATCGTACGAGGTAGCTGTTGAAGGGAGAAGGTTAGAAAAAACACCTGGACCATCTGAGGAGGACAGAACCAATGGGACAGCCTGGCCCGAGTCGGCTTGTCAGTGATATGGCAATGAATGGAAGTCAGGCCACACCAAGCTACCCCAGGAACAAATCCAGTAATGATCCAGGGAAACTGAGGAAACTATCTGCACAGAGGCACCTTCGCACATCGAGAGTCAACCCGTTGAGGTTCAAACTGAAGTTACCTCTACTGCGAGGTGGCACAGTGGTTAGCACTGCTGCCTCACAATGCCAGGGACCCAGGTTTGAATCCAGCCTTGGTGCCTATCTGTGTGGAGTTTGCACATTCTCCCCATGACTGCGTGGGTTTCTTCTGGGTGCTGTGGTTTCCTCCCACAGTCCAAAGATGTCCATTTGGGTTCAGAGGGAATGCAAAGCCATTTTAAAAAAAGTCACTGTGGTATTAAACTTCTACACCTGTGGCTCCTTCCAGGCTCCAAGAGGGACATATGTTGCAGTCCATCGTCACTACATCAAAGGAGCGATAAATTAAAGGGCAGAGAGTCTGTCCGGTTCAGAATGGAATCATTCAGCCAGCCAAACATTAGTGGGATTCAGAGCCATCATAAGTTTCCCACAGTACAGGGGGTTATCGACTGTATGCCAGAGCTCCCTCACGAGCCTGTATCATTTATTTGCTGAAAAGAGTTCCACTCCATTAACTTTCAATTGGTGTACGGCCACAGGAGATGTATCTTCCAGGTGTGTGCTCGGATCCCGGAAATGCTTATGATTCTCCACTATTCCTATGTGCCACAGTTCATTGAGTATCCTGCATGCCAGCAGGGATCAATTCTGGGCGATGGGTTGTCCCCTTAGGATCTGGCTGATGATACCGATGGAGCACCCATGAACTCCAGCCGAGGTGTTCGACAATGAATCCCATGGATCCACAAGTGTGACTATAGAGAAGACCATCAGATTATTAAAGACTAGGTTCAGCTGTCTGGATCGCACAGGCAAAGCCCTCCAATATACACCTCAGCGGATCTCGAGGATTATAGTTGTCTGATGTGCTTACACAAGCTCACGGAGAAGAGACGAGAGGCTTTGCTGACCATGAATCTAGGGGAGCCACACTCCTCATCTGATGAGGGAGATGGGGAGGAGGGTTCAGAGCATGCAGGGATGCATGTTGGCTTCCTGCACCAAATGTGAGGGTGTTGGAGAGGTGCTCAAGGGAGGCCCATAAGCCCCACATTCTCAACAGATTCCAGGACACTGCCTTTGAGAAGGTTTTCGCTCAAGACCACAAAGAGTCGGGAACACCGCCCAGTCCAAATGCACGTCCCATCCATTGACTCTGTCTACACCTCCCGCTGCCTTGGGGAAATGGGTAGCACAATCAAAGAACCCTCCCACCTGGGTAATTCTCTCTTCCATCGGGCAAGAGATACAAAAGTCTGAGAACACGCACTAACAGGTTAAAAAACAGCTTAATGAAAGCAAATTAGTGCAGATGCTGGAATCTGAAACCAAAGAGCAAGTGCTGGAAAATCTCAACAGGTCTGGCAGCATCTGTAGGGAGAGAAAGAGTAATGTTTTGAGTCCAGATGACCCTTTGTCAAAAACAGCTTCTTGCCCGCTGTTACCAGACCCCTGAATGACCCTCTTATGGACTGAACTGATCTCTCCACGCATCTTCTCTACTGAGTAGCACTACACTCTGTATACTTCACCTGATGTCTATGTCTCCATATTTACTGTGGTAGTATTACTAGAGGTACTACGGTACCTGGGAGTGTGAGCTACCATTGGTGGAGAAGGTTCGCTGCTCATTGGCCCAAGTGTTTGCATTTCATTGGCCGGGATGTAAGGTAGCTCCGCCCAATGAGGAGGGGTATAAGAACCCGTGTTTCCCAGCAGCCAACCTTCTTTCTGTACTCGAGCTGCTGGGGAAACATCTTGTTGATTAAAGCCTTCAATTCGGACTACTCCTTTGTTTCAGTAGTTATTGATCGCGCATCAATTTAATCAACAAGATTTTAACGGATGGAGCTCCGCATCAAGCCGGAGTGTCTACGACTCATCTCCCACGCAGCTAACGCAACAGCTACATTCAAGCATTGTCTGGCTTGTTTTAATAGCTACCTCAGCACGGCGGAAAACGTACCGACGAGGGAGCAGAAGCTACACATCCTCCACTTGTGCGTCGGCACCGCCATCTACATGCTCATCGAGGACACGTCCAACTACGACTCCGCCATGGAACTGCTTAAAGGACACTTCATCCGGCCGGTAAATCAAGTTTACGCTCGGCACTTGCTGGCTACAAGTCCCTGGTGAGCCATTAGACGATTTTTACCGTGCGCTCCTTGTACTGGGGAGGAACTGCGGCTGCCCGCAAGTTTTGGCTAGCGAGCACACTGAACTCTTAATCCGAGACACCTTTGTTGCGGGTATGCAGTCCCCACAAATCCGCCGGAGACTGTTAGAGAAGGAAACTTTGAGCCTTACGGAGGCACGGGCCCTCGCGAACTCTCTAGACGTTACGAACAGAAATGGCCGTTCATACACCCCCGACCGTGCGGCGGCCCCCCGGGCAGCATGGAATTCAGCTTCCCCTTCCCCTGCGGACTCTGAATCGCCTCAGGCCTGTGCTGCGAGACGCCCTGGAGACCCCACTGGGCCCCGTTGTTACTTTTGTGGACAGGCAAAACACCCCCGACAGCGTTGCCCAGCCTGATCAGCAACATGCAAGGGCTGCGGTAAGAAGGACCTCCTGCCAGCGGTAGACTGGGAGATTTCTGGACCGTAGGGCCAGTAGGACGGTTTTCCAGACCGTACCGGTCTCCCTCTCGACCTGTCCGTTACCCCGGTGGTTGTTTGGATGAAAGGACGGGCTTTGTCGACGTAGTTGGGGACCCACTGAGCGTAATAAGAGAAAAACCCGAAGCAGCGCTTCAGGGCCTTGGGGAATGGGGCAGGGGGAGCTCCATCAGGGGTCACATGTGTTCCGGGTCGGGGGCTATCACTCCATTTTGCACTACGTGGCCGAGGATGGCTAGGCAGTCGGTGCTGAATTTGCATTTTTCTTTGTTATAGGTCAAATTCAGGAGCTTTGCGGTTTGGAGGAATTTGCGGAGATTGGTGTCGTTATCCTGCTGATCGTAGCTGCAGATGGTGACATTATCGAGATACGGGAAGGTTGCCCGTAAACCGTATCGGTCGACCATTCGGTCCATCTCTCGTTGGAAGACCGAGACCCCGTTTGTGACACCGAAGGGAACCCTTAAAAAGTGGTAGAGCCACCCGTCCGCCTCGAACGCAGTGTACTTGATGTGACCATCAATTCACTCGAGACACGATTGGAAGTAAACTGTGGTTTTAATAGACTTACAACTGAGCCTGCCTGTGACCAGAAGAACTGAGGGCAGGCTCACACGGCTGCAGCACTTTATACTTCCGGTAGTGGGAGAGGCCATGGCGGAGCCAAGGGTGGAGCCGAGGGTGGAGCCCTGTGCAAGCTCCTCATCTCCCCCTGTGGGCAGAACCATGCAACGGCTCACAGACAGAGGCCACAAGGACACAATACAATACAGTGTGAATTATTAAGAAGTACATTCACCACAGTACTTGCACTCCCAGACGCCCTCCACTCCATCCAGTCTCTACTCTGCACTTCTACAAATCAAACTCCTCACGAACGCCTTCTTGTTTTCCCCAGGAAGTCGTCCTCAGGGACCCCGCTCCCAACCTGGCTGGCAGCCCCTGGGCCCATTCTGCTCCGGAAACACGTGCGGGCGCACAATTCGGACCCATTGGTCCAGCTGCTCCACGCTAACCCGCAATATGCGTATGTGGAGTACCCCGACGGCCGACAAGACACGGTCTCTCTACGGGACCTGGCGTCTGCCGGATCCCCGCCATCTCCCTCGTCACCAGCCCCACTCAACCCCCACAGGGTATGGCGGGACCCCCCCCAACCGCAACTGCTCCCTGCAGGCACTCACCTCCCTGGCCCGCCAACCCCCTCGCCTGTTCCGCCTGGAGGACTAGCTGCCCCCCCCCCCCCCCGGGCCCGGCCCTCACCAGCGCCGTCTAAGGGTGTTGAAACCGCCACAAGGACCGGATCATCGCTCCCGGAGTCATGGACGTCCGCATCTCCATCAACATCTCCGACGAAGCTCCATCAGTCGCAGACGACGTCCAAGGCCTCTGATCATCTGATCGAGTCGATATGAACTCTTCATGGATTTTTTTTCTTCTCTGTCTCTGTAAATAGTTGCCATATTGATAACACAACACGCTGTACATAGTTACGGGCCAGTGGGTAGCCACCGTCGGAGTGAGATATAGTCCCATATCACTAGTCTTACTACCAGTAAATTGTCCCACCTGCACCGGACTACCAGTCATGGCTGGACGCCCAAGCACCCCCCCCCCCCCCCCACCCCGGTTCCTTTCTCAACAAGGGGTGAATGCGATAGTATGATTAGAGGTACTACGGTACCTGGGAGTGTGAGCTACCATTGGTGGAGAAGGCTCGCTGCTCATTGGCCCAAGTGTTTGCATTTCATTGGTCGGGATGTAAGGTAGCTCTGCCCAATGAGGCGGGATATAAGAACCCGTGTTTCCCAGCAGCCAACCTTCTTTCTGTACTCGAGCTGTTGGGAAACATCTTGTTGATTAAAGCCTTCAATTCGGACTACTCCTTTGTTTCAGTAGTTATTGATCGCGCATCATTTACATTATGTTTTTATTGTATGTCCACCAGGTACGACTTTTTGTCTTCGCTGAGCTCTGCTGATTCCAGTGATCTTGCCTCTGAATTCAGGGTCTACTTCGTGTAGATTGGTCTCGCAAGGCCTCTTCCGTCATCGCTGTTTACTAGGTCGCCGAGTCTTCACTGGGGGTGTCCTCCAGGTGGCTCTACTTATACACCCCCCCCCCCCCCCTCACGCCCTTCTCCAAGGTTTTCTAGCTTCCAGCCATTGAGGTTATTGGGCCGGGAGGGGTAGCAGCACCCAATGGGATTGCCAATTCCGTATTTGGATGGTACCAGGAGCACCCTAGGTGCCTATCTTCAGGTGCACGGAGTGCTCGTAGCCCTTTCCATATATGGTAACTGAGGTGCCAGTGAGTCTGGCCGATATTCGCAAATACACAAAACAATGTCCTTATTTAGTTCCCAGCTTCCAGGACAAGTCCAGGCTTGCCTGTGTTTAAACTTGGCCTGTCCGAATTCCCATCAAGCTGTTAGCTGCTGTTTAATTTAGATTGTCCAATTCCAAATCTGGCCCAGCTTTTCAGGCCATTCGCCACTTGGCCACACTGCATTCTCCAACAGGCTTCCTTGGTCAGGTGGGAGGGTCTCCTGATGGGTTTTGTTGGGATGGGTATTTCCTTCCATTTCTAGGCAACCTGGAGGAGGCATCGCTGAACTGCGGGGCCACCCTTTGACTGCTCTGAGCAAGTGCTACATGGGCACTGCCTTCTCGGTGTCACAGACCGGGACAAGAAAGGCTGAGTCTGGAGGTCAGAGTGCTGATCCTGGGTTCCTATCAGCCTCTGCAACGCCAATGCTGCTGCATTATTGCCATTTCTGTCATGTCTCGGTGCCACTTAAAAATTGTACTTGAACCTATAACCCCTTTAACTGATGGCAGGCTTGGGGATTGCTGCTCTTCCTTGCCTCATAATTGGGCAGGCCCCATGCCTCTTCCACTTTTATTGGCTACCCACCAGCTATTCCTGCCATGAGTGGAAATGCCCCCCCCAATTCCAAGTCCGCTGGTGCAGCCCACAGCCAAGACAACTAATATATTGTTGGAAATGTAGCAGGATGCAATTTCAGCAGCTGGATAAGGTCCCAGTGGGTTCATGGAACATTATGTTTCAATTAAAAGCCACTTCATCCCATTTACTTGCTGGAGAGTCTCCACCTTGGGTGTGTTTTTAAGGTGAATCCAGGCTTTAGCAAGCAGTCTGATCATTCAGGACAACCAAATCTGATCCGATCCTAACTGGCCCTATGACCACACACATAAATCTGCAAAATTCACTGGTTGGTGATCAAATTATTATCTTGAATTAATCCAGGGGTGCAGAGACTTGAATTGGCGCAGAGTGGGTGTGGTTTAACAGGGGAAAAACAATCCCATTTTGCAGCACTGAGAACAACCCCACTATCAATCGGGACTTTGCTTTGCCTCGGTGAGGAACAACAAACCAAGGCCACTCTTACCTTCGTTTCCTGCACTGACGAGCTCAGCTCACCAGTGCAGGAAAGGGCCATTTTTAAATGCCGCCCCAATCTCTCGACCCCCCCACTGTGGCCTCCGTACCTACTCCAATGTCCCAACTTACCTGTCAGGGGATCCTTGAGCACCCCTCCCCCCTCACCCCACCTCATAAGGGCAGGGCACTCTCGGGCCTGATCCCTAGCAGGGGCAACCTTAGCACCTGGGCACCTTAGCACTTGACACGTTCAGGATGCCCTGGCACCACCCTGCCCAGTGCCTAAACAGCTGACAGCCTGGGAAACCCCCCAGATACTGATACACCTGGCCTACATAGTAAACAGCACCATTGCAAGGTCTCCAGGAATGAGAGTTAGTTCCCAGGCCTTGGGAGAGTCCGTCGCCGATATATTTAAGTGAGCCTAACTGCTCACTTAAATATGTAAATCTGGATCATGCACATCTCGCGAGATCTCGTTTGAACTCTGAGGTGTTCTGAGCATCACAGATCTCGAGAGAGAGAGAGAGAGAGAGGCCAACGGCCTTGTCGCATCACTGGGTTGGGCACAAAGAGGCCTTTCAATTGGACATGGAACATTTCTGTTTGTACAGCTTGGTACTACACCAGGCAGTGTGATTATTAATTAGGGAAATATACGTATGAACATGTGAATTAGGATCAGGAAGAGGCCATCTGACCCTTCAAGCCTGTCCCACCATTTGATAAGATCATGGCTGATCTGATTGTGCCGTCTACTTTTCCAATCTGCCCCTTGTACCTTTTAACTTCCTTGTCAGTCAAGAATCTATCTAACTCAACTTGAAAAAATATTCAATGACCCTGTCTCAACTGCTCTCTGGAAAAGAGAATTTCACAGACGTACGACCCTCCGTTTGGATGGGAGACCCTTTATTTTTCATCTGTTGCCTCTAGTTCTAATCTCTCGTAAAAGGTCTCTTCCATAAACCTCTATGTGAGAAGACAAAAAAGTTTGCATTGGAAAAATAGAATTGAATGCATTAATTAATATCCAAAGTTCGCACCTACTCTTTTCATATAAACATGGTAGTGTAAATGGAAATTTAGAATTACTGAATGATCCAAAATAGATGGGGTGTGTCATTATCAAGCCCTTACTACTCATTGTGTTTTGTCCATTCGCATGTGTCTCTCGCATAAAAATGAAAATGGACACAAGCATAAGACTAATATGGAAAAAATAGAACTCTAATGGTATTGTGTTAGCCTGGTGTCACACTGCTGACCCAGTCCAAAATAAATTCACCTCCTCTGGAAACATATCCCGCACCTAAGTGGTAAACTCTGTCAAAGATGGTAAGATTGAAAAAATAAATTTAAAGTAATCACTTTTTTTTTCAGTTCTTCACCCATTTGCCCATCAATCATGTTATCCCACTGAAAATTATTGCATTGAGGATTGTAACCAACATCCAAGAAACACATTTTGTTTTTTTCAATTGTACTTGGAGAAGTGGTTCTGGAGCAACTTGAATTTTTATTCCATCTCAAAAGCACGACAGATTTGGAATGAGCACTTCGTTAAATGTATTGAAAATTTCCCTTTCCTGACAGAAATGAGTGCATGATGATTTTCAACCTGACTTTTGACAGATCCACATGAGTCTAGTTGGATTTTTTTGGAAGAGAGCACAGGAGAACTAAGGCCTTTTGTTTTCCACTACGTTGTGACCTAATAATTTGTAACAGATCCAACATGACATGTTCACAAATTTGTGCCGGATGTTGCAAGGTCCAAATCAGCTTTAAAAAGAAATGGCTTGAGCCATTGTTCAACAGGTTCTCTCCGCCCAACATTCAAAAGATCTAATTTGTTTTCTCCACAATTACATATCTCTTGTGAATCACCAGGAACATATTCACATTGTGAATCACCAATGTTGAGAAAGCTGTCTGCAGACTCAGTCACTGAATCATGAGAGTCATGAGCACCCAAGACAGAAAATATGATTTAGATTTTTTTTGAACTAATGAATGTATTTTTTATTGTGCGCTGAAAGGAGAATAATTAATAATCAAGATCAAGTGTTGATTTTATTTGAAGTGGGTTTGGAACGAAAAGGATAATTTGACCAGCGCGTATAGAGATTATTCCAGTGGCATTTTTAAAGCCATACGCCATGGGCAAGATTCTCCGTCAGCGGGATCCTCCTCTTCACCAGCAGCGCACTCACGCCCACGGATTTCCCAATGGCATGGGGGTGGCCTCAATGGGAAACCCCATTGGCCGTCCGCCGGGACGGAGGGTCCTACCCCATCTTTTTATATTTCCATTTTAAATACCTTTGTCCACATTTACAACAGAAACTACCCAACCCCACTATAATTACAATGGCTTATCAGCACTGCAGAGTTTCCGTTGGTGGGAAAAGGCAATGCCAGAGTGGAAAATAGATGGAGCTCAATTCTAACTCTGGCATGTGAATGGGTTCTGAATGGGTTAAATTCAGGCTGAATGGTTTTGGCTTTACATATGCTCATCAGAATTCAAGGAAAGAAGTTGACAGTATGTGAATACAGATGTGAGAGTTTTCATATTTGACAAAACAATTTCCTTTGGAACTGCTTGAGGGTAAGTGAGGGCAATCCGTAGATTGGATCCAGAAAATCTCTACAGTGCAGAAGGAGGCCATTCGGCCCGTTACGTCTGCACCGGCACGCTGAAAGAGGATCCCACCTGGGCCCACTGCCTCGCCCCCATCTCCATAACCCCACCTAACCTACACATCTTTGGACATTAAGGGGCAATTTAGCATGGCCGGTTCACCTAACCTGCTTATCTTTGGAGTTTGGGAGGAAACTGAAGCACCCGAAAAAATCCACGCAGACACGGGGAGAACGTACAAACTCCACACGCAAGGCTGGAATTCAACCCAGGTCTCTGGCACAGTAAGGCAGTAGTGCTATCTACTGCGCCACCATGCCAACCTAATATAGCCATTCCCGTAATTCAAACAGGAAATGTTGGAAACACGCAGCAGGTCTGACAGCATTAGAATCTGTTCCAATCAACTGTCACCGACCTGAAATGCTGACTCTCTTTTTCTCCTCACAGGTGCTGTCAGGACTGCTGAGTCCTTCCAGCATGTTTTTATTTAAAGTTTCCATCATCTTATGCTTTTGGCCATTCCTGCCTCTGCTCCTTGCAAGTTGCTGTTTTTTTCTCTCTCTCCTTTTCCGCTATATAACCACATTGGGCGTGACCGGGCAGCGACATTACGCCTGCCGCCGATCTGTGCGAGTCGGTTAGATCACGGGAGAGGCCAAAATCGTGATCCGTGCTGGGCACCAATTGGTTTTCGATCTAACCGAACCTCTTCCGTTGTGGGGGGGGGGGGGGTTCCTGATTCTTCCTGGACGTGGTGAGAAACAAATTGACACCAATTGAGGCCATTCTCCATATTGTTAATGGGACGGACCTGTGTGTCCCTGAACTGTGGCACTGCTCTCTTTCCTGCCGTCTTGTTGGCTGGGATGGTATGTGAGTGTGAGGGGGGTGGGGGGGGGGGGGGGGGGGGGGGGAGAGGACTGTTTAAGTGCAGCAGCGGCATGTGAGCCTCATGTGCGGCAATCACGGACCCGGTGAATCCGGCACCATTTTACATGGAACCTTGGTCATCTGGACTTGAAACGCTAGCTCTTTTCTCTCCCTACAGATGCGGCCAGACCTGCTGAGATTTTCCAGCAGTTTCTATTTGGTTTCAGTTTCCAGCATCCGCAGTAATTTGCTTTTATTCACCATTTTACATGGAATTGATTGCGTTTCACGTGGCGACGGTGCTAGCCCATTCAGGGTAGCTGAATTGGTGCAGGTGTTGCGCCTTGTTTTCTGTCGTAAAATGCCACACTTCCTCCGCTGGCGTCAGCACTTAGCCTCAGGAGCGGAGAATCCAGCCCAGGGTGTCCTGGTGTGACTCCACCATGGCCAGTAATCTGGCCAGGTCGGCATTTCCAAATCGTGAAAGAGGTCTGCGTGGTGGCATTGCTGCATGCTATCTGGGGTTAGCTCGGAGAGAGCAGTTTAAGAGCTGTTCCCCCTTGTTAGTGGGGAGGTGCTCGGCCTGGTCCAGGCGAATCAGCTGGCGGGACAGCCATTTTGCCGTGAAGCCCATGGGGGACCATTACCAGCCCGAATTTATGTTAGAAATCGATCGCAGTCTTGTCAGGTCAACTGTCAGGAAGCACCTGACAAATCACGCGCGTTACCGCACTTTGAGATGATTCTTTATTCCAGTGCCTACAGGTCTTCTTATCTAAGTCCTTCTTCAGGGGTGTGGACAACTTGATCTCTTCGTTCATCTGGGTGAGGGGGGTGGGGGAAGGTGAACAGGATTAGGAGGGTGGTTCTGCAGAGAGGAATGATAGGCAGTTGGGGGGGGGGTGAAGGGGAGGGGTTTGGCCTCCCAAACCTGCTGTTTTATTATAGGTCTGCAAATGCAGAGAAGGTGCAGGGCTGGAGTAAGGCGGGGAAGGTCCAGTGAGTGAAGATGGAGGTGGGCTCGTGTAGGGGGTCGGGGTTGCGGACGCTGGCAACGGCACCGCTTCCAATGGCTCCAGGATGGTACTCGGTGAGTCCGGTGGTGGTGGTCCATTGCAGATTTGGAGGCAGTTCAGGCAACATTTTAAGCTGGGGGCTGGGTTGGGGGGATGCCGATTAGGGGGAATCATGGTTTCGAGCCGGACAGGATGGATGCGAAGTTTTGGAGATGGGCTGAGAGGGGGATCAAGGAAATGAAGGGTTTACTCCTTGTGGGGTGATTTGTGAGCCTGGAGGAGGCGGAAGTGAAGTATGGGTTGGTGCAGGGGGAAGGGTTTTAGGTACCTGCTGGTTCGGGACTTTGTAAGAAAGGATTGCCGGACCTTCCCGAGGGTGCAAGCCTCCTCGTTGCTGGAGGCGATGCTGTCAGTGGGAGGGCTGGTGATGGGGGGGTTGTTTCAGCGATCTATGGGAGAATCCTGTAGGAGGACAGGGTGTCTATGGATCGGATTAAGGCAAAGTGGGAGGAGGAGCTGGGCGGGGTGTTGGAAGCGGGATCGTGGTGTGAGGTGCTGCGGAGGGTGAATGGGCTGAGCTGGGTGGGGCGTTGGAAGAGGGATTGTGGTGTGAGGTGCTGCGGAGGGTGAATGGGCTGAGCTGGGCGGGGTGTTGGAAGAGGGATTGTGGTGTGAGGGGCTGCGGAGGGTGAATGGGCTGAGCTGGGCGGGGTGTTGGAAGAGGGATTGTGGTGTGAGGGGCTGCGGAGGGTGAATGCCTCGACCTTGTGTGCGAGGCCGGGTCTGATACAGCTGAAAACCGTACATATTCACAACTCACAAAATCAAGGATGAGCCGGCTGTTCGAGTGGTGGGAGGATGTTTGTGAGTGATGTGGGAGGACCTCTCGCATATGAACCACGTTCATTTGTTTTGGTACTGCCCAAAGCGGGAAAGGTTTTGGAGGATGGTATTTAGCACGATCTCGGGCGTTTTACATATTGATGTGGAGCCCGGTCCTTTAGAAGCCATTTTCGGGGTGTCGGACCAGCCCAAGTTGCAGGCGGGAGTGGGAGCAGGTGTTTTAGCTTCACCTCGCTGATTGATTGTAGGTGCGTTCTGTTGGGTTGGACGGCAGTCTCTCTACCCTGTGCCTTGGTGTGGCGGGGGGACCTGCTGGAGTTTTTGACCCTGGATTAGGTGAGGTTTGAGCTGAGGGGGGCAAAGGACGGGTTCTACAATTGTTGGGGCTTATTCACTATGCACTTTCGGGAGTTGGTTACCATTGACTGTTGAGGGGGAGATCAGGGCGGAGGGGTGGGGGTGGGGGTCTTGGGTTCGGTGGGATTTTTTAAAAAATTGTTGGGGTAGTTCTTGTTTTTCTTTTGTATGGTGAGAATGATGAAAATTTGTTGAATAAATATATATTTTAAAAAAAGGAGTAGGCCATTCAGCCCTTCTCGCCTACACTGCTGTTCAGTAGGATCATGGCTGGTCCAACATTCCTCATGTCCCCATTCCTGCCCTTTCCCCATAACCCTTGATTTCCTTACTGATCACGATTCTATCTACCTCACCCTTAAATATACACAAGGTTCTGCCCCCCACCGCTCTCTGTGGCAAGGAGTTCCAAAGGCTCAACAACCCTTTGAGAGAAGACATTCGTTCTCATCACAGTCTTTAATTGCCTCCCCTATCTTCTAAAATTATGCTCTCTGGCCCGAGATTCTCCCATGAGGGAAACATCCTCTCAGTATTTATCCTGTCAAGCCTTTGCCTGGGTGTTCCAGGCAAAATGTTGTCCTCAGCAGTTGATTTCCCATAATTTCTTGTACATTTTCCTAGACCTTCCCCTTCCGGTCACTCTATCACCAACATCACTATCTCCACCTCTTCCCCTTAGACCGATTCACTCAATTCCCACCCCTTCACTCACCTTACTTGAATTTTCCATCCACTATTGCCCACTACCATTTGTTCCTCAAATGTCCAGTTGCCAGTATCCTGATTATGCTGAGCCCATTTCTCCCTACCCCACTTCTCCTATCCATCCTTCTTTCTGTCCTCATTCTCTCAACTTACCTTTCTCAATCCCCTCTCACTGTTCCTCAACATCTGCGTATTCTAACTCCTGTCCCTTTCTCACACAATTGCTTTCTCAATCCCTCCTCTTTCAACATCGCTCTCTTTCTCTCTCTCTATCACATCTCTCACAACTCCTTTCCCTCTCTCTTAATCCCACATCTCTCATTTCAATTACTTCTCTCCCTCAGCCTCACTTTACCCCTGTCAACTCCTGTCTGTATTTCTCTCTGAACCCCTTCCCTCTCTCAAACCCTTCTCTCTCACACCATCTGTTTTTTTTCAATCCATCCTTCTTTACCAGTGTCTCTTAGAAGTGGGCGCGGATCTCTACTGTTATGTATCAGTGTGGCCCTGAGGTGGTGGACCATAACACCTTAAGGGCGTTGCCCCCAAAGTCCACCTGAGCGTCATCCTCCCTCGCACAATGCTCAACCTGCCCACCCCTCCCCTACCAGACCCTGCACCCAACGTCCCCCCGAGACCCTCTTAAAAAGGGAGATACTATCAGACACCCCCTACATAGGGAGACACCTCAGAGACCCCCGCAGACCCCTGGATAGGGGACCCACTGGATAGGAGATCCTCCACAGAGACCTCCTCAATAAGGAGATCCCCAGAGACCCCCGAAAAGGAGGACCACCTCCAGAGACTCCCTAACTAAAGGGATCCCCAGTTCCCCTAACTAAAGGAGCCCTTCCACAGAGACCACCTAACTCAAGTTACCCCCCAGGGTTTCCCTAACTAAAGTGACCTACCCCAGATGCCCCTAACTAAAGGGACCCCCAGAGACTCCCTAACTAAAGGAATCATCCCCTCACGTAGATCTCTTGACTGATGCCCCCCCCCCCCCCCAACCCCCTGAAGGACTCTCCAGTGATCCCCGGCTAAAGCGACTCTTCCCACAGAGACCCGCCAAGAAAAGACCCTGTTGAGAAGCAAGAGAGCAGTGCAGACAGTGGCAGTGAGAAAAGATACTGTTATAACACTCATCTGGGCAAATACATCTGCTGGCTCAAACAGAGGAAGCACCACATGTTCATTCCTGGAAATAATAAAGCAGTGACCTGTGTTTAAACCCCTCAGATCCTTCAGCTGTAAGCCAGTGGGTTGCGATTGGCAGCTTCCACAAGCACAGGTGTTAGCCTTGCTTCATTCATCTCCCTTCATGGATCAGTAACTCTAAGTGCTCTGACCACAACGTTTACAAACATCCATCACTTCAAAGAGAGTTAAGTGCTGTCAATTTCCAACTCAGTACTTCAAAATGACTCAAATGTGATGGGTTGATTGGAATGTAGCTGAGGGGTTTAAACACAGGTCACTACTTTTCTCTTTCCATGAATGGATAAGTAGTGCTTCCGCTGCCTGAGTCAGCTGCTGTATGCCCAGATGAGTGTTAGAACAATAGTTTCTGCCACTGCCCCTGTCTAGACTGCTCTCTAGCTTCCAGACAGAGGTCCCTTTTCTGGGGAACTCGTTATTTAGGGGATCTCTGTGGGGGGGGGGGGCCCTTTAATTAGAATGTCTCTGGGGGTGGTCCCCCTATCCAGGGGGTCTTGGGGTCCCCCTGTCCAGGGGGACTCTGGGGGGGATCCTCTATCTAGGGGGTCTTTGGGGGCATGGGTGGGTCAGGTCACCCCCGTTCTTGGGGGAAAGAGGGGAACCCATAAAATCCAGGGGTGGAGGGCTGATCTGCGATGCGGGTGGGCTGCTTTGTGATGTCGGGGTGGGGGGGGGGGGGCGGCCAAGAGACTTTCCCATCAGGCTGCCCACTCAAAATGGCGGCCTGATAGCAGGATTCCCTCAGAAATCCCTCATATTCCACGCCATGCATAAAATTGCATGGTGAGGAACACTAATTGCATCCTGATTTCCGTGGAAGTGCAAATCAGTTCCAATTGACCTCTGGCGGGAGAACAAAATCTCCCAAAGGGAGAATTCCGGCCAATGATTGCAGAAATAATCCAACACATGATCTACTAGATGTGAATGTAGTGAAAGAAATGTATTGCCTCATGTGTCGTTAAGGTCAGAAGAGAAAGACTCTCCTTTCTCAGGGTAATCAATAATCCTTGGCCTGGGACTGATTGGTGGTGCCGATGGCTCAGTATCTGTCTGACCAGGCAGACGGTTGCTGACCCAACACTAGGTCCCACTGAGGACCATAATATCTCTAATCGCCTCGATCGATGGCTTCATTGCCAACAAGCATTCCAGAATGGTCTCAGTGAAAGGGATATAAAGGATGTGACTAAACTGTGGGAAACAAGAGTTAAGGTAGAAAGACCCTGCTTCTTCAGCCTAACAGCCTTTTCCTGGTATGAAAATTATTTTATTCTCTTCCAAACTTGAAAAGTTTGATATTTGAAAATAAGTTTTAAAACTTTTAAAAACTTTTGGCGCTTATCTGTTTGTTGCTATTCATCAGTTTTCCAATAATTGTTGGACTGCTCATTTAGAGTGCCCTCTAATGACTATATGTGTGAATAGCATGTGCTGTATGAGCAATGGATAAATATTTTTATAGAATTCATGTCATTGAGTTGGACAGCGCAGAAAAGGGCCTTTGGCCCATTGAGACTGCATCGACAATAACGAACCCAAAATTGCGCTAATCCCACTTACCTTGCCTTTAATATATATTTCGAAGTAGCTTGGATATGTCATTATTTGCTTTGTTCAAAACATGAAGAACATGGAATGGCATTAGGTGAATTATGGTTTAGGCTTGGATATTTACTCTGAACATGGAAAAATAATAGAAAATTCATAAACTAATGCACCAACATGAGAGATGCAAGAGCAACTAAAAAATGTTAGACAAGGCAGCACGGTGGTGCAGTGGGTTAGCACTGCAGCTTCACGGTGCCGAGGTCCCAGGTTTGATCCCGGCTCTGGGTCATTGTCCGTGTGGAGTTTTCACATTCTCCCCGTGTTTGCGTGGGTTTCGCCCCCACATCCCAAAAAATTTGCAAGCTAGGTGGATTGAACAGGCTAAATTGCCCCTTAATTGGAAAAATGAATTGGGTACACTAAATTTATAAAAAAAGAAAAACAAATGTTAGACTTGCACTTAAAAAAATAGATAGTTAGGCCCTACTATTACCTCAGAGGCATGTTGGCAGTGAGGCATTGTGGTGGAGTGGAACATCAAACCCAGAAGTTTAGTGTATATGCCAGTGGCTTTAACAGCCACCTCAACAGCATTTTACTTACTGATTTGGTGTCCAATATGCAACAGTGAGTGTGATGAGGACCTTCATGACGTGATTTCATCTCCAATATTTAAAAGAATGACCTGAAAATGGAATTTGGAGAGGCTCGTAGTTTGCAAGAAGAGAAATTGTGACAATGGATTTCAGAAGGTCAAGGGCGGCGCTACGGTTTAATGACCCACTACTAGCTGTGCTGCTGAGGTCAATGAGGATCAAGAGAGAGAAATTGTTCCCCAGAAATAGGAGGAAGAAACCTGCTGTTGATACTCAGAAAGCATTGCTGAAGGAGCATTTTGCTGCACCCCTGGATTCAGGACAGAGGTGTGTTAATGGCCTGACTACAGTTGCACATTTAGTTATATCATGTGTTTCGCATGATCATCACCCCACCCTCATTCCACCTTGTCAAACTTACTCCATCACATCACCCCTCATAACGTACCATCCAAGTGGACCTATCCTTCTCTTTCTCTGTACTTCCCGAGACCCCATCTTTCCATCCACCACTGCCACTCACCCTCATTAAAATTCAATGTCATGATCTTCCGCGCCAGAACTATTGCAAGCATTAGGTGAACACATGCTAATATAATCACTCACATGGCTTCACCCCTTTGTAGAAGAGGGCAGAACACGAGGAAGAGGGGAAAAACCGTATGTGGTCCCTCACAGATTTCCAGATCACAAACGCAGAGAAGAGGTGTCAGGGAGAGAAATCATAGGCCATGATTCTTCCCCTATTTCCCCTCGAGGGGCTGTTTAGCACAGGGCTAAATTGCTGGCTTTGAAAGCAGACCAAGGAAGGCCAGCAGCACGGTTCGATTCCCGTACCAGCCTCCCCGAACAGGCGCTGGAATGTGGCGACTAGGGGCTTTTCACAGTAACTTAATTTGAAGCTTACTTGTGGCAATAAGCGATTTTCATTCATTTTTCATTTGTAGACCCCTATTCTCCAATCCCTCCCCACTTAACCCTCACCCTCGATCATGCATGGTATTCAGCCCTGTTTCAAAATTCACCAATCAATTCATGAATCACCGCACGGTATTTGTAAAATTTGAATCCTAATTGTTGGCACCTGGCTACAAATATTGTCTGATATATATATATATATGCAGCATGGGTCATTAATGTTAAAAACAACAATGATATAATGCAGTGTTAGTTTGTGTGCACTCTTGCACCTACTGCGATTGTTCAACAATCCAGAGAGTACAAATATTACTTTATCAACTTCATGCAATGTTCTTAATTTGATAGGAAAATATCCAATTAGTTACTTATAAATAACTAGTGCAGGCAGTAACACAGATTTTGGTGACTGCCTTAGCCCTCATCAACATGTTCTGCACATTATCACCATGTTCATATAGTGCAGTAAATGCATATTTGGGGGAAAGATTCAACATATGCAACCCAGATGAACAGCACAAGATCTTTTCCATTCTGTAGAAGAGTTAGAAAATGTTTTCCTACCTCAGTGCATGATATTATTCAATACAGTTATACCTAGGCCCGCACCCCCACCCTATCCCCGCAACCCAGTGACCCCATCTAACCTTTTCATAGAACAGTACAGCACAGAACAGGCCCTTCAGCCCTCAATGTTGTGCCGAGCCATGATCACCCTACTCAAACCCACGTATCCACCCTATACCCGTAACCCAACAACCCCCCCCATTACCTTACTTTTATTAGGACACTACGGGCAATTTAGCATAGCCAATCCACCTAACCCGCACATCTTTGGACTGTGGGAGGAAACCAGAGCACCCGGAGGAAACCCACGCACACAGGGGGAGGACGTGCAGACTCCACACAGACAGTGACCCAGCCGGGAATCGAACCTGGGACCCTGGAGCTGTGAAGCATTTATGCTAACCACCATGCTACCCTGCTGCCTGGATACTAAGGGCAATTTAGCATGGCCAATCCACCTAACCTGCACATTTTTGGACTGTGGGAGGAAACTAGAATGCCTGGAGGAAACCAACGTAGACACGGGGAGAAAATACAAATTTCACACAGTCACCCAAGGCCGGAATTGAACCCGGGTCCCTGGTGCTGTGCGGCAGCAGTGCCAACCACAGTGCCACCAGGCTGCCCTTCTTGTAGCCACAGTATTAATATGCCTAGTCCAGTACAGTTTCTGGTCAATGGATGTTAATAATGGGGGATTCAGTGATGGTAAAAATGCCATTGAATGTCAAGGGGCAACGGTTAGATTTTCTCTTGTTGGAGATAATGTGTGGTGTGTTGTGAGTGTTATTTGCCACTTGTCAACCCAAGTCTGGATATTATCCAGTTCTGCTGCATTTGGACATGGGCTGTTTCAGTGTCTGAATGGTGCTGAACATTGTGCAATCACTAGCAAACAGGATGGGCGGAATTCTCCGCCAGGCCTGACGCCGTCGTGAAACCCGGAGAGGTTCACGACAGCGTCGGAGGCCGCTCCTGGTCCCCTATTATCCCCCCGCTGGGGGGCTAGGAGGGCCGTGCCGTGGCAGCTTGATCTTGCGGGGTGGCGGAGGGGAAAGAGTGCGTCCTATTGAGACGCCGGCTCGACGATCGGTGGGCACCGATCGCGGGACAGTCCCCTCCCGAGCACGGTCGTGGTACTCACTCCCCTCTCCAGCCCCCCCACAAGCCACAAAACAGCTGCTGGCGCCATGTTCACACCGGCAGTGACCAGGTGTGGTTGCCGCCAGCGTGAACCGGTCGGGAACGGCCGGCCGCTCGGCCCATCCGGGTCGGAGAATCGCGGGTCGCCGTGAAAAATGGCAGCCCACGATTCTCCGAGCAGCGTGTCGCAAAACGCGACACGCCATTTTGGTGGGGGTGGGAGAATCGCAGGGGGTGCCAGAGCGGCCCTCCCGCGATTCCCTCACCCAGCGTGGGAGCGGAGAATCACGCCCGATGGAAGGAAGGTGATTGATGAAGTAACTGGAGATGGTTGGACCTATGACATCACCCACAGGAACTGCTGCAGTGAAGTCCTAGAACTGAGATAACTTTCCGCCAATAATCACAATCATCTTCCTTTGTGTTAGGTATGACGGCAGTTTTGTGAGGGTTCCTTGATGCCCACAATCGGTCCAATGCGACCTTGATGTTAAGGACAATCATTTCACCTCACCTCTGGAGTTCAGCTCTTTTGTCCATGTTTGAACCAAGGCTGAAATCTGTTGCTCAATGGTCCTGGTGGCCATTTTAACACAGGAACCTCCTGTAAACGGCAATACGAGAGATAAATTATCCTGTTAACCCAATCTTTTGCCAGTGTTGACTGAAGTCGTCGGTCTTAGTCTTTTTCAAATAGTGTCATGGGATCTTTAACAGCCGTCTTAATTACTGGAATATCAGCCATGAACTGGGTTTAAGAACTCATCCAGATAGTAACACCTCAATTAGCACTGGTATGTGACAGATTATGAGTTCATGTTCTGTTCTGGGACTCATAACCACAACTGGCTGACTCACAGATGCCGTTGCTACCTTCTAAGTCCAGCTGACTCTCAGTTCAGAATTTCCACTTGCTGTTGATGATTAAATACCAATTGGGATCATGTCTTGACAAGAGAAATATTCTCATGTCATCTTACAAGTGCCATCATTAAAAATTGATGGGTTTATTGATGGACTCATGTAGTCCAATTAGATTTTTCAATAGTTTCCTGGTTAAAATCCAGATTCAAAAGATTTCTATGTCTGTGATCAATAAAATTTACAGTGGTGGGGTGGCATTTGATTCAGGATATATGTTCCGCTAGGCAGACCTCCTTGTTTGATTTCCCATATCTTTTTGTAGCCTTTCTTTTCAAATTGTTCAAATTAATATATAATTCCATTGTAAGTAACATAACAGCCACTGCCTAAACTGGCACTTGTAATAAAACACACCATGTTCTACTAATCCTATATATTAAAAACATTATTCTAGTTTATTCCTTTAATCTTCCAGCAATGATCTTCAGTCTATTCCACTTTCATATTGGTTCACTAAACTGGTGTAAACTCCTTTTCACTGCTTACCTTTTAAAATGTTTCATAATTTTGAAAACATTAATCACATCTCCCTGTAAGTATACTGAGACTTGTACCTATTTTGTTCAGAAAGAAAGGCTTCATTTACCTGTTGG
Organism: Scyliorhinus canicula; assembly: GCF_902713615.1. Taxonomy (NCBI): domain Eukaryota; kingdom Metazoa; phylum Chordata; class Chondrichthyes; order Carcharhiniformes; family Scyliorhinidae; genus Scyliorhinus; species Scyliorhinus canicula. The sequence goes on along the minus strand of NC_052162.1, from coordinate 41,874,207 downwards.
ATTTTACAGCTTTGTGGAGGAAGGACAGAGGTTAAAATGAGAGATGAGACTGCGGTTTGGTTATGGTCTTAAGGAAGGGGGCGAAATGCTGCACACAGCCTCATTTCTTGTTTATGGTTTCAAAATCTCCTCCCCCATGACCCAATCCCTGAAAACAAAGACACACAAACAAAACCATTGCAAATCAAAAGAAAACGCGCTCCAGAAACCCGTCATAACCCCAAAGCTCATTATTCTCACACCCACTGTAACCCAGAGCAGAGGGTACACTGCCCTCCCCGTCAACCAATGCAAAAAACCAAACCTCCCATTGTTCTCCCCACACAAACAGAACAAATACATGCGGTTTTCTGAAGCTTTGGAATCAGCCGAGGTTCGCAGCATGGGTACGGCTGCTGTATAGGAAGCCGATGGTGGGTGTTTGCACAAATAATATGAATTTGGGGTACTTTGTCCTGCACCGTGGTACGAGGCAGGGGTGTCCTGTGTCCTCCCCCCCCCCTGTTTTTTGCATTGACTATAAAACGTTTGGACATCGCACCAAGGAGCACGGGGTTGTGGAACAGGATATTGCGGGTGGGTGGAACATAGATTATTCGTGTTTCTATACATCATCTCTGATGATCTGTTTCTATACATCTCAGAGCCGAGTGCATCGTGGGGAGTATATTGGAGCTGTTGCAAAGATTTGGGTCGTTCTTGGTGTATAAATAGAACTTAGCTAAGAGCGAGTATGCTATGGTATCCCAGCCGGGAATAGGGGTGGGTATGGGGGGGGGGGGGGGGGGGTTGTGTTGTTATTTTGTCTGGTGAAACTTTAGGTACTTGGGTGTTTGGGGGACGTTGGATTGAGGTGGGCTCCGAAGGTATAATTTTACCAGTTTGGTGGGAGGTGAAGGCTGATTTGGCAAGGTGGGCCAATCTCCCTCTGTCTTTGGCGGTCGGGTGCAGGCGGTTAAAATTAATATGTTAACGTGATTTTTGTTCTGATTTCAGTGCCTACTGGTCTTCTTACAAAATCTTTCTTCAAGGAGGTGGACAAATTGGTCACTTTGTTTATTTGGGGAGGAAGGTGGGGGGAAGAGGTGGCCAGGGTTGGGAAGATGGGCGATGGGCTAGGAGACCTTCTAAACTTACTGTACTATTACTGGGCGGCAAATGCAGAGAAGGTGCGGGGCTGGGTTAAGGGGAGGGGTCCCGATAGATTAAGATGGAGGAGGGCTCATGTAGGAGGTCAAGGTTGTGGGCGCTGACAATGGCGTCGCTCTCGATGGCACTTGGTAAATATTCAGTTGAACCCGCTGGTGGTGGCCACTTGGGGGACAATTTACGAGCTTGGAGGAGCTGGGAGAGACGTATAGGTTGGCACAGTGGGAAGGGTTTAGGTACCTCCAGGTTCGAGATTTTTCAAGGAATGTTTTCCTGACCTTCCTGATAACGCCGGCCTCCTCGCTGTTGAAGCCGGTACTGTCAGCAGGAGGGGGGCGGGGTTGGAGAAGGGGGTTGTGACCTCCGGACCTCCCCCAGTGTCTCAACTTACTTATCGGTGATTTATGGGAGGATCCTGGAGGAGAATAGGGTGTCCATGGAGGAGGTTAAGTTGAAGTGGGAGGAATAGCTCGGGGGGGGGGGGGTTATAATGGAAGAGGGGCTGTGGTATGAGGTGTTGCAAAGGGTGAATGTCTTAACCTTGTGCATGAGGTTAGGGCTGATACAATTGAAGGTTGTATGCAGGGCACACCCCACAAAATCAAAGATGAGCCGGCTGTTTGAGGGGGTGGAGGGTGTTTGTGAGTGATATGGGAGGGGCCCGCAAATCATGTTCATATGTTTTGGTCCTGCCAAAGCTGGAAAGGTATTGGAGGGAAGTATTTAGCACCATTTCGGGGGTTTTGCATCTGGATGTGGAGCCTGGTCCCCTTGAAGCCATTTTCGGGGTGTTGGACCGTTCCGAGTGGCAGGTGGGAACGGGGGCAGACTTTTTAGCCTTTGCCTCACTGATCGCCCATAGGCAGGTCTTGTTTGGGGTGGAGATCAGCTTCTCCATCCTGTGCCTTGGCGTCGTAGGGGGACCTGCTGGAGTTTTTGAGAAGGTGAAGTTTGAGTTAAGGGGAGGTGTCGAATGAGAGGTTCTACAATTCATGGGGTTTGTTTATTATGCACTTGTGGGGGTTGGTTGCCGTTGAACGCTAAGGGGGAGGGGTTTATTTTTGTTTTTGTTCTCGGAGTCTATGTTTTAGGTTTTATATTGTTGGGGTTCTTTTGTTGTTTTGTTGACAAAAATGATGAAAATATGGCAAATAAAAATAATAAAAACGAAGGATTTTCTATGAATTTAAGCGTTAGTTTACAAGAGGCTCACGCTCGAAGACATGAAAATGGTTGAGACTGTCAAGACAATTAAGTGGGATGGTAGGTGTAAAATCCGTCAAAATTGCCTCCCTTTATTTATCACCTCAGTTTTGAAGCATTTTGAAGTTGATGACTACTAGAGCTGTTTGCATCATATATGAGAATGGATTTTCAAACTGTTTGCAAAATGCCATTAGACCTGCCATCCTAATGAGAAGGATTTTATTATTCATTCAGCTCATCAGTACAGGAAGGGATTGGGGCTCTCAACCACCCCCACCCCCCAACCTCCCCCGACCACTGTGATCTCTGGACCCCCGCCAATGTGTCAACTTATTTGTTCAGCGTTGCTGAAGCCTCCCTCACCACACCTCATAAGGGCACGTCACCCCCGGGCCCAATTCCTGGCACGGACAACCTGCCACCTGGTGACCCAGGCATGCCAGCGCCACCTGGGCATCCTGGCAGTGCTGGGATGGCATTGCCAGGGTGCCCGGGTGACACCACCAGGGTGCCCGGTCGGCAGTGCCAAGACGACAGTGCTAAGGTGTCTGGGCAGCCAGACACTGGGAGTGCCAGGGTATCACCCCACCCAGAGTCTGTCCACCCGTGGCCTCCAATGGCCTGCTCCTCCCCCACCTCCCAAAGGCACCATTATGCCTGTTCCACGTTTGTGTGGACCATTGTGAAAAGGCGCCACGGCAAGGTCTCCCAGGTCAGCATTTTATCATTCATAGTGGTAACTTTGATCGGCAGCTCAGTGGATCAATTCTTGATACTGGAGCTGAGGGCGAGATCAGAAGTCAACTTTTCCTTCTCTCTCAGTGGTTAGCTGGATAATTATATGCTGGAATGGGAAGAAGAGTCACCCATTTACTTCAACCAATTCGTAAGACTGAGTTTCCAAGCAGCCTGTGAGAGAATAAAGGTGATTGTGTATTCACTAATGAACTAGTAACTTGTAATGTGAGACTGAGAGGCAGAGATACATATTTGTTTTACAATACAAGGAGCAATAGATGTCTGCCATTGGAAAACTGTGTCCTGTTCATTCAATTCCTTCATTCAAAAGTAAACCAATTAGTTGGTGTGCAACAGGTGTTCACTTTCATTCTGGGTGAAGCTCACTTTGCAAGTTATTGTGCAACTAAATATTAGGTGGTAAAGTTGCTCTAAAAATCATATGGGAAATGAAATCTGCTTACAGCAGTAACTGAGGCAAATAATTTGAACATAATTTTCATTATTAGAACTGTTATATATGTGGGTTGTTATTGTTGTGTTGCATGATCACTTTAAGTGTTAAGTGATGTAATAGTCCATGACATCATCAATGACTTTGTGGACGTAGGGTCAGTCTAGACTAAGCCTTTGGACAGTTAGCAACCATCTAATAAACCTCTGTTGATTATTGTGTTCAACCCACATGCTTCAGCATTTCCATTCTTTTATCCTGCAAGTACTATGCATAACAGGACAAAAAGAAAACTGGCAATGAGGAACGGATCAGATTTAAATCATTGAAGCTGTCGATGGTGAACGTTGAGGCAGATCGACTGTAAATCAGTGATTGGACCCCACACCTGGCATCCGACCAGATTTGTTGGGCACAAATTTAAAAAAGGGTCCATACCTTAAAGTTAATCTAGTACCCTGAGGAGTTCAGGCTGCAGAGCTAGTCATGTGCAATAGTGTAAGACACAGAGGTAGAGAGGGTAAAGGGGAAAACAATTCTGGCATTGCAATCTGCTAAAATTGGCTTATTCACTATTAATATCCAGGAAGTTGTGAGAACATTTCAACATTTCTGAAAATTGGAGGGAAAATTTGGAATAATTATATAATAATAATCGCATGTCACAAGTCGGCTTCAATGAAGTTACTGTGAAAAGCCCCTAGTCGCCACATTCCGGCGCCTGTTCGGAGAGACCGGTCCGGGAATTGAACCCGCGCTGCTGTTCTTGTTCTGCATTACAAGCCAGCTATTTAGCCCACTGTGCTAAACCAGCCCCTAATGCTCAGAAAACTGGAAATCTATGCATAAAGATTCCATTATTTGGATTTGTTTATTGTCATGTGTACCGAGGTACAGTGAAAAGTATTGTTCTGCATACAGTTCAGACAGATAATTCTGTACATTAAAAAAATACATAGGGCAAACATAAAATACACAATGCAAATACATAGACACAGGCATCGGGTGAAGCATACAGGAGTGTAGTACTACTCAGTATAGAAGATGTGTGAAAAGATCAGATCATTATATCCTAGCCAATAAAATTTCAGACAATATTATGGTCCCTGCTTTCCTAAGTACTATTGGAAACAAAACCTTTAATTTACTTAGAAGTTTGTTCCAACCTGATAAACCCTGTGACAAAATTTATCAAGAATTGATTAAAATATTAGAAGACCACTATGCACCAAAGCCATTAATTATAGCGGAGAGATTTCAATTTCACAGAATAAATTAGCTGGAAGGAGAAAACATAACACAATTTGTGGTGGCATGTGGTGGCGATGAAGATGGAGAAAAGGGTGGGGTGAGGACATATCCCTGCTTGGCTCCAGTCGTGACCTCAAAGTTTTCTGTCGCCAACATCTTGCCATGGAGGAACAAAGAACAAAGAAAAATACAGCACAGGAACAGGCCCTTCGGCTCTCCAAGCTTATGCCGACCATGCTGCCCGTCTAAACTAAAATCTTCTACACTTCATGGATCCGTATCCCTCTATTCCCATCCTATTCATGTATTTGTCAAGGTGCCCCTTAAATGTCACTATCATCCCTCCTTCCACCACCTCCTCCGGCAGCGAGTTCCAGGCACTCACTACCCTCTGTGTAAAACACTTGCCTCGTACATTTCCTCTAAACCTTGCTCCTCGCACCTTAAACCTATGCCCCCTAGTAATTGACCCCTCTACCCTGGGAAAAAGCCCCTGACTATCCACTCTGTCTATGCCCCTCATAATTTTGTAGTCCTCTATCAGGTCGTCCCTCAACCTCCGTCATTCCAGTGAGAAAAAAATGAGTTTATTCAACCGCTCCTCGTAGCTAATGCCATCCAAACCAGGCAACATCCTGGTAAATCACTTCTGCACCCTCTCTAAAGCCTCCCCATCCTTCTGGTAGTGTGGTGACCAGAATTGAACACTATACTCCAAGTGTGGCCTAACAAAGGTTCTATACAACTGCAACATAACTTGCCAATTCTTTTACTCAATGCCCCGGCCAATGAAGGCAAGCATGCTGTATGCCTTCTTAACTACCTTCTCCACCTGTGTTGCCCCTTTCAGTGACCTGTGGACCTATACACCTAGAACTCTCTGATTGTCAATACTCTTGAGGGTTCTACCATTCACTGTATATTCCCTACCTGCATTAGACCTTCCAAAATGCATTACCTCACATTTGTCCGGATTAAACTCCATCTGCCATCTCTCCGCCCAAGTCTCCAAACAATCTAAATCCTGCTGTATCCTCTGACAGTCCTCATTGCTATCCGGAATTCCACCAACCTTTGTGTCATCTGCAAAATTACTAATCAGACCAGTTACATTTTCCTCCAAATCATTTATATATACTACGAACAGCAAAGACCCCAGGACTGATCCCTGCGGAACACTAGTCACGGTACTCCAATCAGAAAAGCACCCCTCCATTGCTACTTTCTGCCTTCTATGATCTAGCCAGTTCTGTATCCACCTTGCTAGCTCACCCTTGAGCACGTATGACTTCACCTTTTGTACCAGTCTGCCATGAGGCACCTTGTCAAAGGCCTTACTGAAGTCCATATAGACAACATCTATTGCCCTACCTGCATCAATCATCTTTGTGACATCTTCGAAAAACTCTATCAAGTTAGTGAGACACACCCTCCCCTTCACAAAACCGTGCTGCCTCTCGCTAATACGTACATTTGTTTCCAAATGGGAGTAGATCCTGTCTCGAAGAACTCTCTCCAGTAATTTCCCTACCACTGACGTAAGGCTCACCGGCCTGTAGTTCCCTGGATTATCCTTGCTACCCTTCTTAAACAAAGGAACAACATTGGCTATTCTCCAGTCCTCCGGGACATCACCTGAAGACAGTGAGGATCCAAAGGTTTCTGGCAAGGCCTCAGCAATTTCCTCTCTCGCCTCCTTCAGTATTCTGGGGTAGATCCCATCAGGGCCTGGGGACTTATCTACCTTAATATTTTTCAAGATGCCCAACACCTCGTCTTTTTGGATCTCAATGTGACCCAGGCTATCTACACACCCTTCTCCAGACTCAACATCCACCAATTCCTTCTCTTTGGTGAATACCGATGCAAAGTATTCATTTAATACCTTGCCCATTTCCTCTGGCTCCACATATAGATTCCCTTGTCCATCCTTCAGTGGGCCAACCCTTTCCCTGGCTACCCTCTTGCTTTTTATGTACATGTAAAAAGCCCTGGGATTTTCCTTAACCCTATTTGCCAATGACGTTTCGTGACCCCTTTTAGCCCTCCTGACTCCTTGCTTAAGTTCCTTCCTACTTTCCTTATATTCCACACAGGCTTCACCTGTTCCCAGCCTTCTAGTCCTAACAAATGCCTCCTTTTTCTTTTTGACGAGGCCTACAATATCTTTCATTATCCAAGGTTCTTGAAATTTGCCCTATTTACCCTTCTTCCACACAGGAACCTGCCAGTCCTGAATTCCTTTCAACTGACATTTGAAAGCCTCCCACATGTCAGATGTTGATTTACCCTCAAACATCCGCCCCAATCTAGATTCTTCAGTTCCCGCCTAATATTGTTATAATTAGCCTTCCCCCAATTTAGCACATTCACCCTAGGCCCACTCTTATCCTTGTCCACCAGCACTTTAAAACTTACTGAATTGTGGTCACTGTTCCCAAAATGCTCCCCTACTGAAACTTCTACACCTGGCTGGGCTCATTCCCCAATACCAGGTCCAGTATAGCCCCTTCCCTAGTTGGACTATCTACATGTTGTTTTAAGAAGCCCTCCAGGATGCTCCTTACAAACTCTGCCCCATCCAAGCCCCTAGCACTAAGTGAGTCCCAGTCAATATTGGGAAAGTTGAAGTCTCCCATCACAAAAACCCTGTAGCTTTTACTCCTTTCCAAAGTCTGTCTACATATCTGCTCCTCTATCTCCCACTGGCTGTTGGGAGGCCTGTAGTAAACCCCCAACATTGTGACTGCACCTTTCTTATTCCTGATCTCTACCCTATAGCCTCGCTGCCCTCTGAGGTGCCCTCCCGTAGTACAGCTGTGATATTCTCCCTAACCAGTAGCGCAACCCCGCCACCCCTTTTACATCCCCATCTATCCCACCTGAAACATCTAAATCCTGGAACGTTTAGCTGCCAATCCTGTCCTTCCCTCAACCAGGTCTCTGTAATGGCAACAACATCATAGTTCCAAGTACTAATCCAAGCTCTAAGTTCATCTGCCTTACCCTTAATACTTTTTGCATTGAAACATATGCACTTCAAGCCACCAGACCCGCTGTTTTCAGCAACATCTTCTTTCTGCTCTTCCTCAGAGCCATACTGGCCGTATTCCCTAGTTCTCCCTCAACATTTTCACCTTCTGACCTATTGCTCCGGTAACCCCCCCCCCCCCCCCCCCCGGCCGCCCATACTAGTTTAAACCCTCCCATGTGACATTAGCAAACCTCGCTGCCAGGATATTTATGCCTCTCCAGTTTAGATGCAACCCGTCCTTCTTATCCAGGTCACACCTGCCCCGGAAGAGCTCCCAGTGGTCCAGATAACGGAAACCCTCCCTCCTACACCAGCTGTTTAGCCACGCATTTAGCTGCTCTATCTTCCTATTTCTAGCCTCACTGGCACATGGCACAGGGAGTAATCCCGAGATTACAACCCTAGAGGTCCTGCCTTTTAACTTTCTGTCTAGCTCCCTGAACTCCTGCTCCAGGACCTCATGCCCCTTCCTGCCTATGTCGTTAATACCAATATGTACAACAACCTCTGCCCGTTTGCCCTCCCCCTACAGGATGCCTGCTACCCGTTCTGAGATATCCTGAACCCTGGCACCAGGGAGGCAACATACTATCCTGGAGTCTCTTTTACGTCCACAGGAGCGCCTATCTGTGCCCCTGACTATAGCGTCCCCTATGACTATTAGGAGTCAGAGGATGTCAGTCTTTGATAGGGTCTTCCATAGCCCTTCCTTATTGACTTAGTCAAATGCCTTAGTCAGATCTATGAAGGACTTGTAGAGTAGTTGATGTTGCTCCTGGCACTTCTCTTGAAGTTGCCAAGCAGTGGAAATCATGTCCATTGTTCCCCAGTTTGGTCAGAAGCCACACTGACTTTCTGGAAAGTTTTCTTCAGAGACTGGGAGCGAGGATTCAGGCAACGATCTTCCCGGTGATGGAGAGTAGGCAGATTCCTCTGTAGTTCCTGCAGTCCGCATTGTCTCCTTTCTTGAAGATGGTGATGATGACTGCATCCCTGAGGTCATCAAGAATTTTTTCTCTGTCATAAAAGGTAGCAGGGCTGGTTGAGAAAGTGTTAAATAAAGCGTACAGTATCCTGAAAACTGGGGCAAAGAGTACAAAGCAAGGAAGTTTTGATGGGCCTGCATGAAACTGGTTCAGCTGGAGTACTGCGTCTAGTTTTGTACACTATACTTAGAATGCTTTAATAATAATCTTTGATATTGTCACAAATTGGCTTACATTAACACTGCAATGACGGTACTGTGAAAATCCCCTAGTCGCCACACTCCAACGCCTTTTCAGGTACACTGAGGGAGAATTTTGAATGTCCAAACTACCTAACAGCATGTCTTTTGCGACTTGTGGGAGGAAACCAGAGCACCCGAAGGCAACCCACGCCATGGAAGAATGTGCAGACTCCGCCCAGACAGCGACCCAACCTGGGACCCTGGTGCTGTGAAGCCACAGTGCAAACCACTGTGGTACCGTACAGAAACGATTTAGAACTGTTTTCGAGATGAGGGACTTGAGTTGTATTTGGATAGTTTGGAGAAGCTGGGGCTATTCTTCTCAGAAATGAGAAAATTAAGAGGAGATTTGGCAGAGCCATGAGTCTGGACACAGTAGACAGGGATAAACTGTACTTTTGATGCAAGTATTGAGAATTAGATATGCCACAGCACTTTAAGCGATTGACAAAAAAAAGCGACAACGACACGAGGAGAACGCAGCGAAGTGGTTCGGATCTGAATGGATCAGCCAACGGTGTCATGGAGGCAAGTTGGATCCAGGCTTTCAAAGGCGATAAAAGCAAAACGCTGCGGATGCTGGAATCTGAAACAAAAACTCAGAATGCTGGACAATCTCAGCAGGTCTGACAGCACCTGTGGAGAGAGAAGGGTGGTAACGTTTTGAGTCTGGGTGACTCTGTCAAAACCGCAAGGGAAGCTTCAAAGGAGAGCTGGATAATTATCTGAAGAGAAAGTAAAATGCAGGAAAAGGGAATGGGAGGATGTGAGTTGTTCCTGCAGAGAGGCGGTAGAGAGGACTCTGTGCCCAGTCCTCCGGAACCCTTGCTCATGGGGAAGAGTACCCGCATCGGAACATCCAGGCGGTGCACACTTTCAGGCCGCCCCGGCCGCCGACCATAACGTCCACCACTTGCTTCATTCTAATTGGTTACCTGGTGAGGTGACGGGGGCGGGACCGAGGCCAGAGCGAGCGCTGATAGGTCAGCGGCCCTGCCAATCCTGGACGTGACGCGTTTTTTTCAGGGGGGAGCGCGCATGCGTGGCCTGTTCGAGAGGGGCAGCGGCAGGAGATGCTATGGTAGCGGGAGGCAGGAGGAACAAGCAGGGGGTGGCATGGCTGAACCGGGCCGAGTGGGACCAGGTGATCGAATACCTGTACTGTAAGGACAGCAAGCTGCAGCGGTATGCACTGGACAGGATCTCCGCCTGGAAGAGCAGGTAAGCGGGAGTGTTGAAAGGTCAGGGGGCCTGAGATCTCCCGGGTCGTGGCTGAGAAAGGCCGTCCATCCATCCATTCGGTTAGAACCCATCAGTTTAACTCAATAATTCAGCTCTATAAAAAGTACATCGGTCCCCTTGCTTTACCGTTGCTTTGTAAAAATGAAAGAATTGCAGACGCTGAAATGTGAATTAAGCAAATGCTGAAAATGAACTGCCAGTTTCTGAGTGGAGAAGGTTCCTGGCTGATATTTATATTTGGGATGCTAACCTGCCTGACTGTCTTATTAATCTGACAGGCCTGCTGTGTATTTCCAGCATCTTATGCTGTGTTCCACATCCAGTCGTGCATCTCGAAGTCCTTTCTGCATCTTTATTCGTTGCGTTTAATAATTATTTATTGATTCTTTATTATTGTCACAAGTAGGCTTATATTAACACTACAATGAAGTTACTGTGAAAATCCCCTAATTGCCACATTCCAGCACGTATTCGGGTACACGGGAGAATTCAGAATGTCCATTTCACCTAACAAGCACGTCTTTCGGGAACTTGTGGGAGCAAGCTGGAGCATTTGGAGGAAACCCACGGAGACATGGGGAGAACGTGTAGACTCCGCGCAGACAATGATCCAAACAGGAATCGAACCTGAGACTTCCTGACCATGCTAGATATATCTCAAAAACAGAAAATACTGGACACTCACAGCAGGTCTGACAGCATATGTGGAGAGAGAAGGGAGCTAATGTTTTCAGTCTGGCTGACTCTTTGTTAAAGTCCTTTGCTAGTTGAGTTTGAACTCCCTCTACTCCTAGTTGCTGCTTAATTTGTGTTGTTCTAGATATATTTTCTATGTTGTTTGCTATATTATGCAGGATCATTTACTCTTAAGTCTTGAGTTGAAATTACGGATTCAAGCGCCAATGTAGGAATTTCAGGTCATGACCCCCCATAAGGAATCCCTTCATATCAAGGTTGACATGCTTCCACTCTGATTCAATGGGTTCTGAAATGGCTGCTAAGTTTAATGTCATAATAATCTTTATTGTCACAAGTAGGCTAACATGAACACTGCAATGAAGTTATTGTGAAAAGCCACTAGTACCACACTCCGGTGCCTGTTCTGGTGCACAGAGGGAGAATTAACCTAACAGCACGTCTTTCGGGACTTGTGGGAGGAAACCGAAGCACCCGGAGCAAACCCACACCGACATAGGGAGAACGTGCAGACTCTGCACAGACTGTGACCCAAGCTGGGTCCCTGGAGCTGTGAAACACCAGTGCTACCCATTGTGCTACCATGTGTGATTTCCAGAGTAGCAGGGTAGGTTTGAACTCTTCAGGGATGCTTTTGAGGGCATCCTAAAAGCCTTTCTGCTGTCCTGAGAGTCTCCTGCTGCAACCGAGTTCGAAGTAGAACAGTTGCTTCAGGATTCTGGCATCAGGAAGATAGACGGCATGGCCAGCAGAGTTGGCTCTTAGTGATTAGAATCTAGATGTTGGCTTGAGAGAGGATATTGCTGTTGGACAGTGTTTTTGCCACTGGATTTGGAGGCTCTTGTGAAAGTTTCATGGGTGGAACTGAGTGCTTTGAGGTGTCTGTCGTAGACATTGTCTCCATTTTTCTCATTGCAGTGCTGAATCTTACCGCTAGCATATTACCCACTGGTATGGAGGTGAGAAACTGAATAGAGAGGAAACTCTTCAGCCATTTCCGCCTTTAATTCAAACTGAAAACCACTCCAACCATGGCTAGTTATAACCTAACTGAACATTATTACACTGCTGCATTGCTATTCAGTTACGAAGGAATACTATATTGTTGAATGTAATGTGCTTTGGATATCATATTGGATGCAGACATTGTCTGTTGATCTGATGGTTAAATTGGACATTGAACACCTATTCTCAGTTCCACTAATTGAACAGAATTTCCCGTTGAATTTTGGCTCCAAGTCAGAGGTCATGGTTAGAACATAGAACAGTACAGCACAGAACAGGCCCTTCGGCCCTCAATGTTGTGCCGAGCCATGATCACCCTACTCAAACCCACGTATCCACCCTATACCCGTAACCCAACAACCCCCCCTTAACCTTACTTTTATTAGGACACTACGGGCAATTTAGCATGGCCAATCCACCTAACCCGCACATCTTTGGACTGTGGGAGGAAACCGGAGCACCCGGAGGAAACCCACGCACACAGGGGGAGGACGTGCAGACTCCACACAGTTAGGAACAGAGGAGCAGGAGTAGGCCATTCAGCCCTTTGAGCATGTTTCGCTTTTTAATCATGCTGATCTGGTTGTGGTCTCATTTCCACGTTTCTGTCTGCCCACCCCCCACATAATCTTTGACTCTTCTGTCTATCAAAAATCAATTTAACTCAGCCTTGAATAAATTCAATAGGTCCAGCATTCTGGACCTAAGTACTAACGGACCTCTGAAATAAAATCTCTCCTCTGTCTTCTGTCCTTTCTTTTCTAATCTGCCTCACAATAGAAAACATCCACCTGGTATCCACTCTATCAAGTTATCTCAGGATCTTACGTTTCAATAAGATCAACTCTGAATGGTATAGGTTCTACCTGTTCAACCTTTCTTCATAGGTTAAGTCTTTTATCCCAGGGATGAGGCAAATTAATTTTCTCTGAACTGCTTCGATTGCAGTTGTATCTTTTTCACACAAGGAAACCAAAACTGGATATGGTATTTTAGATGTGCTCTTGCCAATGGCCCTGTACAGCTGCTGTTTTCCTAATTTTGAATTTGATTCTTCATGCAATAGAATTCAACATTCCATATGTCTTCCTAATCACTTGCTGAACCTGCACACTGCTTGATGATTCATATACCAGTACACCCAGACCTCTCTCTACCACTGAGTTCTGAAATCCCTCTCCATTTAAATAATATACCACATTTCTATTCTTCCTGTTGAAGTGGACAAGTTCACATTTTCCCAAATTATTCTCCATCTGCCAAATTTCTACTGGCTCACTTGACCCAATTAAGTCCCTTTGTAGGTTCTCTTCTTGACAACTTACTTTCTTAATCTATCTTGGGGTCGTTAGCAAATATAACTATTGTACTTTTGATTCGTTCATCCAAGTCATTGGTGGATTATAAATAGTTGAGGCTCCAGCATTGATCTCTGTGTCGCTCCACTAGTTTAATCTTGGCAACCCGAGAAAGACTCGTCCTTATTCACTGCTTCCTGTTATCTAACCAATCTTTAATCAATGTTATTATGTTACCCCCTACACCGTCTAATCTTGTCTTGTGTAGTAATCTTTGGCACCTTATCCAATGCCTCTGGAAATCGAAGCACACCACATCTACAGGTTTCTCTTTATGAACCTTGCTTGTTAGGTCTTCAAAATCTCTAATAAATTAGTTAAATGCAATTTCCCTTTTACAAACCCATGTTCATTTTGCCTGTAGTTTCCTGTTTTCTGCCTCCCTATTTTCTTGAATATAAATGTTACATTCTCCAATCCACTGGAGCCCTTTCAGAATCTAAGGGATTTTGGAAGATTATCCATTTAGTATCTCTGCAGCTACTTCTTTTTGGACCTTAAGATGAAGACTTTTTGAACCTTTAAATCCAGAGATTATTACGTTTGAAATTCTGCTTTTAATTGAGCCAGTAGCTGCTCAGATAACCCTAAACAGAGCCTCTTTCCTACCTCCCTCTGTTATTGTTACCCACGTGGATCACGGCAATCTGATTTTCCTCCTCCCACTGCACATTCTTCTCCAACCCCGAGCAGATGTCTCAAATCCTGATGTGGAGATGTCGGCATTGGACTGGGGTGGGCACAGTAAGAGGTCTTACAACATCAGCTTAAAGTCCAACAAGTTTGTTTCGAATCACTCCGATTGCGCTCCGAAAGCTAGTGATTCAAAACAAACCTGTTGGACTTTACCCTGGTGTTGTAAGACTTACTGTCTCAAATCCTGGCAGACAACACAGCCATCTGGACTCCCCACTCTCATCCATACAAGTTATTCTCATCCATATAAGTTACAAGAGCCTCAAACCTGTTGGACAATTGCAAAGACTGAGGATCCTCCACTTCTACTTTCTGGGTCTTCATACTTGTCTCAACCACAGTCATATTCTCCTGTTCCTGACCAAATCAGAAAACCTATTCGAAGGGGTGTGGCCACCTCCTGGAATAAAGTGTCCAGGTAACTTTGCCTCCCTCCACCCCCGATGAATTCCAGTGTCTGCAGCTCAGCCTCCAGCTCTGTTTCGGAACTGAAGCTCCTCAAGCTGCAGAAACCTACAGCAGAAGGATATCCCCCATTCTGCAGTTGTAACACATTACCTGCCCTGCCATCTTTATTATGCGTTTATTAATTTATTATTAATATACCCTATTAATTTCAGTAAGCTTTGCCACTAATAGAACATTTCCATTACTGATAAATGACCTGTTTTGAAAAATAAATAAGCAAAGTCAGTGTTTGCTCACCAGCCACAATCATCGACCCATTTCCCTATGATGGAACACTTTGATTTTCCTTTTAGAATGTCCCTGCTGCTCTCACTGTTTCCTGAATTGAACTCCTACCCTCTGCTCTCCAGCCCCTCTGCTCATGTTGTTTACTGAAGTTTAAGCCTCATTTCAAAGCCTTCACATCACGCCACCTGGCACTTATTTGTTAACCAAAATTCTGTTTTAAAGACACTTCACAGGAGCATTATCAAATAATATTTGGCAATAAACCATTGAAGGGGATATTCGAGCAGATGGCCAAAACCTTAGAGGTTGGTTTTATAGAGTGTCTTTAAGGGGGTCTAATTCTTGGTGACACACAAAACCCACCTGTTCCTCACATTTGTTGAAAATGATGGGGAGGAGAGAGGCGATAGCAGTTTAAAATGACAACTTGTAGTAGGAAAAGATGAAGCCGGGAGGGGTGGGGGTTACCGTTGCATTCCATTTCAGGTGGCACAGAACACATCGAGTCATGGAGTTTTTCACAGCACCAAAAAAGTGGCCCTTTGGCCTATCATGTCTGCGCCGACCATCAAGCACCTATCTATTCTAATCCCTTTTCCAGCACTTGGTCCGTAGCCTTGTATGCTATGTTGTTTTAAGTGCTCATCTAAATGCGTCTTAAATATTGTGAGGCTTACCGTCTCTGCCACCCTTTCAGGCAGTAAGTTTCGGATTCCAACCACCCTCTGGGTGAAAAGGTTTTCCACAAATCCCCTCTAAACCTCCTTCCCATTATTGTAAATCTATGCCCCCCCTGGTAATTGACCCCTCTACTAAGGGGCAAAGTTCCTCCCTATGTCCCCTATTTATGTCCTTCATAGGAGCAGGAGTAGGCCATTCAGCCCTCGAACCTGCTTCACCATTTACTGAGATCATGGCTGATCTGTGGCCTAACTCCACCTACCTTTCTATCTATCCCAGATTTAAAATGAACATATTTTTCCAGCTTCAACTGCTGTTTGTGGGAGAGAGTTCCCAAACCTCTACTACCTTTTGGGTGAATAAGTGCTTTCTAACATCTCTCCTGAACAGTCTAACGCTATATTTTTAGACTATGCCCCCTAGTTTTAGAATCTCTAACCAGTGGAAATAGTTAATCTACCCTGTCTTTCCCTGTTAACATCTTAAATACTTCGATCAGATTACCCCTTAATCTACCAAATTCTAACAAAATTAGGCCTAATTTGTGTAATCTCTCCTCGTGACTTAACCCCCGTAATCCAGGTACCACTCTTGTAAAAACAAAAGAAAATTGCTGCGGATGCTGGAATCTGAAGCATTTTTTAAAACCTATGTTGCACTCCCTCCCACTCCCTCCAAGGCCAATATATCCGTCCGAAGGTGCGGTGCCCAGAACAGCTGCCATTACTCCAAGTGGGGTCTAACCAGGGTTTTGTATAGCTGCAGCATAACCTTTCTGTCTTCATACTCCAATCCTCTAGATATAAAGGCTAACATTTCATTAACCTTTTTGATTTTCTGCACTTGTTCCTGGCATTTTAAGAACCTATGCACCTGAATTCCAAAGTCACTTCACACATCCACTGTACCTAACCTCTTTCCATTTAGAAAGAACTCTGCCCTATCCTTCACAATTGCTCACATTGATTTCAATCTGTCACAAATTTCCCAATTCACCTACCTAGTCTGTCACTATCTCCTTGCAATGTTATGCTATCATCTAGGATGTCTACAATGCCACTTAACTTTATATCAACAAATTTGGATATATGACTTTTTATGCCATAGTCCAAGTCATTAATATTTCCCTTGATCATGTCCTCCACCAGCCTTCTCTGCTCTGTAGTGGGGAAAATTGTTCAGTTATTTGACTATACTGTACTACACCATCACGCTCATGAGACTAGGCGAAGACTCTTGGAGTTATGAACAAGGCCGTTATCGCAGTTATAACTGGTCTGATGGTATTTGCAGCTAGCCCACCAGACAGTTATACTTTAGATCAAGTTTAGCATCTACTTGTTGCTTGTTATCTATGTCCAATCATAGTAAGAAGTCTTATAACACCAGGTTAAAGTCCAACAGGTTTGTTTTGAATCACTAGCTTTTGGCGCACTGCTCCTTCCCATGTCCAATCATGACTATCGGTTAGGTTTTACATTATGCATGGTATACGAGAATAATTAACCAATCACATTGAGAGCTCGCATGCATAATTACAACATTCAAACAGTGCAAATGTAGTCTTGCAATTATTTATATCGGTGGTCCGATACTTGGTGTGTGGCTGTCAATCACCCTCCATTCCTTTATCTACAGACATACTGATACCACAGCAAATGGTAGAATATCCCACATTGTTAATACAGACCTTGAGAGCTAACGCATGTGGAGTCCTGCCTGAGAACACGCCCCAGGCTGATTGTATCCTTGGGGTGCCTTCTTACGATTGGCAGCTTCAGTTAAATAACTTGTGTGAGTTGTACAGATTACCGATGTGTTTAACCCCTTCAATGCTAAATGGATAACTATAATTTCAAATTAACTCTACCCTAACCACCCTCTCGTCATAGCTGAAACGTTCCAGCACAGACAGTATCGTAGTGAATCTCCCCATCACCCTCTCTAGTACAGTCACATCCTTTCTATGGCGTGGCGACCAGTACTCTAGCTGTGGCCTAATGAGTGTTTTATACAAATCCATCATAACCTCCCTGCTCTCTATTCTATGCCAGAATGTGGCAGTTTGACCACTGCGTCAGTACTTTGGTAGAGCTTTTAATTGGTCTTCTTCCCTTGCTCTTTTCCCATAACACTGCATTTTTTTCTTTCAAATATTTATCCTGTCAGGTCGCTATTTAAAAAAAATATTTCTTCTGGCTTTTTTGTCGGTCACCTTAAATCTGTTCTCTGAGTTGTCAAATCTCTCAAACTTCTGTTGTTCTTCACCGCTTCCAACAGTTTATAGTTTCCTGGCCCTATCTCTCTCTTTTTCACTGTGGTTGTCTAATCGCTCAAAACCTGCATTCCTGAAGAGGACGTTTCTCTTCAGAAAGATCATTGACCCTCATGGAGACCTCTGCAAATCACCACCATATACCGCCTTCCAATTTGAGAAATACTTTGGCATACACATCACCTTTTCTACTGTCACAGATGAAATAAAGCTTGTGCAGAATTTGAAAAATATCGGGACAATGCATGGGACCTGCATCCTTTGGCTTTGTAGGCAGTGGCAGTGGTCTGCCAGTGCTGCTGTGGAAGATGGCCACTCGACCGTTTGTGTCTGTCGGATCTTTGCTGAGCAATCCAAAACTAATCTCATTGTTCCACGCTTTCCTCTTTGACTTGTGTAGTTCATCGGTGGGGTTTTACACTGATACCTGAGGGTTTTTGTATTTTTTTATTTGTGTTTTGTAGATATGGCAGTAGTTACCCGCTTGCTGTTGAGTGCACTGAAGCTCTTATGCAGTGTAAGCTTCAGGATGAGGCCGGGGAAACAGCGTCTGGTGAGCTGATCCTCTCGTATGGGCTTGCCCTCGTCAGGTAATGTTTATGGATTTAATAGCATATTGAGGGTTTTGAATGAGCTTTATGTGCCCTTTCTCCTGCCAGTTTTCCTCCTACCTTTCCTGCAAGCGCTGTTTTTGCTTGGTGTAGACAGTTTCTTGGTCCTACAGCCATTTGGTAATTTGACCAAATGTCTGTCCTTTTTGGGTCTAGTCAGAGAATGCTGGGAAACAGTTTTACCATGGCAGACATCAAAGCTGAGCCTGTATATTTGACTGACGTGCAATCTCAACTGGAATCAGTAGTTAGCAATTAGTAGAGGCACTCTTGGCTAAGTCCTCCCCTCAATATTCAGTAGCCCTCAGAATAATTCTATCCCACAAGCCTTTTTCTTGTCTGGGAACAGCTACCTCAACTCTGATTTCTTTTCCTGCGAGTGTCTAAACAACAGTGCTTGTGCTCTTTAAGGAGAAGTCTCTATTTCAATTTGAGCACTTGCAATAATTTTTTTGTGCAGGTTGGAAATGACTGTTGGGTGCATAAGCCACCCCTTGTTTCAGATGAACTGAGATTTGACCTTGGGCACAAAGTGATCCTAAAGCTACTATGGCCTGAATGACTTGTGATTATCCTTGGATATATTAGAAATTAATATTTTATTGCACTCCAATTAGCCGACAGATGCAGTTCTAAAAATGCAGTGTTTGAAGCTACAAGTTATGAATTAAAAGTTTAGGAAATAGTTAAGAGGACCAGACTAAACAGCAGAAAGATGGTTCATTAACCATAACATTTGTTTAATTTGCAAAGTAAAGAAGTCCAAATTCCGTTGAAGCTCTCTAGAGTACTTCTTTAATTAATAGAATATTTTTGTGAGAAAGTAAACACATGGGGAAAACTTTACAGTCACCCGTCTTCTGGTCAGAAGGTTGGGGGGGTGGGGGGGGGGCACTTTGTAAAATGTCTGCCTGAAGCCCACCCTGACCAGTCCACTATTTTGCAGGGGCGGTGGAGTTTCGAGTAGCTTGCTCGTCCTTGGGCTTGAACTGGCCACTTAAATTCCCCATCCCGCTTGTGCTGCTATACTATCTGCTGGGTAGTCTGGAAGCTGGTACTGCACAGCTGGTGTTGAGCAAATGGAGGCCCCTCTGCTCATTGTAGGCACCCCGCACAGAAGAAAAAACCTCCCCATTAACATTTTCTCCATCTTCCACAACTTCCATGATTGGGGTCTGGCAGCCAAGCTCTGCTGTTACCCAGACTTGGCTGAAGTCATATTTAACCTCTTCTTTCCGGAACTGACTGCAGTCCCAGTAGCGTGGCCACTGCTTCAACCAGTCACCACTGGAGCTACAGAGCTGCCACCCAATCGGATTGACTGTCAGCTACCTAAGGTGGGATTTCCACCCCAGATGGGAATTAACTCTTCGAGGAGTGTTAAATGGCTGCGTGGCAGTCTGGATCCCAGAGATGCGCTACTGAACAGATGAACAGGGAGTGGGGAAACGTTACTGTGAAATTCAACTCAGTTTTGAACTGGTAATTTTAATATTAACTAGTACATCAACATGATTACTGCAAGCATTGATCACTAAATGTGGATTCTGTAATTGTTTGTTAGGTTGCACTAATATATTTGCAGTACCGTTTATCTAACATTTAGCAAATTGTGCAGATACAATTGGTGACTCGAATGATTAACTATGTTGGATTATTAACTTTTTTTAGGTTTGTTAACCTGATTACGGAGAGGAAGCAGACAAACATTGTTGTGCCACTGAGACGTTTGGCAAATGAGGTGAGTAAAACATTAGTTTTGAATTTCATAAACATTGCATAATAACCATTTAATATAAATGCAATGTAGTTTGTTCTGGGATGAATGTGTGCTACTATTGACGTGGTCAGTGTATATCAGCTGAATCACAGAATCAACTCTACAACAAAAGTGTGATGAATGGAGGATTTTGGGAATATTGGACAATTTAAGGTTTAAAAGCCTGATTATGGTGCGTTTGACTGCTGTGGTCATGTTTTTGAAATTATTTTGTTTTGTGAAAGCTTGGGAACATCTGGGAGCCGGAAGGTGAAATTGACCAAAGGATTGTGGTTTTTTAGTCTGGGCTAATGCACTGTAGTTTGACTGGGGAGTTAATGTACTTCCAGCCTGTAGAGGTAATTTGCTTTTCAGCTTGGGGAGATGAGGGCATTGCTGGGTGGAGCCAGGAGATGCAGAAATATCTTTTGAGAAGGTATGCATCACAGTATAGTGGTTAGCACAGTTGCTTCACAGCTCCAGGGTTTGATTCCCGGATGGGTCACTGTCTGTGTGGAGTCTGCACGTTCTCCCCGTGTCTGTGTAGGTTTCCTCCCACAGTCCAAAGATGTGCAGGTTAGGTGGATTGGCCATGTGTCCAAAAAGGTTAAGTGGGGGTTACGGGGATAGGGTAGATACATGGGCTTGAGTAGGGTGCTCTTTGTAAGGGCCGGTGCAGACTCGATGGGCTTAATGGCCTCCTTCTGAACTGTAAATTCTATAAAAAATGACTGGAGAGAGAGAGTAAGGTTGATCGTGTGACAGAGTCCACAATTCTCTCACAATAGGATAATTATAAAAGTGTAACACTATTTCAAGCAGAGCAGTCTTGTCTGGGGACAAGGAAGAAGCTGAAACACACCAGGTGTACCAGCTTTTTGAAGATATTCCGCCAGAGTCTGAAGGGGTTCTAACAGGAACCAAATCAGTTTTATAAGGCCACTCTTACTCTATGCCATGCTGATTTTGAGATAGATTGAAAGCTGTATGTTTATTTTCTTGTTGTTAAATGGGGAATTGAGTAATAGTGTTTAAGGGGCAATTGTCAGCTGTTCTTTTTGGGTGTGCAATTAAGTTTAATGTTGGATCCATAATAAAGCTTTGATTTATAAATACCAAAGCCTCATTTCTTCATGCAATCACTCCTGGAGCAAATCATTATTTCTGCACAGCCTTAAATACACTAAATTGTTGTGGTTTTGGTCCAGTATTCTAGCCATTTTTGGGGTCTGGTCTGGGATCGCAATAAAAGACAAGATTGCTATTCTGTTGCTTTTGCTTGTTTATCACTTTGTTGTAATTTGGTTCCTGGCCCACATGTACTTTGCTTATTCGTTGGTTCTCCTCTACTCTTTCATCTCCTTGGTGACTTGTGACCTGACCGTCTTGTCAGGCTTGTTGTTTGTTGTCCATGTTTCTTCCCCCCATCTTATCCACTTTGTTGGTTCTTCATGTGAGCAATAGGGACATTAAATATTATTTAAAAAGTGTGCATTGATATGTGTGTGTTGGTCATTTGTTCTGTGCACTGTTTTCCGTGGAGGTCCATCAGTATTTGGCTGCTTAGTTTGATGAACACATTTGCCAAACTCTATGAATGGAGCTGTGTTCAAAATTGTCAAATAGTTGATAATGTTTAAAATGAGAGGAGATTTATAACCTGTGAATCTTAAACTATTGAGAGAAGGGATAAAAGTCATAGCTACAGTGTTTGTCCACTCCTGCATTCCACAGGCATTTTGTACATTCCTCCAAACATTAAACCACAGTTGGGTGGTGCATAAGTTATTTAGGGTTTGTGTGTGTGACATAGTTTCTCTGCTGTACTTTCTGTCTTGTGAATGCTCGAGGACAAGAGTCCATTTTGAGTTTTGTTCATTGGTTTCTTGCCAAAGCTAATTTGATCTCTATTACCAACTGCTCTTTAAACTCCCATTCCTTATCCTCACCGCATAGCAAGTCTGAGGCGCTCATGGATTTCTGCATCTCCCAAGGTAGCGACCATCTGCTTGGCTGTCTCTGATGTCCAATCACCTTCCTTCTGCCCATGAAGGTAAACCTGTCCACCGTAACTCTGAACCTCCATCTCCTCAGATTCTCACCCATTTTCTGCACATCCTTTTTGAACTTGTCTGGTGCAAGGATCTGGAGGATAATTGTAGTGCCTGAACTATTGCCATGCCTGGAATTTGTTTACTTTCCTTTGCCAACTTAGGACTTCCTGGCCTTTATGGCTGAATACTACTTGTCATCAGGAGGATGTATGGTTTTGATGTATTCATCATGTATGGTTTTGGACTTGGTACAGTTTAAAAAATATACATAAATATATACTCTTGGGAATCTTTTGAAAAAGGCCTCAAAGATCTTTTCCCTAACTGTCTATTCTTCAATTTAATTATGATCTGCGGGAGACTCTCATTTTGTTTTCCCCTCTCGAGAAGATGTTAGATTTCCATTTAAGATCAGGGACTTGAAGGACCAAACCGTTTCTTTATTTGCTGATAGTGGGGAGATAGTGTTGAGGAACCTGTTGGTGCACCGGCTTAGCTATTGGTGATTCCTTTCTGGGACTTGGGTTAGAATCCAGTCCTCATTGATGGTTAGTAAAATACAATCTGTGTGAACCAAGAGCACATTTGTCAGTAGAATTCTTGGTCTACTGTATTTGTTGCTCCCAGTGTGGTGGTGGCCTCTACATTGGAAAAACTAAACGCAGGCTGGGTGTCCTCTTAACGGAACTACTTTGCTCCACCTGCAAGCATGACCCTGACCATTCCATTGTTTGCCATTTTAACCAAGCATCTTGTTTTCATGCCCACATGTCCACCCTAGGCATGCTGCAATGTTCCAGTGATGCCCAACTCAAACTGGAAGAACAGTAGCTCCCCTTCCGATCAGGCACATTACAGCATTCTAGACTGAGTTCAGCAGCTTCAGACAGTAAACTTCACCCTCCTTAAATCCTTTTGTAGTTTTATTGTCTTTCAGCTCCCTGGCTGTATAGGTGCTCTCATTAACACCTTTTGCCACTATCAGCAGTTTTCATTCCTTAACGGCACCTTTAACACTCTCACGTCCATGACAAATTTGTCCCTATCTCCTTTGCCCTAACCTATCCCTATTTTTCCATCCTGCCCTACCTCCACCCCTTTTCCCAACCATATAATTTTTTATATTTCTATCTTCAGTTCTGCAAAAGGGTTATTTAGATCTGAAAACTTAAACTCTGTTTCTCTCCACAGATGCTGCTGAGTTTCACCCAACATTTTCTGTTTTATTTCAGAGTTCCAGCAGTACTTTGCTTTTAAATGGAATTTGTTTCCAATGTAATGCTAATTAGGAGGCTGAAGTGAAAATGATGCTGACAGGAATTTCCACTTTTTTCTTTTTAGATGAATATACCAGAGTGGATAGTAAATCTACGCCATGAACTGACTCATAGGAAACTCCCCACACTAACGTGGTGCAGGAAAGGTAATAAAAATCCTCAGTGTTGCTAAAATAGAAACTGATGAAGTTGCCTCCTGCCTTGCCACCTTTTTGTCTGTAATGTCCATTTTTTCCCTCGCTCTTCACTATCACTGGCTCCCATTGGATGGAGTGCAGGATGTAGATCTGTATTTTACGCATTCACTTTTCTCTGAGGCAATGAAATTAGATTTCGGTGATCAGTACTTCCAGTATCTGCTCTTTAATACCATAGGGAGCTGTTGACAGTGCAGGTAACGCAAATTTAGAATCACAGAGTGACACAACACAAAGGACGGTTATTTGGATCATTGTGCCTCTGTCAGCTCTTTGGAAGAGCTGTCCAACTGGTCCCACTCTTTTTCTCCTGCAAATCTTTCCCATTCAAGTATTTATCCTGTTCCCTTTCTGGCACTGCATTCCAGATCATCAGAACTTGAGTGCGTATGAGATCTTCTTCCTCATATCGCCTCTGGTTCTTTTTCCAATTACTTTAAAGCTGTGACTTCTGGTGGTCGCTGACCCACCTGTCACCCAAAATAGATTCCCCAATTTGTCCGCTCTATTATTTCCCAAATTAGATTTGATCACTCAAATGGGCCAGAGAGCATTTGCACCCCATCCCTCAATTTGGCATTCATTTCTATCTTTTCTTGTCTCTCCCAGGAAATTGCATGATCTCTTGGTTTTGTGCAAAGTGTTAACGTCGTGAAACAAGGTGTCAGGATTGTTTGGGATGGACTCTGGGATCAGGCTTTGACCATCCACCATTGCACCTACATATGAAATGTTCCTAATCCTCGCTGCTTGTAGAACAATTGCAGCTTCCCTGGACTCTGCGCGCAATTATAGTTTGTGTTGTGCCATTCCAATAAATCTCATTTGCCCCCTCTCCAAACCTTTGACCTCCTTCCTAACATGTATGGCTCTGATTGGGCCATATTTTAGAAAGCTTAAGCATAACAGTTAACACATCAGGTAATATCTGCAGAGAGCGAGGAACCGAGTTTAGGATCAATGGCCTTTCATTCAAACTGGAAGAAATTACAGCAGGGTTCCCACACAATGATCCATCATTGGAGGATGTGGAACAAGCAGTTGGGGTCACAAGCTCCCTCCCCTCTGGCAGTAATGGTCAAGCAGAGACTGAGATGGCACACGAGGATAAGCTCTGAGACCCCATTGACATGCCCTTACCTTAGTCCGGTGGATGTGGCCGAATGAAGTGAGCTCCGAGACCCGATTGCCGCCTCCAACAGAACCTGCGAAACAGTAGGTTAGGGGGGAAAAATGCTGCCATCCTAGTTCCTGCAGCCCTGCCCGTTCCCCAGAACTGTGTGCCCACACTTTCACGATAAATAGATGCCAAATGAGAGTGAGGAGCCAATTATATTTCAGCAGCTGCCTTGATTTATTCTAAAATGTTGAATCCTTTCATTAAAGTCCTTCGTGAATACTTTATTCCAGATTAATCATGGGTTATGTATTCTATAAACTGAGCCTTGCATTGAAAATAATAGGAGTGAGTACCCTGACTGATTTTGACCCCTTTCCTAACACAGGAAAGTGAGGTAAATTTGCATTCCCTGCCATTGCATCTCTTACGACCAACTGACTAAGCACAGAACAACAACAAAATCAGGCTAAAGAAAGCTGCTCCCATGGATTTAAGATTAAAGTTGACTTTTTAAAAATGTAACTTTGACCTATATTGAACATGAATTGAAATTGTTTTTTTTAACTATAGCTGCAGTGTTAAATTTCTTGTAAGTTATTCCTGAATCCACAATCTCGCTGCCAGTAACAATGTGTTTTTTATTTCTTCCTCCACCCCTGCTTTGGACCTTTGGGAGAGTTTTGGTTTACTGAGTGAGAACCACTAACTGAGCTCGAAATACAAAATCAACTCTGGGACTTTTTAGGTCGATGAGACTCCGTTTCACATGTGCTTTTGTACTGGCACTGAAACTTGTGTTGACTTTGCACTTTATACAAAGTGTTGTTGGGAATCTTCAAGTATTGAATGTGTGGCCTCTTAGCTGATAGAGAGACTGTCTCCAAATACCTTTTTTGCCAGGCTTTCTGATCTCGAATCATTATAGTGAGCCTGTCCTTAGTGTAGAAATTGGTACCTCAAACAATGTTCAGAATTTCGTTGTTTATTCTGTTATTTGCGGGGAAAAGTTGTGAGTACCACCAAAGAACGTGGTGTTTTCTGCTGCCTGTCCTTGGGGTTTGGCATGTTGTAGGTAATGAAATGTATGGTATACCAGACATGTTTTCACACACTGTTCACTAAAGTCTGTCGTTTTAAACTGAAAAGGAAAGCTGAATTTTGGATGTTGCCAGAGTGCTTAACACGCTGACTTTGACGCACATTGGAGTTGTAGTTGCTACTCGTTGAATCTATTCATTCCAGATTCCTGACAACCGACACTATCAAAACTCATGAATTCCATTCCTGGGATCTTGAGACCGGGGAAATGTTGAGCAGTTTAATGGTGATATGATTTTGTTTTATGAAGGATTTGTTTTTTGTTTTGGAGGTACTAGAAGGAATAAAATGGCAGATGCAAAAATTTAAATATTTGAACAATTTTTTGATAGCTAATTCTGGACCGTTGACTCTTAATGTTTAAACCTCTTGTTACCTTAGTTTCCTTACTTGCCGAACTCACTAAAACACAAAGCGAAGAAATACACAATTTTCACGAGTGCTTCTTCGATAGCTTAGTCAGGAAAGATGGTGGCATACATGTCAAACTTCCTGGTTTGATTTTTTTTTCTGTACTGATCTCGGTTAAGGTGACTACTAAAGAATGAACTGTTGGCTTCATTGCTCCTATTCGGGGAAAGGATTTCTTCTCGTGATTGTTGCTGTTTGCATTTGGGGGTGGGGAACAGGATTGGGTTTAGTCTTCCGGGAAAACTCATTGTGAGTCTACACTTGACAAATGACCACTTGACAATATCCGATGACTGTTTTTCCTTGTGTTTCAGCAATTAAAATGGAGGCGTGGGTTCGAATCACACTTCTGACACATACTTTTGGGGCAGCACGGTGCATTGTGGATAGCACAATCGCTTCACAGCTCCAGGGTCCCAGGTTCGATTCCGGCTTGGGCCACTGTCTGTGCGGTGTCTGCACATCCTCCCCGTGTGTGCGTGGGTTTCCTCCGGGTGCTCCGGTTTCCTCCCACAGTCCAAAGATGTGCGGGTTAAGTGGATTGGCCATGATAAATTGCCCTTAGTGTCCAAAATTGCCCTTAGTGTTGGGTGGGGTTACTGAGTTATGGGGATAGGGTGGAGGTGTTGACCTTGGGTAGGGGGTAGGGTGCTCTTTCCAAGAGCCGGTGCAGACTCGATGGGCCGAATGGCCTCCTTCTGCACTGTAAATTCTATGTATGTAAAATGCTTAAAAGCAATTTTGGAGTGATCTAATCACTATAGGCTGAGCTATCGCAATTTCTATTGGCTGAGCTATCCTAATTTCTCAGTTAACTCCTTTTGAACCTTGGGGGCCTACACCATGCAGGTTGACATTACTGTAGTTCTTCAATAACAAAATCAACTTCTTTTGCAGCATATTGCCCGTGGCGTCTATTAAATTACCCTTTTGTTACTAAAATACAGAAAGTCAAAATTTTAAGGACAGGCATTATTTTGTTTGTGATGCCAAACCTACTGTGGGCAGACCAAATATGTTTAAAATATTGGAAAGAAAGAAAAAATTGCAAGTGCTGATAATCTGAAATTAAAAACAGCAAATGTCAGAATTGTTGATGGAGTCAGTTGACGCTGTAATTCTTTGGCCTGTACCCTTTAATTGTTATGCGCCAGATTTTTAGATTTGGTACCATTAGTGCGTTAGATTCAGCAAATAAAGATGAGCTCCCAAGGCCACAATATCCTTTCCTTAAAATGAGGTCTGCTGTCCCGTCCTCATCTCAACATTTTTGAATATTAATTTATTTGTAGGGAAGCTGCCTGTTTGGGAGGGAAATGCCCAATCAGAGCGCCAGTGCTCACAGGTTTCTGCAGCACCACTGGGTGTGGGAAGCACTGAGGTGGGCCAGGAACTAAGGGCACCTTGGCATGGAGGTACCCTCACTGCGCTGCACAACAGCATAGAAATGAACAAACTCCAGGTTGTAAGGTGCTTGAGGATGGAGGTGACACCCCTCCACTGGATCAGTTTTGTCTGTGATGGTATCCTGTAATGCCTGGGGGCCCTATCAGTGGGCTCCAATGACTTCCCAAACTGTCGCAGTGGGGCTGCCTCCAGTGAGCTTGCAGATTCTGCTTGCAATTGGTGGCCGTCCTACTGACAGGAAGATGTCGACGAGGCGGCAAAATTGCTCCTAATTGAGGCCTTAACTGTAATTGGCTGCCCATCTTTGTGGAAAAGACAGCTGATAGATTGCCCAGCCTTGGAAAAATTCCCCAGTAGCAAGAATGCACCAGGGAGCTGTCTTGACATGGCTCCCTCTCCAAACCTGCCATTATGGGGTTAGGGAAATACAGCGCAATGGATCAACCCAGTGCCAAACATTTTGAGCATGATCAAATGAGGTTTTTTGAGAAGGACAAGCACCCTCTTCAGGATAGTCTGAATTCAAGTGCGACCGGATATAGCTAACCTGAGAGTGAACCTGCACCTCTAGTCTCCGTAAGATCACATCTTTGCTTTCTGTACATTCAGGAATCTTATTTAAAATATAAGTCTGCTCACTAATTTCGGTTCGAAGTCAGGAGAATACACGATATAGCATATGCAATATTACAGTAGCTGTTATTTGTGGAAAATGTGTGAGACTGGAAGATTTACTTGTACTAAATCTGAGAGAACACCTAGTTAAGTACATAACATATTTTAACGGTATTGAGGAAAAGTCAATGAGCCAAAACTTCCAATTGATTCTAAGTTGGATTATCACTCGGCTCCTATTAGTTTACCTCGCGCTGCATTTCTGGCCCAGACTTCCGAACTGTGCCACTTCAGGAATGAATGCGCTTCGAACTATTCAACAGTTGAAAGTAATAACAAGCAGATGGCAGCAGAGGGCACTACTTTGCTGTCAATGCTCTCTGTTCGAAGTTGCAGCCACTTTGCTTTTTTGTGTTGTATGGTGTTTTGAGATGTATATAGGAATCATAGAATAGTTACAGCACAGAAGGAGGCCATTTGACCTGTCAAGTCTGTGCTGGCCCTCTGAAGGAGCACTTCACCTAGTGTCACACTCCTGCCTTTTCCCTGTAGCCCTGAATATTTTTCCTTCTCCGATAAAAATCCTATTCTCTATTGATGTCTCAAACCTGTATCTAGTTTCCAGATCCTAACCACTCAACTGTGTGAAAAAGATTTTCCTCTGCTCTCAATTGTTTCTTTTGTCAATTGCCTTAAATCTGTGCCCTGTTAATAATGCTTCCATCAAAGGGGACGGTTTCTCCATCTCGTCTGTCCAGACTCTGCATGATTTTGAATACCTCTATTAAAATATCTCCACCTTCTCAAAGGAACTTAGTCCCAACTTCTGAAATCTATCCATGTAACTGAAGTTCCTCAATCCTGGAACCGGTCTCTTGAATCTTTACTGCATCCTCTCTGAGTGTGCCATTCATCACTTCCTTCGTAAAATATGGTGCCCAGAACCATGGGCAGAATTCTCTGTTATCTCCGTTAGCTGACGGCAAAATCGGGAAATGCAATTGTGCGGAGAATAGCTTCCGACGCCAAAATCGCAGCAGGTACCGATTTGAAGCCAAATCGGAATTCTCTGTTACCTTGAAAATGGCGTAAATGTGGTTCACTCCACACATACAGTAGGCACAGTTTGAATATCATGAGCGGGCCTGACCCGGTATTCTCTGAGGCCTCTGCGATTCCCTGACTCCGATGGGCCGAGTTCCCGATGGCGTGGTTCACTTGTGCTTTTAAAAATTATGAAACCGCCGTGGAATAGCACTGGTATGATTTAATATGAAGTTTTATGTATCTCAACATGTGCTTGTCATTGCAGTTCTTGTGTTTTACTATGTTAAATATACTACATTTATGCAAATTGTTGTGTCCAGTCGGATTTTTAAAAACTTAAAATTCTTAAGACTTAACCTCTGATATAACTTAAAATAAAAATGAATGTGATCATTTTAATGTAATTTTCCATTGCTCCATGTGTAGTGGTCCATGCTAGGCCAATGAATTTAACAGTGATTTTGTTACTTCCTGAGGTTGCGAGTTTGTTTTGGAATGGTTACGTCATCAGTTTTGGAACCGGCAGTTGGGAAACTACCTTGTGGATAATTGGGTCTTGGATTCGCAGGAAGAGGAGGAAGCGGATGATGAAGTGAAAATACAGGAGGAACTGAAAGAGAGGGAGTTATATGGTTGGTACACGAAAGATTTAAAAACGAGTATTTCAGTTATTAATCAATTGCATGTTATGGCAAATGATTTATTATGGCTTCAATTTGCTCAGAAACTACATTTTTAGTCCCTTAAGTTTTTCATACAGAAGAAAGGGCAAGTACCAATTTGTTGCAAGTGTCGAACTCTACAGGCTTTATTGTGCTGTACAAAACTGCCTGCGCTACTTATCAATTGATGCATAGTAAGGAAGTATGATTTTACACTTCACAGAACAGCCTCCCTGGCTCTCTGGAAGTCAGTATCTCTTTACTGACATTTGGTATTCTGATCACACTGGAACTTTCTTCTCCAGATGCTGGGGTTCCCCGAGACCTTCCTGAAGTAGTTTTATTCATATGTGTGCCCTGATGCGCTCTACATCATGTGGAGCAGCGCATTAAATCTAATTCTATCCTAACCTACGTGCTCAGATATCCCCCCCCCCCCCCCCCCCCCCCCCCCCCCCACCACCAATTTATTTCCCTGACTCTGGTACTGAGGCTACTTCTACCACCCAGGCTACAATA
The DNA here is from genome assembly GCF_902713615.1 of Scyliorhinus canicula. Classification (NCBI taxonomy): domain Eukaryota; kingdom Metazoa; phylum Chordata; class Chondrichthyes; order Carcharhiniformes; family Scyliorhinidae; genus Scyliorhinus; species Scyliorhinus canicula. Next base: position 41,843,721 of record NC_052162.1, on the reverse strand, counting down.
AATGAACAATTAAATCTGGGGCATCTGGTGTGTGCAGCTTAACGATGGATCTGCCGATTTGTTTACTCACTGGGCCATTGAGGGAGGTCCTCGCAGTACTTGGACGATCTGATTCTTTCTGTGACTACGACAAAGAACATAACAAAAGAGAAACTGGTGACGAGATCTGTGTCTTAAAGAAAATAAAAGGAGAACCAATTTTCGACCACGATTGTGTGAGCCAGAAGAAGGAATCATCGACCGAGATCCAGGCCTAGTCACCATTGGGGGTGAGGTTGGGAGAAATATCGTCCACTTCCAAGGTGAAATCATTGTTGTCAAGTAAAAATAACTCGAGTAAATACTTGGATACCACACAATTTGTAGGGGGGTCAGCAAATCGTCCTGTCAATCGCGGCAGTTGCTGTGCAAGTAAAAGGGTTTTCAAAAAGCTATTGGACAACTGCAAATTACTTGGGGTTTACTCCGAACGGAGGGTCGAAGTTTTCAGTGCACCTAGCATTGTGGCGGATAGCGCTTTGGAGGCAGCGTATGAGGCACTGAAATGGGAATGTGAACCTACGGTGCTGCCAACTCTGCAACCTACTGCCCGGACGAGAAAATAAAGATAGGTTGAAGGCTGACTAGCACAGATCAAGGAGCTACATTCCAAAAATGGCAGGAAGAAAAGACACCATGGACACATTTGATAAGGAGGAGGAGACATGGAACCCTTGCCGGGAAAGGTTCCAGTTGTTCCTTAAAGCCAATCATACACCAGCAGACCTGCATACTGTGACCTTTCTCAGCTCAGTTGAGAGGAAAACATTTATGTTCGACAGAATTTAGTGCACCCAGCTAAACATGGAGGCAAGTCTTATAATGAGTTATTGACTGTCTTGCAAGAACATTTCCCTCCTCATCCACTATTAATAGCTGAAAGATTAGCTTTCACTATTGTGCACAGGAGGAAGGGAAACGCATTTCACAATTTGTTGCATCACTCTGAAAGCTAGCAAAGTACTGCAAATTTGGCCAGACCTGTGATGCTGCACTTCGTGATTGATTACTTTGTGGCCTCCGAAATGAAGCCATCCCAAGGAAATTTCTGACTGAAGGTGTATTGACTATTGACCCTAAAATCGCCTATAGAAATTGCAATGTCTATGGAACTTGCAGCGAGGGAACCTTTGCTGATTGACATTCGAGCTAAAGTCCATGAGATGGGATCTGTGGGAAGCAGGTATTCACCGAGGAGAGGGACATGACGGATGTTGAGGTTGGGGATAGATGTTTGATTCCTCTAGGTCAAGTCGGCATAAGGAGGGAGGATGTGCTGGGTGTTCTAAAAGGCATTAGGGTGGGCAGGTCCCCAGGTCCGGATGGGATCTATCCCAGGTTACTGAGGGAAGTGAGAGAGGAAATAGCTGAGGCCTTAACATATATATATTTGCACCATCCTTGAACACGGGTGAGGTACCGGAGGACTGGAGAATTGCTAATGTTGTCCCCTTGTATAAGAAGGGTAGCGGGGATAATTCTGATAATTATAGACTGGGGAGTCTGACATCAGTGGTAGGGAAGCTGTTGGAGAAGATACTGAGGGATAGGATTTATTCTCATTTGGAAGAAAATGGGCTTATCAATGATAGGCAACATGGTTTTGTGCAGGGAAGGTCATGCCTTACCAACTTAATAGAATTCTTTGAGGAAGTGACAAAGTTGATTGATGCGGGAAGGGTTGTAGATGTCATATACATGGACTTCAGTAAGGCATTTGATAAGGTTCCCCATGGTAGGCTGATGGAGAAAGTGAAGTCTCATGGGGTCCAGAGTGTACTAGCTAGATGGATAAAGAACTGGCTGGGCAACAGGAGACAGAGAGTAGTAGTGGAAGGGAGTTTCTCAAAATGGAGAACTGTGACCAGTGGTGTTCCACAGGGATCTGTGCTGGGACCACTGTTGTTTGTGATATACATAAATGATCTGGAGGAAGGTATAGGTGGTCTGATTAGCAAGTTTGCAGTTGACATGAAGATTGGTGGAGCAGCAGATAGTGAAGGGGACTGTCCGAGAATACAGCAGAATATAGATAGATTGGAGAGTTGGGCGGAGAAATGGCAGATGGAGTTCAATCCGGGCAAATGCGAGGTGATGCATTTTGGAAGATCCAATTCAAGAGCGAACTATACGGTAAATGGAAAAGCCCTGGGGTAAATTGATGTACAGAGAGATCTGGGTGTTCAGGTCCATTGTAACCTTAAGGTGGCTGCGCAGGTTGATAGAGTGGTCAAGAAGGCATACGGCATGCTTTCCTTCATTGGACGGGGTATTGAGTACAAGAGTTGGCAGGTCATGTTACAGTTGTATAAGACTTTGGTTCGGCCACATTTGGAATACTGCGTACAGGTGTGGTCACCACATCACCAAAAGGATGTGGATGCTTTGGAGAAGGTGCAGAGGAGGTTCACTAGGATGTTGCGTGGTATGGAGAGCGCTAGCTATGAAGAGAGGTTGAATAGATTAGGATTATTTTCATTAGAAAGACGGAGGTTGCGGGGGGAACCTCATTTGAGGGCTACAAAATCATGAGAGGTATAGACAGAGTGGATAGCAAGAAGCTTTTTCCCCAGAGTGGGGGGACTCGATTACTAGGGGTCACGAGTTCAAGGTGAGAGGGAAAAAGTTTAAGGGAGATATGCGTGGAAAGTTCTTTACGCAGAGGCTGGTGGGCGCCTGGGGCGCATTGCCGGCGGAGGTGGTAGAGACGGGCACGATAGCGTCATTTAAGATGTATCTAGCCAGGTACATGAATGGGCAGGGAGCAGAGGGATACAGATCCTTAGAAAATAGGCGACAGTTTTAGATAAGAGGATCTGGATCGGTGCAGGCTTGGAGGGCCGAAGGGCCTGTTCCTGTGCTGTAATTTTTCCTTGTTCTTTGTTCAAACACCTACCATGTCATCGCTGCAGCCAAATGGGACGTATGGCTGGAGATTATTGGAGCAAGAAGAACAAATGCAAAAATTGTGGTAAAGCTGGTCACATTGCCAAGGCATGTTGTTCACGTTAACCTTCATCAGCACAAAAGAAGTGTACCAAGAAAAAATACCGCTAAGTCTACCGGGCGAGCATAACAGTTGAGTGATCTCACCTAGTATCAAGTGTCAAGTCAGCTTAAGGAATTTAAGCTCAATATTGGAACAGTACAAGGAGACCAGGAACAATTTTGGGTATATCCAAAATTAAATGGGAACACTATTAAGATGGCAGTGGATATGACTCTGTAGTATCACTTACACCTGAATCAATATACCATCAGATATTGAAGTATCTGCCATTGCAATCATCTGATGTGGTCTTGAGGACATATATAGAGGTGGTTGTGCAGCTGAAGACCTTCATCAAGGTGACTATGGATGTTAACGAACAGAAAGCGGAGTTGCCTCACCATATTGTGCAAGGAAACTTTACAGTTTTGTTTGGGAGTCTTGGTTAAGGAAGATTAAGCTAAATTGGGCTGTCGTGAGAGAGCATGTAAAAAACCTTTAAGCTAGTCTTGCAAGGCTACAACTACATAAGAAATGCAAATTTAAAAAATTTTCTAGTCACTATCTTGGAAACATTACCAAGATGGTCTTCACAAAGAACCTAAGAATATGGTGGAGGTCCTGGATGCTCCACGGCCGCAGAATATGGCCCAGTTAAGGTTGTTTCTAGGATTATTAAATTACTCCGGAAAGTTCGTACTGCACTTGGCAGCAAGGCTGAAGCTTCACTTGCGTTGCTTTGTAACAAACAAATTTGGCTCTGGGCGAATTTCCCTTAACAATTTTTGGGCCGCTATAGGGGATCCCTTCAATCACTGTTAGTCAGTCACAATGTTGGGCATTAATTTTGTTGGCACACTATTATGCCATTGAAGATTGTAGGTCTGAACAGCACGCAAACGCTTTATCTAGACGGCCGCTGCAAGACGAACAGGACCAAAAGGATCAGCACAAATCTGTTAAACACTTAAAAACAAATTCTATTAGGTAGTGTGTGGAGAATGTTCTGGTAACGTCTTCTTTGGTGCGGAAATTTAGCTGAACAGATCCGTTGATGGGGAAGGTGTTGGAAATGATTGAAAAAGGCACTCTTAACACGAGGACTGAAAGAATCCAGACCCTAAATTCTACTTTACCAGGCATCTTGAGTTGACAGTGCAAAGTGGAGTATTGTTGTTGGGTATTAGAGTAATCATTTTGCACTGTCTACCTGGAACAGCTGCACGAGGGCCACCCCGGTGTAGTTAGAATCAAAGGAATTGGCGAGAAGCTACTTCTGGTGACCTGGGTGGGATGCCCAAATAGAGGAGAAAGTGGGGGTTCTGCCAATCCTGCACTGCATTGAAAGATGTACCTCTATTACAACCTTTGAATCCATGGGAAGGGCCTACCAGGCCATGGCAAGGAATCCATGTCGATTTATGCGGGGCCAGTCGAAGAACACCATGTCTTCGGTCATGGTTAACCGTACTCACAATGCTGGACATAATGAAACTGACAACTATGAACAGACCATAGAAAGTGTTCACGAGGTATTTGCAAGGTTAGGGCGATCTAAACAACTCGTGCGCAATAAAGGTACTCGGTTCATATCAGCCGAATTCGAGGACTACCTGAGGGGATCTGGCATCCTCCATATCAAATCTGCCCCCAACCATCCAGCTACCAATGGTTTAGCTGAACATTTGTACAATCGCTCAAGCATGCAGTGACTTTTGAGGAATAAAGGTTCTTCCCTGAACATGTCAGGAGCTTTCTAATGACATAAAGGAACACTGAGCATTCAACAAATCAAAGCTCACCAGCTATACTGATGTCCAAAAAGAAAATGCGTACACCGTTCGACCTTTTGACTGTTGCTTCAGCGAGTCTGCCAACAACATCAGACGCAAGTGGCTAGAAGGGAACAACATTCCAAAAGCAGAGTCTTTGATCATGAGCAACGTGTTCTTGTGACAAATTATACCTCGGATGAAAAATGGACTCCAGCAATTGTATTAGCCAAAACACATTTGGAGTCGGCATGCTGATCAATTATCTGGACGTACTGAGAGTGGAGAATCTGTACCAGATGTTTTCACACAGAGCATGGCCAATGACATACCAGACTTGAGGACTGCAACTACCTAAATGGAATCTGTTATGGCAGAATCATCCACACAACCAGAAATCGAAGTTGGTTTCGCCAGATAGAACACTGACTAGTGTACAGGAAGACAGTCCAAGTATCCCTAAGAGCCAAGTTCCTGAATGTTGTGTTCTGCCAAAATGAGCTGTCCACCCAAGAGACTGTCTTACTGATGTACGCATGTATCCGTAACATAGCAATGTTAGCTATGGCATAATGTGCCGGATCTGTGTTATAATGTTTGATTAAGTAAAACTGCAATGGACACTAAGGAGTAAAGTGGGAGAAGTGGTATGTATCAGAGTAATACCATTGGCTGGTGTAATGTCACATGTTGCGGAGCATTTCGCAGGCTTTTGTGGAGTTCACCATTGTACCCTGTTTGAGAAGCATCTTGTATATAAACCCCTTGCACTATGTTATATGAACTTGACATGTGCCACCTCTGATTCTTTCTCTTTGCGGGTACAACAAAGAACGTAACTGAACCCATGCACAGTAATGAAATATCGAAAGTTTCAAATTGTAATGCCAATATGAAACACTTTTCTTAAAGAATGTTTTAATAACCTAAGATAAATCTTCCATGTCTTAATATTTTCCCCCTTTTCCCCCCCCCAGAAAAAGCCAGAGAACTGCTGACGTCGTTTGCGAAAGAACAATTACAGGTATCTAATCGAGAAGCATTTGTGTTTCCAGTTCAATTCCAGAGTTCACCTTGGCCCAACCTGAAGTAATTAATGCCTTTGGTTCAGTCGAAGAGAAATGGTCTGTTTAAGAAATAAATACATGTACAGTTCTCTTTAAACAAATTTTGACATGGACTTTGTTAGGCAAGAAATAATGGCTTGGATTTAGCATTTCTTTGGTGGGGTGACGGGATTAGCAAGTCGGGGTGCGTTTGCGCCAATCTCTGCCATCTCAACTCATTGAATCAAGTATTGGATAGCTGGTTAGTGACCATTTGTCCAACTGAAAGGTGCCCAATTAGCAGTGTGGTGGGGCATTCCATGTTGAATCAGGGTCCTAGGCTGGTACATATGGCAGACTGGGTATGCTGTTAACCGGAACAGTTAGAAATTTGAAGGCCCCCTGCTCTTTGAATGTTTTTTATTAATTATGACAGGCTCCAAAGGTTTAAAAAAAAAATAGGGATGCTGCCATCTTCAGCAGAATCTGCGCCTACATTCAGCAATGGTCCTGGTGTCAGGCCTTTTCTTCCAATCTTGTGCTGCCTCGTCGTTGCTGCTGTAAAGCACTCACACTCCCAAACCTTTTCAGATCTGACGCCTGAAAAATGCAGTCGGCAAAGAAAAATTGCAGGTGATAAGATCGCATAGCAGGATTTCCGCTTGGATATTTGTGGCCATAAAATCCAGCCCAATGTCAGTAACTGGGCGTAGGAAAATCCTGGAAATACCTACTCTGTTGTGGGGTTCAAACCTACAAACTACTGACTTGGGCGAGAGCGCCAGCGGCGAGCCAAGTTGCTGAAATTGTTGGAGCAAATTCTGTGCTGGATTATGTATTTGACTTTTGAATAATCGGGAGGCATTTTAATGACCACCAGGCTGCAATTCTGTACTTAATTCCGTACGATGCTAACTCTGCTGATAGAAATATTTGTGAAGACTACGGTTCCTGTTTTGTTTTGAGTTTGAGGAGTCCTGACCAAAGGATGGCAACCTCAAATGGTGGGAGGAATATCTTTAAGTTGTAAGTACGAGTTGCTGTGAAATGGGCAGCATTTAGCATAATTGGTATCTATCTTGATTCAGCTGGGGCTGTCATGCCTTATCCAGAAGTTTGTTTTGACTCTTATCTTGCAAAGTACTTTATTCCATTCCATGTTTGTTTCCGATATTAATTGGGTTGCCTATATAAAGCTCTTTGCTAACTTCCACATGTGTATGTATATCTGCTTTCTTAGTGTACTTTAAAATAGTCTAAATTTATCCTATTTCTGCAATGCCAGTATATAAAATCAAAAACATTAACTTTTTTGTTTTAAGTTTGCTTAGCAAGGGCAGCACGATGGCGCAGCGGTTAGCACTGCTGCATCATAGTGCTGAGGACCCGGGTTAGATCCTGGCCCCGTGTCACTGTCCGTGTGGCGTTTCTCCCCATGTCTGCAGGGGTCTCACCCCCACACAACCCAAAGATGTGCAGGGTAGGTGGATTGGCCATGCTAAATTGCCCCTTAATTGGAAAGAAAGGAATTGGGCACTTTTTTAAAAAAAAAATTAAAAAGGTTTGCTTAGTTTGTAGCAATCGAAAGATGATGGGTTCTAGCCATTGTCAGAATTTAGGCTGACACTTCATTACAGAGACAGTGTTGTATTATTGGAGGTGCCATTCTTTGTATGGGGCAATGAGCTGATAAGACCATAAGACATAGGAGCCAAATTAGGCCATTCGGCCCATCAAGTCTGCTCTGCCATTCAATCATGGCTGATGTGTATCTCATTCCCATTCTCTTGCCTTCTCCCCATTACCCTTGATCCTGAATTAATCAATAACCTATCTATCTCTATCTTAAAGGCAAAAAGTTCCATAGATTCACCACCCTCTGGCTGAAGAAATTCACTCTCATTTCTGTTTTAAAGGATCGTCCCTTCAGCCTGAGGCTTTCCCTTTGGGTTCTAGTTTTTCTTACTAGTGGAAACATCCTCTCCACATACTTTCTATTTAAGCCCTACAGTATCCTCTAAGTTTCAATATGGTTTCCCCCCACCCCATCCTTTAAACTCCAACAAGTACAGACCCAGAGTCCTCAACCATTCCTCTTATGACAAACTCTTAATTCCAGGGATCATTCTTGTGAACCTCCTCTAGACCCTTTCCAAGGCCAGCGCACGCTTGCTTAGATACCAGGCCCAAAACTATTCACAGTACTCCAAATGGGGTCTGACCAGAGCATTATACAGCTTCAGAAATACATTCCTGCTCCTTTTTCAGCTCAAAACAATGTTTAAAGATTCCACTGCACTATTTGAAAAAGAGCAGGAGGTTTACATGATGCTCTGTTAAATGCCTGACCGTTTTGAGAAAAAATGTAAATCTAAATTTGTTTTCTCCTTTCTATTTTTCCCCTCTCTCCCTTTGCCTTTTTTTTTGTTCCATCCTTCAAATAGAGTTGACTGGATGTATGTAGAAGAGTGCGCACACAAGGTTAAGAATTTTCACACTGTTTATTCAGCGTGACTGCTCTAAAATTATTAATGTTAAAAACATTAGCCATAAAAGGTAGTTCAACCTACATAAAGTTCATATTTCCCAGCTTCAATTTTAATTTATCGCTTTTGTTACAGGATGAATTGAAACAATTTTTAAATTTGGATTGCCAGCTTAAATTGCCAAGAGCTAGTTCATACAATTCCGTTTTCTTTTAATGTAAGAGTTAAATGTAACAATTGCCCTGGAGGTTTATGTTTTCTCACATTAATGCCCAGGTTAATTGGAACTGTTTAAGGACTGTTTTTCTGAACTTGCAGCTTTCATTAGATTTTGCAAGCACAATTGTGAAATATTGTAAATTGACACTCAGCATTTTTTGGTCATTATTTTTTTAAATGCCTCCGGTGGGCATTTTTGCTTTTAATTTCTGTTGCCAAAAAAAGCATTAATTCCCTTGGGCCTTTTAAGAAAACAATGCTTGAAATAGTACTTGAATCATTGTGTTCAGTGGTTTGAGTATTTGGGTATTAATCTTAGATTCTGTGCAATGAGTGTGCTATAGAAATAAATTTGATGCAGCCTTTAATTAGTGTCTATGGGGCTGGGAGAATATTTTTGATTGTATTTAGAAAGATATATAAACCAGGGAGGAAAAATATGCTTTTATTGATTCAATACTAATTAAACCCCTTGGATTCCATGTAGACGAATTGTTATATCTCATCTAATGTTATGATGAATGGGGAGGGAAGAATTTGTGTCTGAAAAATAATCGCATAAACGTAAAATCTATCCATTGAGTTTCATATAACATAAGCTAACAATTAAAATGAAACTTGAGAATACAAACTTTTATATATGTTGAACTACCTTCTATGGCTAATGCTTTTTATATTAACAATTTTCAAGCGGTCACTCTGAATAGACTTTGAACACTTCTTAACCTACAGTGTATACCCTTCCACATACATCCAGCCAACCTTGTTTCAAGGAATGGAACAAAAGAAGGCAAAGGGAGAGAGGAAACAAATAGAAAGGCGAAAACACTTGGAATCATATAGTGTTTTACTGTTGGGCATTAGTAAAGGCTTCATGTAAGCTTCCTGCTCTTTTTCAAATAGTGCAGTGGAATTTTGTTACAAGTTCAAAACAAATTGTATGATTAAGTTCCCATTTCTTCTTCTTCCAACGAAGAGGTTGACACTGGAGCACAAACATCTGGATAGTGCTCTGATATCTCAGCAAAGCTTTAGCAGTGAACGTTTGACACTAAGAATATAATCATGGTTGATAACTTAGTATGATTTCCAGCTTCAATTTTATTGAGTCGTTGTTACATATTCCTGTCTCTGTACTTGATTGCAATGAATTCAGAAGAATCAAAGCAAAAATAGAATCGGTGATTACAACGCAACAACGCAGAAGGAGACTGTTCAGCCTTTTGTGTTAGTGCCAGCTCTCTGCAAGAGCAATTCACCTGGTGCCGCTTCCTCTACTTTTTCTCTCTAGCAATGCAACTTGTTTCCTTTTCAGATAACAATCCAATTTCCTTCTGAGTTCCATGACTGAATACGTCTTCATCTGTAAACCAGTACATTCCAGATCTGAATTATGCTGCAATTGCTTATTTTGTCAATTACCTCAAATCTATGCCCTCTGGTTCTCGATCCTACCATTAATGGGAAAACGTTCTCTTCATCTGCTCTGTCCAGTCTTGCATAATTCACTTGCCTCTACGAAATATCCTTTCAACTTCTCTTATCGAAGGAATACAATCCCAACTTCTCCAATTCTTCTACATAACTTGAGGTTTCCTTTCCCTAAAAGCATTCTTTTGAATCTTTTCTGCATTCTCTCGTCACCGGATCCTTTCTAAAGTGTGGTGCCGAGAAATGGTTGCAATACTCGAGTCATTGTTGTATGCATGTTTATTATAACTTGCTGGCTTTTGTATTCTGTGCCAATATTTATATGAAGTGTAGGATCCCATGTGCTTTATTAATCACCTGTCCTGCCACCTTCAATGATTTATGCACATATGCACCTAGGTCCCTCTGTCCCAGCATCTCTGAGAATTGTATCCTTTATTAGGGTGGCACGGTGGTGCAGTTGTTAGCACTGTTCCCTCACATTGCTCAGGTTCAATTGTGCCCTTGGATGACTATCTGTGTGGAGTTTGCATGTTCTCCCCGTGTCTGCGTGTATTTCCTCCAGGTGCTCTGGTTTCTTCCCACAGTCCAAATATGTGCAGGTTAGGTGGACTGGCCATGCTAAATTGTCCTTTAGTTTGGGGACTCTTATTCTAATAAAAATACAACTTTATTATTGTTAATTACTCACTGCTATACACTTGAATAAGAGCTGAATAAAATCTTGGAAACAAAGTATCAAACAATACATAAAGTCAAGCATATGGCAAAAAGTATTAAGCACAAACAAAAATCACTAACACCAACAAATAGAGGATGCAAGAATTCAGGAACAAAGACCTCAACCACGAGGTCCTTGTTATCTGGTTTAACCCCTTATTTACTTTCATTGGCTTCTAATTCTCATCTGAGACCTCCTGGTTTGTTCTAATGAATGTCTGTTACTTGGAGGATAACTTGTCAATCAAACATTGGACATTACTTAAGATTGACTGATGCCTATCAAAACTAGCTTAATGTCTGTGTGTGCAGTCTTAGGAAAAGTACTGGATATCTTTTCTCACATTTTGCGGAGACCTTGAGAATTGATTACACAGAGAACAATACGTCCTCCGTGCTCAATATGTTGGAATACAATGGTTAATTCATTATACAAAACTGACTGGATTCCCACAATCAAGACATTTTTCACATTTTGCTTCATTAGTTATATGCATTCAACTAGCACCTCCATGAATAAAACTAGACTCTATCCCTTCGTATCCAAAGTTTAGGCGGGGGAGTGAGTCTGGGTAGAGTGCTCTTTTGGAGGGTTCTTGCAGACTCTGGGCTGAATGGCCACCTTCTGCACTGTAGGGATTCTATGATTTTACATTGTCTCTTTGTGTTCTTTTCAGCAAAATAAACCACTTGACACTTCTCTGCATTAACTTTCCTCCACTGCTAGTCCGCCCAATCCACCAGCTTTTTATGTCTTTTTGAATTTTAAGCTATCTTCCTCGCACTTCATTATTTCCAGATATCGTGCCACTTGCAAATTTTGAAATTGTGCCCTGCAAAACCGAGTCTCTGGCATCAAGATAGATCAAGAAGAGCAGGATCCTAACCCTGACATATTAGAACAAGTCAGGAGGTCTCAGCTGAGAATTTGAAGCCAATGAAAGTAAATGAGGGGTTAAACCAGAGAAAACCTTACTGCAGTTTGAAAACAACTGTCGACCACGACTCTGTTGTATCACTACGTCATTAAACCTTTTATTCAGGAAATAAAAATTGTGGTTTTTAAAATTGAACTTAATCAATGGTAACAGAGGGCAAATTAAAGTTGCCGTTGCAGCTCCTTTTGTCTAAAATGTTGCACAATGACATCTCGGTTTACAGATGGGAATTTATTAATTTGTGGGATGTGGGCGTGCTGGCTAGACCAGCATTTGTTGCCATCCCTAATTCCCCTTTAGAAGGTGGTGGTCAGTTGTCTTCTTGAGTCACTGAAGTCTCTGTGCTGTAGGTACACCCACAGTGCTGCTAGGAAGTTCCAGGATTTTGAGCCAGCAACAGTGAAGAAATGAAGATATATTTCCATGTCAGGATGGTGAGTGACTTGGAGCGGGACGTCCAGGTGGTGGTATTCCCAGGTATCTGCTGCCTTTGTCCCTCTAGTCTAGATGATAGTAGTCGTGGGCTTATAGGGTGCTGTCTGAGAAACTTTGGTGAGTTAGAATAAAATCACTATAGTGCAGAAGGAGGTAATTCAGCCCATCCAAGTCAGCATGGATCCTCCGCCAGGGTTCAGACACTGCCCAGTCTCCATAACCTAATCTACACATCCCTGGACACCAAGGGGCAATTTTGTATAGCCAGTACACCTAACCTGACTTCTTTCGACTGGGAGGAAACTGGAGCACCCGGAGGAAACCCACATAGACACGGGGAAAATGTACAAACTCCACACAGCCACCCAAGGTTAGAATCAAACCCTGGTCCCTGCTGCTCTGAGGCAGCACTGCTAACCACTGTGCCACTGTAATGACTCCAGTTCTGGGAGTGCAGCTTGCAGATGGTACGTACTGCTGTTACTGTGCATCAGTGGTGGAGTGAGTAAATGCTTGTGAATGGGATGGCAATCAAGCAGGCTGCTTTGTCCTGAATGGTGTCAAGCTTCTTGAGTATTGTTGGAGCTGCACTCATCCAGACAAGTGGAGAATATTCCTTTGCACTCCTCATTTATGCCTTGTAGATTGCGGACAGGCTTTGGGAAGTCAGGAGGTGTTTACTCGCCACAAGATTCCTAGCCTCTGACCTCCTCTTGTAGCCGCAGTATTTCCAAGCCAATCCAGTTCAATTTCTGGTCAATGGTAGCCCCCAGGATGTTGATCGTAGGAGATTCAGCAGTGGTAATGCCATTGAATGTCAAATGGAGGTGGTTATAATCTCGTTTGTCGACGGTCATTGCCTGGCACTTTTATGGGGCGAATCTTTCTTGTCAGCTGAAGCCTGGATATTGTCTAGGTCTTGCTGCATTTGGACATGGACTTCAGTGTCTTAGGAGTCATAAATGATGTTGAACATTGTGCAGCCGTCAGTAAATATCCCCACTAATGACCTTATGGTGGAAGGAAAGTCATTGATGAAGCAGTTGAAGATCCCAGGATGCAACCCTGAGGAACGCCTGCAGTGATGCGCTGGAGCTAAGATGACTGACCTCCACCAACTACCACCTGATGCTCGATCAATGACTCCAGAAGCAAGATTGGATGACAATTGAAGGCTTTATCGGACTAGATGTTTCCCCCAGTAGTGCAGGTACAGAATGCAGCAGCTGGGGAGACACAGGCTGTTATACGCCGCCTTACTGGGCAGAACCAGCAGGCAGGCTTCACCAATGATCTTGCTGTCTCGGGTACCTCCCACACCAATGGTCTTACAGCAGCAACCTGGGTACCGTAATACCCCTAATACCGAATACTACACCACCACCATCTTCTTTTGTGATAGGAATGATTCCGTGTTTAAACCAAGGCTGTAATGAGCTCTGGAGTTGGGTGGCCCTGCCAGAACCCAAACTGAGCATCAGTAAGCAGGTTATTACTAAGCAAGTGCACTTGATAAACTGTTAATGACCCCCTCCATCGCTTTACTGATTAATGAGAGTAAACTGATGGGGCGTTATTTAGCCAGGTAGGATTTGTCCTGCTTTTTTGTGCACAGGACATACCTGGCAATATTCCACGTTGCTGGGTGGAACCATCGAATTATAGTTCTGTAGTGTTGTAGCTGTACTGGACAACTTGGTCCGGGCTGTGGCAAGTTCTGGCACACCAGTCTTCAGCACAGTTGCCAAAATGTTGTCAGGGCCCACAGCCGTTGCAGTATCCAGTGTCTGCAGCCATTTCTTTATGTCACATGGCGTAAATTGAGTTGGCTGAAAACTGGCATCTGACACTGGGGAAGGAGACTGAGATGGATCATCCAACTGACATTTCTGGCTGAAGAATGTAGCAAATATGGCTACACCAGCCTTGTCTTTTGCACTGATGCGCTGGGCTCCCCCATTATTGAGAATGAGGATATTTGTAGAGCCTTCTTTAGTTTTAATTGTCCGCCACCATTTAGGACTGCAAAGTTTAGATCTGATCCGTTGGTTGTGGAATCGCTTGGCTCTGCTTTTGCTGTTTGGCATGCAAATCAACCATGTGTCGTAGCTTCACCAGGTTTACGCCTTATTTTTAGCTATGTCTGGTACTGCTCCTAGCATGCCCTCATGCACTCATTGTTGAACCATGGTTGATCCCTTAGCTTGGTAGTAATGGTAGACTGTGGGATATGCGAGGTTATGACGTTACAGATTGTGACAATTCTGTGAATGCTGATGGCCCACAGCATTTCATGTATGCCCAGTTTGAGCTGCTAGATCTGTTTGAAATCTATCTCGTTTAGCACGGTTGTAGTGCCACACAACACAATGGAGGGAACTTGTTTCCATAAGAGCTATGCCATGGTCACTTTTACTGATACTGTCATGGACAGAGGCAGCATCTGCATTAGGCAGGTTGGTGAGCATGAGGTCAAGTTTATTTTTCCCTCTCATTGCTCACCCAAGTCAGTGGTCATGTTATGAAGCCACTTTTAGTGATTGACATTAAAACCACCCTCAGTGCATCCTCCAAGTAGTGTTCAACATGGAGTACTGATTATCAGCTGAAGGGGTAATTTGGATTACCGTATGGGGTCGGGAATCGATGTTGAGGCCTCCCAGGGCAACTCCCGGCTGTTGGCGACTTGAGTCGTGTGCAGACCAGACCATCCAGGTAAGGATGGCAGGTTTTTTTTACCTAATGGACATTAGTGAAGCAGATGGGTTTTTCGACAATCGTTTCATTAGCCAGATATTTTCCCCCACTAAATTCAAATTGCAGCACCTGCCATGGTTGGATTTGCACCCAGTGCATCATCCCGATTTACTAGTCCAGCGACAATTTTACTGTGCCACTGACACCCTAGAATTCCCATTACAAATTTGAATGCCCACTTGAGCAGATGGGTTTGCTGCCACTTTGATGCATCATCTGACAGACACTTAATGCCCATCCCGAACCAAGCAATCTTATTTTTATTTTGACGGAATCAATGGAAACTTTTTTTCCTGTCCTCAAATTGACCTTCCCAGAAAGCAATTAACCAGTTTGAGCAGGTTTACCTGGAATATCTTTAATTAAAAGTTGGCCGTTCACCTGAAATTGTGTTTTTATTTCCTAGGTTTTGGAGGAACAGAAGTTAGTTTCCAAAGTAAAGCGAACCTGGAGTACTCCAAGTCCTGAAGTAGAATGGATTTCATCACAAGTTAAAAAAGTTGCTTGGGAAAACAGGTATATTAGACATGAAATTCTCATCTCATCTTTAATTCGTACTCCACAGTATAAACATTTCCCACTTTCTCTGTCTGTTAGCTTTGACAAAGAGTCATCGGACTCTAAACGTCAGCTCTTTTCTCTCCCAACAGATGCTGCCAGACCTGCTGAGATTTTCCAACATTTTCTTTTTCGTTTCAGATTCCAGCATCCGCAGTAATTTGCTTTTATACATTAGAGATGGATGCTTTATAGTGAGGTTAGCAGATTAAAATATGCAGATGGAATTTGCTGCACTTGTACTTTAGACTGTGCCTTGAAGGGGAGGGATGGGAAGGGACACTTCAACTGCACAAGGTCTCTCTCTGCCCCCTGTCCCTATACCTTCCCCCTCCCCCAACGAATGCTCTGAGATTTTGATTGTATGTATTATCCCTTTTCTGAGATTAGGGGCGGGATTTTCTAATTACGGGGCTATGTCTCCGGCGCGAAAACCGGCAGCAACGACTCCGGTGTCAACGGCCCCCGAAAGTGAAGAATTCTCCCCTTTCTAGGGGGCTAGGTTGCCGCTGGAGTGGTCCCCGCAACTCCAGTTGGTGCGAGTCCGTGCATGAGCAGAAAGGCCGGTGTATTTCCGCGTATACGCGGGGTTCCCTTCTCGTCCCCACCGCTCACGCGACAAACAGCTCCTCAAACATGGTCACAAACATCCCCAACCTTTTCTCAAACCCCTCTGCAGAGCCCCTTAACTCATACTTTATCTTCTTCAACCGCAGGAAGTCGTGAAGCTGTTACCCCCCCGGTGGCGATGTCGACCACCATTCCAGCAAAAGTTGCCGCTATGCAATTTGAGCAGCGATGGCCTTCCTCTTCTCCATTAGCTCTGGCTTCTCTCAAACCCTAAATAACGTCCACCTCCTCCCCCACTATCCTGGCTAGGACCCCGAACACACCCGCCCCGAATCTTTACAATTTTTCACAACCCCAAAACGTGTGCGTGTGATTCTCTGGCCCCCGCCCACAACTCTCCATTCATCTGCTATCCTTTGGAAGAATCCATTCATTCTCGCCCGTGTCATGTGCACCACCTTAATCTATATCAGGCTCATACTTGCACTGGAGGAGGTCCTGTTTACCTTACTCGGTGCCTCACCCCATACTTCCCAATTGATCTCCCCTCCGAACTCCCCTTCCCATTTCTCCTTGATCTTCCCCACCCGCTCGCCTCCCTGCTGCTCCAGCCACTTGTGTATATATCCCCAATTCCTCCCTCCCCTTCCACATCTGCAGCAGTCGCTCGAGCAGGGTGTATCCCAGCAATGTAAGGAACCCCCTCCAGACCTTTCGTGCAAAGTCCCTAACCTGCAGATATCTGAACTCTCACCCCCTCGGCAGCTCTACCCTCTCTCCCTTAGCTCCTCCAGACTGGCAAACCCTTCCTCCAACGACAGATCTATCGCCTTGACCAGCCCCACTTCCCTCCACCACCTGAATACGCTATCCATCTCCCCCGGCTCAAACCCATGATTCTCACACAGCGACGTTAACACCGACATCCTTCCACACCAAATTGCTGCCTTAACTGATTCCAAATCTTCACTGTGGATTGCACCATCGGGCTCCCTGAATACCTACTGGTAGAGTCTGGTTTAGCACAGTGGGCTAAATAGCTGGTTTGTAATGTAGAAAAATGCCAGCAGCGCGGGTTCAATTCCCGTGCCATTGGTAACACTGCCATCACCATAGCCCTCAAACTGGACCCCTTAAAAGATTCCTCCTCCATCCTAATCCACTCTACCACTTCTTCCTACCACCACCGCGCCTTATTCACATTCGCCGCCCAATAATAATGAAGCAGGTTCGGCAGTGCCAATCCCCCCTGCTGCCTCTCCAGCAGGGTCCTCCTGCCCTTGTCCCCTTCCTCACCAATCCAAAGTCCCAAATAATCGTGTCCAATTTCCGAATAAAGGCCATTGGTATAATGATCGGGAGAGCCTGAAAAATAAACAAGAACTGTGACAGAATATTCATTTTCACCACCCCTCCCTGACAACGTCAACTGTAGTGTATCTCGCCTCCTCCACCAGCTGCTTTCAGTTCCACTTATGGAGCCCTGTCCATTCCCTCGCTACCTGAATCCCCAAATACCTGAACCTATCCCTCGCTACGGCAAATGGCATCCCCTCTAAATTAACCCACTGTCCAAGCTCATTCACTGGCAAAATCTCGCTTTTCCCTACATTCAGCTTGTACCGTGAGAACCCTCCAAACCTCCCCAGCAAGTCCATAATCCTTCCTATACTCTCCAGCGGATCCGAAACATACAGCAATAGGTCATCAGCATAGAGCGACACCCGGTGCTCCCTCTGTCCCCTCATAATCCCCTGCCACTCTGACCTCTTAAGATCCAATGGCTCTATGGCCAGTGCAAACAACACAGTGACAGCAGGCACCCCTGCCTTGTACCCCTGTGTAAGTCAAAGCTCCGCAAACTCATTATTCGCCCTCACACTTGCCCTTTGTGCCACATATAGCAACCGCACCCATGCCACAAATCTTGGCCCAAATCCAAACCGTACCAAAACCTCGAACAAGTACTGCCACTCCACTCAATAAAATGCCTTCTCCGCGTCCATGGACACCATCATCTCCGATACCAGAGCCCCCAACGGATTCATCACTACATTCAACAATATCAACATTCAACAACATCTTGCATCTGGACTCAAAACATTAGCTCTTTTCTCTCCCTACAGATGCTGCCAAACCTACTGAGATTTTCCAGCATTTTCTCCTTGGGGACATCTTGTATTACTCGCGAGCTGCCTGCCCTTCTCGAAGCCGGTTTGATCTTCTGCAGCTACCACCGGGACACGATCCTCCATCCTACCCGCCAACAACTTAGCCAATACTTTCACTAAAGATATGGGCCTATACGCCCCACATTCCCCCGGGTCCTTCCCCTTTTTCGGGATTAGCGTAATTACTGCCTGTGTCATTGTCTCTGGCAGCCCTCCCTTCTCCAACGCTTCATTAAACGCCCACAACAGATGTGGTGCCAGGTCTGTCGCAAATTCCTTATAAAGTTCCACTGGGTACCCATCCGGTCCTGGGGCCTTCCCCGACTTCATATCCCTGATACTATCCAGGACCTCCCTCAGCCCCAGGGGCTACTCCAATGTCTGCCTCTTTGCTTCCTCTACCTGTGGAAATTTCAGCTTGTCCAGAAACCATCCCATGGCACCCTCCTCTTCTCCCGGGTCTGCTTCATACAGACCTTGGTAGTACACCCTAAACGCCTTGTTTATCTTCCCCGGCTCCGATACCACCTCCACAGACCCAGTCCGTATCTTCAACATTTCCTTGGACGTGGCCTATCTCCGCAGCTGGTGTGCCAACATGCGCTCGCCTTATCCCCACACTCATGTGCACCCCTCTTGCCCTACGCAGTTGCAATATTGCCCCGGTGTCAACCTGTCAAACTGCCCCTGCAACTTTTTCCTCCTCGCCAATCACTCCGTGGTGGGCACCCTCAAATACACCCTGTCCAGGGCAGCACGTGGCGCGGTGGGTGGCACTGGGACTACAACGCTGAGGACCTGGGTTCGAATCCTGGCCCTGGGGCACTGTCCGTGTGGAATTTACACATTCTCCCCCACAACCCAAAGATGTGCAGGTTAAGTGGATTGGCAGTGGTTCTGAAAAAATGAATAAACCAAAAGAAGGGAGGGAGATGGCAGTGAGGTGGGAGGATTGGGGCATTTTTCTCCCCTCCGGTTTTTGGGGGGGGGGGGGGGGGTCCTTTTTTGGGATTGTATGGGGTGGTATGGGTGAAGGGTTTATGTGAGGATTGATGTTCCCATCCCCCCTCCTGTTTTATGGGACAATTTGTGTTTAGCATTTGTTTGTTTGGTTTTGGGAGGCGACCTGGAGTTCAGAAGGAGCCTTTGTTTGGGTGGAAAAGGGTTATGTCGGCAGGGTTATCTCCCCATTCTGATCCAACTCCGCATACTCCTTAAATGCCTCCACCAAATCTACAGCCAGTGGGGTGCATGATCCAAGATAGCTATCCCCGCGTACTCTGCCTCCTCCACCCCCACCAAAATCACCCGGCTCACCACAAAATAATCAATCCTCGAATACACCTGATAGACGTGTAAAAAGAAGGAATACTCCCTTCCCCTTTGTTTCTGAAAGCATCAGGGATCCACCATACCCATCCGCACCTTAAACCCAACCAGCTCCCTTGCCATTCGTACCTTACCCATTGACCTAGGGCTTGACCTATCCACCCTCGGCTCTAGGACACAATTTAAATCTCCTTCCGTGATCAACTGGTGCGTGGCCAAATTCGGGATCGCTGCCAGCAACCTCTTCATGTTTCCCAACACCACCGGTATCCCTTCCAATACCCCATTTACAATCACACTTCTCCCACTCTGATTCCTCGCCTCCTTCGCACTCTCAAATCCCTTTTTTTGCTCATCAAAATCGCCATTCGCCTCAATTTCGAATCAAACCCTGAGTGGAAAACCTGCCCAACCTACCCCTTCCTTAACCAAAACTGGTCCTTCACGCGGAGGTGTGTCTCCTGCAGAAGGACCACCCCTGCTGTCAAGCTCCTGAGGTGCGTGGACCATTCAGTTCCCGGACCTTCCATGTTACCAACCATACCGTTTTATGCCTCCAATCCCCTCCATCCGTCATCGTCCCCACTTAACTCCAACCCCCTTAATTTCACCCTATATCTAGCCCATCCCAGATGGCCCCCTTATCCGCCCCTGACCGTCATCTCTCACCCCCGCGACATTGTGACAAATTTCTCCTCCACCACCTCACTTCCGTTCACCACCATTATGTGCTAGCGTGGCAGCCCCTGCCCAAAGGCACCTCCCCTCCCCCTCCCCCACTCAGCTCAAGGAGGAAGGCTCCCTGCCGACATAACCCTTTTAAGCCATTTCTCCTGCAGTGTAAGATATCCTCCTCCTGTGCTACTTTAAATTAATCTCCAGTTTCTAAACACCACCAGTGTTGAGCATGTTACTACCAATGCTTAACCCTAGTGTCATACTGCTCATGCTCTCAGACACACCCAACGCTTGAAGGAAAATAAATAATCCATTATGCTGCTGGACTTTTCTCTGTAGTTTAGGTTTACAAATTAGGAAAGTTTCATATGCCCATCATTTGCTGAGATTGTTGTCATTATATTAATGTGCACCTGCAAGCGCTTACTTCTGGCATTTCCCCTTCAGTACAGTCAGTTTGTATTTCAGAAGAATATGATTGAATGGAAAAACAAAAAACTACCGTTGAGCTAACCTCTGGTTTTGACATGTATATCTCGGTAAAGAACTTCCTTTTCTGTTGCTTAGTTGAAACCACTGAACCTTTCGATAACCTAATCTTGAATTTCATTGGTGATGTAGGTTAGGGAGTCTATGTAGGGAGTCTGCCCCATCTCATTCTGATATATGTATATATTTTTAAAATTTGTTAAATTGACATCCTGCCTCTCGAGGTACGGATTTCCTTTAACTCCGTGAGCTATTTTACACATGAGATTTTTGAAAACCAACTCTTGGGAAATCCCAGTTTGGTAGCAAACCACATGCTACAGAAAAATACATAGATTTACCATAATAGATGTGGCTTGTCAGGTGTCTGCTAATGCAGTAAGGGAAATAATTATGTCATTCTAACTGAAGTTGGAAAATTGGAATCATTTGCTCTAAATAAATCCCTAAGAAAAGGACAAAAGACTTGCATTTCTATAGTGCCTTTCCTAATCAGCAGATGTCTCGAAGTGTTTTTTAGCTAATGTATTTTAAAATGCCATTATTGTATAGGAAATGCAGCAGCCAGTTTGTGCACAATGATAATGACCAATTTCTGTTTTTGTGATGCTTATCCTTCTCTTCCCATGTGCTGGGAGACACATGAAGCAGACAAAGTGCATGATTGCGTTTCCTGAGTTAGTTTTTCTTCGAACAGGTTGCTAATCTGTCATCTGGGGTGATTGCTGAGCCGCCCACTCCACATATTGATGATCTTTATTGTCACAAGTAGGCTTACGTTAACACTGCAATGACGTTACTGTGCAAAGCCCCGAGTTGCCACATTCCTGTTCGGGTACACGGAGAGAGAATCCTGAATGTCTAAATTACCTCTTTCGAGACTTGTGGGAGGAAACCGGAGCACCCGAAGGAAACCCGTATAGACAGTGACCCAAGCCGGGAATCGAACCTAAGCCGGGACCCTGGAGCTGTGAAGCAACAGTGCTAACCACTTTGCCACCGTGATGCCCATGGAGCATGGCTGACCTCTGCTGCCTGCCACAAGCGTATTGGAAGGATTTGTAGGTTGATAATCAACCTGCTCGGCCAGGTTATGAACACCGAGTCCATCAAGTCCTGGAGTGGGACTCGAACCTGGAACTTCTGGCTCTGAAACAGGGATACTACCCACTGCATCAAGAGACCTCTCTGTAATGTTAATTTGAGGGATAAATATTGACCACGACACTAGGAATAACTTCCCTGCTGCTCTTTTTTTTACATCCACATGAGATGGCAGGCAGGGTCTCTGTTTAACGTCTCATCCAAAAGACACCTCTGGCAGTGCAGCACTCCCTCAGTACTGCACAGACTTGATTTTCTGTGCTCAAGTCCTGGATTGGGCATAGGGTCTATTCCCGAATAGATTTTTTCATCCTGAGCAGGGGATTGATCCCGAAGGTGCAGGATGCAGAGTATTCGGCCATAGCAATTTCAGACCATGCTCCGCACTGGGTTGATCTGGAGATGGGGGAGGCGCGGGACCAACGCCCGGTCTGGCGCCTGAATGTGGGGCTGCTGGCTGATGAGGAGGTGTGTAGGAGGGTCGGGGGAAGTATTGAGGGGTATCTTGATACCAACGACATGGGGGAGGTCCGGGTGGGGATGGTCTGGGAGGCTCTGAAAGCAGTGATCCGGGGGGAGCTGATCTCCATCTGGGCCCATAGGGAAAGGAGGGAGAGGGAGGAGAGGGAGAGACTGGTGGGGGAGCTCCTGGATGTGGACAGGAGATACGCGGAGGCACCCGGAGGAGGGGTTGCTGGGGGAACGGCGTAGTTTGCAGGCCAAATTTGACTTGTTGACCACCAGAAAGGCGGAGACACAGTGGAAGAGGTCGCAGGGCACCGTATATGAGTATGGGGAGAAGGCGAGCAGGATGTTGGCGCATCAGCTCCGCAGGCGAGATGCGGCTAGGGAAATTGGTGGAGTGACGGATAGGGGTGGGAATGTAGTGCAGAAGGGGACAGAAGTAAATGGGGTCTTTAGGGACTTCTACGAGGAACTGTACCGGTCAGAACCTCCGATGGGGAGAGGGGGGATGGAGAGCTTCATGAACAGGCTATGGTTCCCAAGGGTTCAAGAGGGGCTGGGGGTGCCGATAGAGTTGGAGGAGCTAGTCAGGGGGATTGGACAAATGCAGTCAGATAAGGCGCCGGGGCCGGACGGGTTCCCGGTGGAATTTTATAAAAAGTATGCGGATCTGGTGGGCCCCCTGTTGGTGCGAGCCTTCAATGAGGCATGGGAGGGGGGGGCTTTGCCCCCGACGATGTCGCGGGCACTGATCTCTCTGATCCTAAAGCGGGATAAGGACCCCTTGCAGTGTGGATCATACAGGCCTATCTCGCTCCTCAATGTTGACGCTAAGTTGCTGGCGAAGATCCTGGCCACCAGGATAGAGGACTGTGCGCCAGGGGTGATACACGAGGATCAGACAGGATTTGTCAAGGGACGGCAGCTCAACACGAATGTGCGGAGACTGCTAAATGTTATTATGATGCCGGCAGTGGAGGGGGAGGCGGAGATAGTGGTGGCGCTGGATGCGGAGAAAGCGTTTGATAGAGTTGAGTGGGGGTACCTGTGGGAGGTGCTGGAGCGGTTCGGATTCGGGGAGGGATTCATCAAATGGGTGAGGCTGCTCTACGCGGCTCCGATGGCAAGTGTAGTTACCAATGGAAGGAGATCGGAGTACTTTAGGCTCTACCGTGGGACCAGGCAGGGGTGCCCCCTCTCCCCCTTGCTCTTTGCACTGGCGATTGAACCTTTGGCTATGGCATTGAGGGAGTCAAGGAGATGGAGGGGTCTGGTGCGGGGTGGGGAGGAACAGAACAGAACAGAACAGAACAGTACAGCACAGAACAGGCCCTTCGGCCCTCGATGTTGTGCCGAGCAATGATCACCCTACTTAAACCCACGTAACCCGTATACCCGTAACCCAACAAGCCCCCCATTAACCTTACACTACGGGCAATTTAGCATGGCCAATCCACCTAACCCGCACATCTTTGGACTGTGGGAGGAAACCGGAGTACCCGGAGGAAACCCACGCACACACGGGGAGGACGTGCAGACTCCACACAGACAGTGACCCAGCCGGGAATCGAACCTGGGACCCTGGAGCTGTGAAGCATTGATGCTAACCACCATGCTACCGTGAGGCCCCAACATCGTGTATCGCTGTATGCGGACGTCCTGCTGTTGTATGTGGCGGATCCAGAAGGGGGAATGCCGGGGGTGATGGAGCTGTTAGCGGAATTTGGGGGCTTCTCGGGCTATAAGTTAAATTTAGGCAAGAGTGAGGTATTTGTAGTACACCCTGGTGATCAGGAGGAGGGAATTGGGAGACTCCCATTTAAGAGGGCAGTGAAGAGTTTCAGATACCTGGGGGTTCAGGTGGCCAGGAGTTGGGGGACTCTCCATAAGCTTAATTTTACCAGGCTGGTGGAACAGATGGAGGAGGAATTTAAAAGGTGGGACATGGTGCCGCTATCGTTGGCGGGTAGAGTGCAGTCCGTCAAAATGACAGTTCTCCCGAGGTTCTTGTTCCTTTTTCAGTGTTTGCCCATCTTTATCCCTAGGGCCTTTTTAGAAGGGTGACTAGCAGCATCATGAGCTTTGTTTGGGCGCATGGGACCCCGAGGGTGAAGAGGGTCTTCTTGGAGCGGGGTAGAGATTGGGGGGGGGGGGGGGGGGGGGGGGGGTTGGCATTACCCAATCTCTCAGGGTATTATTGGGCGGCCAATGTGTCGATGGTGCGCAAGTGGGTAATGGAGGGGGAGGGGGCAGGATGGAAACGGATGGAGAGGGCGTCCTGTGGAGATACAAGCCTGGGGGCCCTGGTAACGGCGCCGTGGCCGCTCCCTCCTCCGAGGTATACCACGAGTCCGGTGGTGGCGGCTACCCTCAAGATTTGGGGGCAGTGGAGGCGACATAGGGGAGAAGTGGGGGGTTCGATGGAGGCTCCGTTAAGGGGGAACCATAGGTTCGTCCTGGGGAACATTGATGGGGGATTTCAGGGTTGGTACAGAGCGGGCATCAGACAGCTGAGGGACCTGTTTATTGATGGGAGGTTTGCGAGCCTGGGGGAGTTGGAGGAGAAATTTGGGCTCCCCCCGGGGAACATGTTCAGGTATCTGCAGGTAAAGGCATTTGCTAGGCGGCAGGTGCAGGGATTCCCTTCCCTTCCCGCGAGGGGGGTGAGCGACAGGGTGCTTTCGGGGGTCTGGGTCGGAGAGGGGAAGATATCTGATATCTACAAGGTTATGCAGGAGGCGGAGGAGGCATCAGTAGAGGAGCTGAAAGCTAAGTGGGAGGGGGAACTGGGGGAACAGATCGAAGACGGGACATGGGCTGATGCCCTGGAGAGGGTTAATTCTTCCTCCTCGTGTGCGCGGCTTAGCCTCATCCAATTCAAGGTGCTGCACCGGGCCCATATGACTGGGACGAGGATCAGTAGGTTCTTTGGGGGTGAAGACAGGTGTGTCAGGTGCTCGGGGAGTCCAGCGAACCATGCCCATATGTTCTGGGCATGCCCGGCACTGGAGGAGTTCTGGAAGAGGGTGGCGAGGACGGTGTCGAGGGTGGTGGGATCCAGGGTCAAGCCAGGATGGGGACTCGCGAATTTTGGGGTTGGGGTGGAGCCAGGAGTGCAGGAGGCGAAAGAGGCCGGTGTGCTGGCCTTTGCGTCCCTAGTAGCCCGGCGAAGGATCTTGCTACTATGGAAGGATGCGAGGCCCCCAAGCGTGGAGACCTGGATCAATGACATGGCGGGTTTCATTAAGCTAGAGAAGATCAAATTAGCCCTGAGAGGGTCGGTACAAGGGTTCTTTAGGCGGTGGCAACCTTTTCTCGACTTTCTGGCTCAACGATAGGGTACAGGGACAGTAGCAGCAGCAACCCGGGGGCGGGGTGGGGAGCGGACGATGACTATGTTTGTTTATTTAATTTAAATTTATTTTTAAGTTCTTCTGTTGTTCATTGGGGTTGGGGGGGTGGGGGATGGGATACATGCGTCGATACGGTCTGGGGTGTTACAGTTATTATGGGTTATTTTGTTGCATTTCATTGTTTGTCGTTACGTTTTATATTTTCTGTAAAAAATTCCAATAAAAATTATATTTAAAAAAAAAAAAAGTCCTGGATTGGGACTTGAATCAATTACCTTTTCACTGAGCTCACGGGTGCTACCAACGCAGTCATGACTGACACTTGAACATTTCAATACAAAAATGGAAGCTTTCCATTCAATGCAGTACATTTCATCCTTCTCCACAGCTGTTATAAAGTTTACATAATTCAGGTGTGATATAAAACCTGGGCCTTTTTGTTCAAGTGGTTTGGATGGATGTTAAAAATTACCTAGTATTATTTGAAGAAGTGCAAGTCCTTTTTGTGTTATAATCAACATCCACTCTCCATCACAATAGCCACAAATAGATTGATCTCATTACATTAATTTTTCTATAAGGAGCAGAGAGTCACTGGTGCATTTAGCTACCTAATTTATTTCAAAGTGATTCAATGTATTTTTAACTATTTGTCCTTGCAAGATTTCATGTATATAATTGAGAAATGTTATATGTAGTTTGTATGCAGAAATATGTTTTCTCTCTCCTTCCAGGATACAAACCATGGAACAAAGTCAATTTTAACAGAGAGACAATTTGATACGGTGTTTCAGATGAGATCAAATACCGTATATACTCGCGTATCATGCGATTTTTGAAGACCTAAATTGTAACCTAAATTTGGGGGGTCGCATGATACGCGAGATACAAAATTCGCGGGTGTTTTACTTGCTGTTTTTTCTGATGGGAAGATGTTCAGCCACTTGACGTTTCCATTCATAAAAACATGAATGGAAACGTCAAGTGGCTGAACATCTTCCCATCAGAATGCTGTGGTCAAAATCTGAAGAGTAGTATTCACAGAATTCGCGGGTGTTTTACTTCCCATTTTTTTGAATGGAAACGTTGTTGCACGTTTTACTTGAGTGTAATACGCGTTTATTGGAGTGTATTAACACACCTCCGTTTAAAGGCCATGTGCTTAACACTGCTAGGCTCTGTATGTGTAATTTTCAGCTCGGGAGTCGCCAGGTGTTGTATAAACACCTCACAAATATTCCAAGGTCAGGTTCAAAGTAATAAAACTATACACCGATTAGTAAGTTCCAACGATCAATATTTATTATACAAATATAATAAATACGCATGCACACACTAAAGACTAATACCTATTTCTACTATTAAACGACTAAATACTTATCTAAGTG
Organism: Scyliorhinus canicula; assembly: GCF_902713615.1. NCBI lineage: Eukaryota > Metazoa > Chordata > Chondrichthyes > Carcharhiniformes > Scyliorhinidae > Scyliorhinus > Scyliorhinus canicula. Next base: position 41,816,784 of record NC_052162.1, on the reverse strand, counting down.
GGAACCAACAAGGTCAGGGGACAAGGCCTTTGGTCCTTTACGGGCTGCACCTTCTGTTCGTTATTAGAAGAGTACTGTATAAGTTCACGTAGCGAGCGTCGTTTTGGGACTTACTGAACGATGGCTGGTGCTCAACGGCTGGTGATGGAAGACAGGATCAACGGCTGGAGTCGGAGTCAGGATACAACAGCAGATCTGGGTCGAAGTCAAAACAGCAGTCCAAGCCGGAGCACATAACAGACAGGACCATGTGTGGGGGTCTATCTTTATAGTGGTCCCCAATGTCCGTGCCTTTTCGGGGCGGGCTTTACCTTCCATGCATTGATTGGGTCAATTCCCAATCGATGTCTCACTAATTCCCCAATCTGAGGGTCCCTTCTCGATGTGTGGGGCGGTCTCTAGGGTCTTTTGAGATGGATACTTCTGGTGCCGTTTTGTCTGGGCCTTCACTTAAAGTATCTATTCAAACCCAAATGTTGCTATTGTGTGTGCCCAGATCTGGATTGCCTCATTAATATGCAAAGCGTTTTGCTATTAACACCTTTGGTTGAGATCTTCCACCTGGCCAGAAACTAGTTTTGCTGCGTGCAAAATGCTAATCAGTCTTTGCAGACTGCTTGTCTTGGCTAAACTGCTTTCTCCCTGCAGTCTTAGCAGTTCTCCATTTTGTTAGCCCAGTGTCCATCTTAGGTGGCTACAACGTCAAGTGGCAGAACGACGCTAGTAAAGCCAGCTGGAAAGCTGTTCGATTCGCAAACAGCTTTCACAACAGAATCCACTCTGCAGAATCCACAGACAATGATACCATTTGGAAGTTTTAGTTTGGGCATTAATTTCCAAAAAAGTGACTCGCATGATACACGAGATATAGCATAAAATCGTGTTTTGGGGATGAAAATTTAGGGGTCGCATGATAAGCGAGATCGCATGATACGCGGGTATATACGGTAGGTTAAATTTATTGGAATATATTTTCCTTGAGATTATATAGTTTGCGATTTAATGCTGCAACCTTATTCCTCCAAGCAGTAGACTCTTTGCACAACAGGGGAGAACTTGGGTCACCATTGTGAATTAAACTGTTTGTGACGGATACTGAACCATCCTACTCAAAATATCTTTATTGGGTTGTTTTGCTTATGTATCCTAATGATGCAAAAATACCGCAGGTGTTCTAATTATGAATTAAAATAGAAAGAGTTGAAACAGTCAATTCAGATTGCCTGTACGGAGAGTGAAGAATAATTAATGTCTTGGGTTTTATGACACTTCAGAATTTAATTTTATAATTGATTTCAGGTAGCTGTATTTTTTTACTGAAGAAATAATTTGCATTGATCATATGAGCAGTATATTAAGCTGTTTAAAAAATCACCTTCATGTGGGAAATTACCTTTTAGGTCTGAATAGGAATTTTGACTGAGCTGAAATTAAAATTGTAACATTGTTCTGTTGCAAATTTACAGAGAGTTGATGGTGGATGTACTGTTGGATGACGGGTTCCTTATTCCCACAGAGGAGCAGCTGAAATTTTTAAATATTGAGTGCCCAGGTAACGCAACAGATTCAGTCGCATATCCTACTGAAATAGAAATAGAGGATTGTGTTAAAATGAAACACCATGTTCATTGTGCCAGAAAATGATGATAATTGGTGAGCGTGAAGTGTAAATAGCAACTTAAGATATTATGTAGTGGCAATAACGGAAATGTGTCTTAAAAATAGTGCGGATTGGGCACTTGCTATTCACGGTCAGACTCCATTTGGGTAGAGTTCAGGAGTAAGGAAAGTATGACCGTGTCACTGGTGGTATTCTATACAGCTCCAAATAGAGAAAGCTAGACAGGAGAGAAAATCTGCAGGGAAGTCCCCAAGATGTGCAAGAATATGGAGTGGTCATATAGGAGTAATTACCCAAATATCAATTGAAATATATAGAGAAAGGATGGGGTAGAATTTATGACATGTGTTTAGGACCTCGACAGTATATTCTTGTTCTAGTTAGGCAGGAGATATTGCTGGATCTGGTGTTGGGGAATGAGGTATGTCAAGTGCCTGTAGGGAAACGCTTTGGGTAAGCATGATGTTTGTTTCATTAGGTTGTCATAGATTAGTAATGAAGAAGATAAAAGAAAAACTAAACTACAACGTCAAAATTGAAAGAGGGCTGACTTCAGTGAGATGAGGGGGACCTATCCAGGGTAAAAATGGAACCGAAGACTGGCAGGGAAAATGGTAACAAAATAATGGGTGATTGTTCAGGGGGTGATGTTTTGGGTAGAGGTTAGATGCATTCCAACAAGGGTGAAAGGTAGGGGAACCAAAGGCAGGGCTCCTTAGATGACATGGGAGATAGAGAAAAGGGGGTGGCACACGGTGCAGTAGTTAGCACTGGGACTATGGCGCTGAGGACCTAGGTTCGAATCCTGGCCCTGGATCACTGCTTGTGTGGCGTTTGCACATTCTCCCCGTGTCTGCGTGGGTTTCACCCCCACAACCCTAAGATATGCAGGTTAGGTGGATTGGCCACGCTACATTGCCCCATGAATTGGAAACTCTAAATTTTTAAAAAAACTTATGAGCAGGGACAGAGGAGTTCCTTTTAAGGTGACAGGACATATCAAAGAAAGTAGTTAACGTGAGAACTTGGGCTTCACAAATAGAAACATATAGTACAAAAGTGGGGCGGTTATGCTGAACCTAAATAATGCTCTGGCGAGGCTACAACCTAGAGTATTGTATCCAATTCTGGGCATCACCCTTTAGAAGGAACATGAGGGCTCTTGAATTGGTATAGAGAAAATTTCCCAGCGTGGTTCCAGGGATATGGGGTTTTAGCTAAGAGGTTAGGGTTCTCCTTGGAATAAAGGAGATTGAGGGGAGATTTGATAGAGGTTTATAAGATTAGAATTTAAAAAGCTGTTCCAATTAACTGATGGTACAGGTCTAGGGGTGCAGATTTAAGCTTTTGAGCAAGAAATGTAAGGGGGATGTGTGGAAGAACCTTTTTTTCCATTATTATTTTATTGCCTATGAGGGTGATGAAATTGGATGTAATTAATGATTTCAAAAGGAAATTAGATGTGCACTTGAGGGCAATAAACAGATCTATGGGAGAGAGCAGTGAATGGAAATGATTGGATTGCTCTATATATTGCTGACACTGAATTGATGGACTGAACAACCTCCTGCATCATTATGACTGTATAATAAGTTTGTGGTTGGCTCTCAATGACTCAGTGGATAGAGGTACTCTACTATGTACCTCTAACCCATGTTGGTATGTGATCCCAGTCTGTGCTGATCTGACCTGGGGTGGTAACGAGCACTATCTTGAGTTTAGGAGAAGAAAGCAAGCCAGGTTTTTTGTTCCTAATTTTTACTTTAAGATATATGTCACAGGGGCTGGTTTAGCTCACAAGGCTAAATCGCTGGCTTATAAAGCAGACCAAGCAGGCCAGCAGCACGGTTTGATTCCCGTACCAGCCTCCCCGGACAGGCGCCGGAATGTGGCGACTAGGGGGCTTTTCACAGTAACTTCATTGAAGCCTACTCGTGACAATAAGCGATTTTCATTTCATTTCATTTCATTTCATTTCATTTTCATGTGTAGATGTCCATTGAAGGTAGGGTGGAGTTCAACTTGATGCACTCCCCAATTAATCAGCTACCTAGATTATGAAGAATGGTCATTTAGTTTGGTACTATAGGGTGGCAGGCCGGACAAGGCACAAAGTCAACTTTAATAGTTGGTAATGCAACAGCATAGTGTTGGTCAAAATTTATTTTTGCTTTTTTTTTGTTTCTGCAGTGGTTTGGCTATGAAGTGATTTCTGTGTAAAATTATTTAGACTTGTGAACCTTTTGCCACTCAAATTGTCCAAGTCTTGAAGTGAGTAATGCCTAAATGCACATATTATTTCTATAAATCGTTTATTTGATGTCCTTTGTGATTTGTAAGAATATTTTATGATACGGGTTTAAAACTAATATTCTAAATTTATGCAAATTAGTGTTGGAAGGAAGAACAGGTGAAGAGTGTCGAACCTAAGATGAACTTCATTCTTCGTATCTATTATCAGTATATTGCATCTTTGACTTTGTATCAGCATTGCTCCAAACATTAATTTCTTTTTTGTTGCAGGAGAGTTTGTAGATTTGTCAAATCCAGGAATTCCTCGAACGTTCTGTCGCTTCTGGCAGCCTCTTTTAAAGTGCCTCCACTCTCAATATTTCACACCAGTGCTGCTAGAAAAGCTGTTCACCGAGTTGAAGCATTGCTGTGACACCTCGGGCTTGAGGATACAGTATGTTACGGGCTGGATCACAGAGATACTAGCAGCCAATGCAAAAGCAGGTATTTTACTTATCTATCTTGAACCTGTATTTTATTTCATCCCTTTCTGTTCTGCACCACACTCCACATACACTTGGTTAGAGAAGGGAAAATGGGCCAAAGTTGTGATTCAGCGACTCTAGCTGGAAAATACTTAGAACGCACAAGATGGGAACAGAATTTGGCAAGTGTGTGATGTCCTTCATGAGCAAATAGCTTGGATACTCAATAGGCGCACTCATGAATAATAGCTATTTAGGTGATGTATTGGATTTTTTTGCTGTGCCTGTGGAAATCTCCCTTGAGAGTGTTGTGGAGAGGGAAGTGAAAGTTGCCTCAATTGGATTTATGTTGTGTCAAAATTAACAAGTAGGCACGACAATTACTCTTTAATCATACTTTATTTCCTTGTGCACAAGAATAACAAAGTGGGATTCACTGCGATCCAGAGAAATAATGATACAACATTTTCAGCCATTGGTTTAACAGTTCGTTTCCTTAATTTGCATGTTAACACACCAATAATATCACCATTAAACTTTAATTTTAAACCAATGAAAGGACAGCATACTCTGGCCAATAGAAAATGGGGTATGTTGGATCAATTGACAACCACTATTTTCAATCCTTCGTTTGCTTATCCCATGTCGCCATCTGTCCTTGGGTGGTTGTTGTGATTTACAGAGAGTACATTTTGTTTGGCTACCTTCGTCATTCTGAGCTCAGCAGACCCACACCCTTTGCTAAAGAACTGTTTATTATGGATTCCACAGATACAGCTGTATCATGCTTCCTAATGTTAATTGACTCAAAACATTATTGATTTGTAGCTGGTTGACATCAGGAATTGTAACTCATGACTACATTTTTTTTTCAAAATATGGACGGGAGGACCTAGGTAATGGAGGAAAAGGTAAATGATACATTCAACTTTAATCTGGGAAAATGTCATTTCGGAATTCTATAATTGGCATAAGCCTTAATTGCAGAAATAATGATTTGAATTTCTTTTGGATTATCCAAGATTATAATTTAAATTTGTTTTCTTTCATGAGATGTAGGCATTGCTGACAAGGTCAGCATTTGTCACCCATCCCTAATTGCCCGTGGCCATTTCTGAGAGCAGTTGAGAGTGAACTACATTTCTGTTGATCTGGAGTCACGTGAGCCATACCGTGTAAGGAAGACAGATCCCGGTTAACACCACGGTGACTTTCAGTTCCCCAAGATTCCACCAACTGCCTTGGTGGGATTGTGCAGGGAGACCTAGAGCCTTCACCTGGGCTTCTAAATTACTAATCCGGTGACTTTACCGCTATGCCATTGTCTTCATACATATATTTGCATATATATACATTTGCAAAATAAAGCAAATGAGATATTACTATTTAACTGCAACTATAATTACATGTTACATATATGTAACATGTAATTATAGTTGCAGTTAAATAGTAATATCTCATTTGCTTTATTTTGCAATGTGAGGATTTATTGAGCATGTGCTCCATAAGCTGGGAGCTTAAATTGCCTTGTCCGCAACCTAAAAATCCTATAGACTTCTAGTACTCTAAACAATAATGCTGTAAAATTCCGGTTTCAGTTAGGCCACTTGTTACTATAGGGAGCCTTAAGAATTGGAAAGTGATAGAGTAAACTAAGAAGAATCAGCCTCCTACTAGACTAAACTGCTGAATTGTTAAGGGAGCATACAATTGTAAGTGCTGCAAAAACTGCAAGTGCAGAACGTTGTGGAGAGAGAAACAGAGTTAACCTTTTGAGTCTAATATAACTCTTTCTCGGACCTCCGAATTTCAAGGAAGAGTTCTATTGGACTTGAAACGTTAACCCTATCTGCAGATGATACCAGATCTGCTGTTTTTATTTCAGATCTCTAGCATCTGCATTATTTTACTTTTTTTAACCTATCATTTGCAAAAATAGAGTTGAGGGATTTGGGATCGGGAGGAGAAACTTTGCTGGTTGAATCATACCTTCCACAAACGAAGGTGATTGTGGTTGTTGGAGCATGATCATCTAAGGTCCCGACATCACGTCAGGAATTCCTGAGGGTAGTTTTCTAGGCCCAATCATCCTCAGCTGTGTCATCAATGACCTTCCTTAAGATATGAAATAGGGATATTTGCTTATGATTTCACAAATGCTCAGCACCATTTGCAATTTCTCACGATGCAAAAGTTGTCACTGTCCATATGCAGCAAGACCTGGGTGACAATCAGGCTTGGGCTGACATGTGCCAAGTAACATTCATGGCACACAAGTGCCAGGCAATGGCCACCTCCAGTAAGAGGGAATCTAACCATTGCCATTTGACAAATGGCATTACCATCGCTGAATTCACCCCCACCACTGTCAACTTCCTGGGTGTTATCATTGACCAGAAACTGAACTGGACGAGCCATATAAATACTGTCAACCAGAGTAGGTCAAAGGTTAGTGGGCAGCATGGGAACATTGTAGTTAGCACAATTGCTTCACAGCTCCAGGGTCCCAGGTTCGATTCCCGGCTTGGGTCACTATCTGTGCGGAGTCTGCACGTCCTCCCCGTGTCTGCGTGGGTTTCCTCTGGGTGCTCTGGTTTCCTCCCACAGTCCAAAGATGTGCAAGTTAGGTGGATTGGCCATGCTAAATTGCCCTTAGTGTCCAATATTGCCCTTAGCGTTGGGTGGGGTTGCTGGGTTATGGGGATAGGGTGGAGGTGTGGACCTTGGGTAGGGTGTTCTTTCCAAGAACTGGTGCAGACTCGATGGGCCGAATGGCCTCCTTCTGCACTGTAAATTCTATGTCTATGTCTAGGAATTCTGTTGTGAGTAACTATCCTCCAGGCTCCCTAAAGCCTGTCCACCATCTACAAGCCTCAAGTCAGGAGCGTGGTGGGATACTCTCCACCCTCCTGGATGAGTGCAGCTCCAACAACACTCATAAAACTTGACACCATCCAAGTCAAAGCAGCCTGCTTGATTGGCACACTGCCCACAAATATTCACTCTCTCCACAATTGATGCATAGTGGCAGTTGTGTGTACCATTTACAGGATGCATTGCAGACACTCGACAAGGCTCCATTGGCAGCATCTTCCAATCCCACACTTCTACCATCTAGATGGACCAGGGCAGCAGATACATCAACACCACCAAGTCTTTCCCTGCAAGTCACTCGGTCATAGAAAGTAACTTTCCAGCTTCTCCATTTATAATTTTCTTTTAAAAACAGTTTTAAGGATTCAACTATCATTGCTTTATATTGTGCTGTGCTTTTTCTGTGCAGGAAAAAGATTGAAAGGTTTATCCCGAAGCCAGAAAATAAAAAGGAGCATGTGGCAATTGTTTTTATTTCAATGTCCCCTGGACTGGGAGGATCTTCTCGAAGCCTGCCTTTCAGCACCGTGCCAGGCTACACCTCATCTTCTTCAACAGTCAGTATACGTTGCATTTGGTTCCTTTTCTCTCTATCAGAAGTAATGGTGATGTATCAGTGAGTTCCTTGGATTGGTAGACAAATTTAAACTAAAATAAGACATTGACAAATGCAGGCCAAATAAAATAAAGAAAATTGCCATGAATGTAGAAAGGACACCAGCTGCTTTTAACGGGGTATGGTGATGGTGAAAAGCCCCTAGTCGCCACATTGCGGCTCCTGTTCGGGGAGGCTGGTACGGGAATTGAACCCACGCTGCTGGCCTGCCTGGGTCTGCTTTAGAAACCAGCTATTTAGCCCAGTGTGCTAAACCAGCCCCTCTAAACTACCCAACCAGTTGGGTAGAACGACGGCTGATGAGGAAATTGTACTGAAAAGATTGATCGCTCTCGCAAGTGGGAAAGATACCCTTCCCCAATTGGAGCTTTTTAAAACGGAGGGAGGTCGAGAGGAGTTGGCAAACAATGTGACAAAAATCATTCAAATGTATTTTTTTGGCTTACGAAGATAGTGATAGAGGACTGAAGGATTACCAATTGAATACCTGCGTTCAGAAATGTAGAAAATTATAAACTATGGGGGCCAGTCAGCGGAAAAAGGTTTGAAGTCTAATTTTTGGTGCGTTTGGCGGGGGTATTTCTTGGCAGCTGCAGCGTGAGAATCGCCCTGCTATTCAACGGCAAATTGCTGTTTAGTTTTGCCTCTTCTTCTCCCCCGGCACCTCACAAACTTGTTGAGGCCTCTGGGAACACCCTCTCCCCAGTGTCAAGGTGCCAGTTTGACTGCCAAGAAGCCCAGGTACCAGAGTATCACCCTGCCCTGTCCCCAACCACCCGGGGGGGGGGGGGTCTCTGTCGCCCTGCGAGACCCGCGGTTATGTTTGGTTCATATTTATGTGAACCAGTTCTCAACGGCGCCCTGGCAAGGTCTCACAGATGCGGTCATTGAGTCCCAGGCACTGGGTTTATCTGGCGTCTGGGTGTTTACTCATTTGAATATGCAGATCTGGATCCTAACCAGTGAGGGAGCGATGAAGATCGTGCCGGATGGAGCGAGGTGGGTGACTCGCAATCGCTCCGGTACGGAACCTGATTTGGGGCTCTCCTGGATTCACCAGGCTCTGCGCCGGTCACAACGTGATCACTGAATCGCACCCTATTCAGTCCAACATCCCTGGGTAGGTTTCTGGAAGCTATAATACAATGAAATAGAACTCGGAATAGAAATTCTGTTATTATTGAATATATTTGAAAAATGAAAATACAATTTTTTAAAAATGCTTCGAAGGAAAAGGACTACATTGATAAAAGAAATGCAGAAGGTGCTGAATTTTCAAAAGTTGCTGAAGTACCCATGATAGGAGGGGTTATTGGTTTACGGGGATAGGGTGGAAGTGAGGGCTTAAGTGGGTCAGTGCAGACTCGATGGGCCGAATGGCCTCCTTCTGCACTGTATGTTCTATGTTGGCAGCTTTTTAAAAAAAAAAATTAAGATAGACGGTCTTAAAAGGAGCACCAACAGAAATTGCTTCTAGCACTGAAAATTGTCCCGCACAATGGGTGTTTATATCTGGACAAATGAAATCAATGTATCGCAGATTCACTTGACCATTGCTTTTCTTTGTGTGTTGTTGTCATATAAATATATTGATTTTTGTATGAATGATCCAGAGTCCGGATAGCCATGAGGAAGACTAAGCAAATTTACAAGGGTTATAGGTGAGCAGGTTGAGCAGATAGATGCCAGATGAAATTTAATCTGGAGTGGTGTATTTTGGAAAGAAAAACAGAGGATACATGGTTAAGTTTGAAAAGGAAACGGAAGAGCAGAGGCTTTTGTGGGCGGGGTTGGGTGAGTAGGAAATTTTATATCCACATCTTAAAAATGGACGGAGAATTTGGTGAAGTTGTTCATTTTAAATGTAAGATTTAAATTAAATGCGTTATGGAATATAAAAAGAATGAAATAATGTTAAAGTTAGACACATCACGGTTAGGCATAAGTTAGAATAGTGTGTCCAGTTCGGGGTGCCTTGCTTTCGGAGAAATATCAAGGCCATTGGAAGTGGTGCAGAGGAGTACCACTCATGATTTTAACGGATGACAGCCTTTTGTGGGGTGGAAAAATGGGAGAATCTGGGGCTCTTATCATTAGAACAAAGATTAAGAGGGGATCCGATAGAGATGCCCAAAATTGAAGGCCTTCATGAAATATATCCTGACAAACATTCCTTGATCAGTGTGGTAACTTGAGACCACAGATAAGATAGTCAAATGCAGAACCCGCAACAGACGCCAGTAAAAAATATTACATGGGAGAAAGGCTTATAAGGACACTCTACTCAAAATGACACTGTAGCAATCGGCTTGTCACATCCAGTGAATCTAAATTTTAACCCACAAAAAACAAGGTAGATGCCAGATGAATCTTTGAAAAAGAAAACTGTTAAAAAAAAATGGCAGTAGAATAGGACCAAATGTAGTTTATTTTAGAGGAACCAGTCAGGCACAATGTGTTAAATGGTCCTTCTGTGTTGTAAAATTCCTCAGTGACATTAGTTGTAAAACCTATTAATGTGGTGTTCCACTTCAAAGCCATTCTCAATCTAGCAACTCCGCCTAATTGAAAACCAGTTTTGGCTTTGTGACGTTTTGTATCGTAATAGTCCTTTCCATGGAAAAATTAATCTTTTAATTGTTCAATTTTTATGCTTCTGTTCTTAATCATGAGTTTATATTATTTTTTTGTCAGCAATTTACAGATCTTTTGTTACTGCCTGAAACCCTTTTTATAGCAGATCAGCAAAGGTGTACTAGTTGCAGTTTTTGTTATGTAGGCTTGTAACTTTGTATATAGTTTTAGAACCCTGATAGCAGATGTAACCAAGATAAAACCTGATTTGTACTGTACAATTTCAGGATTTTAACTGATATGGTCTATCCACTACCTATTACGACACAACAGAAACTGCTCCAGCTGTGTTCTATATACAACCAAGAGCCTGGATCTTTCAGTGTTTCTGATTTTCCAGTTGGTCATGGCCAGTTACCAGTGTACACTGTGGAAAACCTGCCAATGAAGAGTGGAATTGAGTCTCCAAACCAGTTAACTGGTATGGTGCATGCTGAGTTCAGAGAGGACACTGAATCAGTGATTGGCCCCACCTCTGGCGAGGAATCGGTACACACAGTCGATCTTGAGATGTTAACTGAGAAGATTCAAGCTCTGGAAGGTTCAGATTGGAAAATATGCACAGGTATGCTAGTTTATGTTGATATTTCAAATGGTTATATTTTTGTAGATTTTATACTTGTGTGAATGCATGGAGTCTTAACGAACAAGGCAGTTGAGTTGAGGGTACAAATTAAAACATGGGTGTGTGATGACATTGCTATCACTGAGACATGGTTGAGAGTGGGGCAGGATTGGCAGCTCAATATTCCAGGATATGAGGTGCTGCATCTTGGTAGATAAGATCAGGGCAGGACCTACTCAGTTAATGATAGGGAGTTGGGGAGAGTTACAGAACAAAGAGATCTAGGAGTACAGGTTTATAACTCCTTGAAGGTGGAGTCGCAGTGTAGGAGCGGTTTCAAGGCCTGTGTATTGAGTCGGCTTCCACGTGGGTTTTTCTCCTGTGGCTCAACTCAGTACAAAGAGCAGCAGACACATCAACAACCTGAAAGACGGTTTTATTTTCTACAAGCTTGCATTCATGTACATGTGAGATAAGATCTGGATAGTTGCCAAAATCTTTCTACGGATCTGATAGCTGCCAAGATCCTTCTACAGAACAAAGACACAAACTCAGTACATATACAACTTTCAAATATCAACAGCCTTTCCCAGTTGGACGCGATCCAATCCCTGAAGCTGAAGATGTTTAAACTTACCCAATAGAATCGCAAGCAACCCATGATTAATCCTCATCCTGACAGCTATGTACAATCTCAGCATCCTGTGCTCATTGTTTGTGAGAAACAGGACTACAAAACCAGCATCCTGGATTGTTTCACAAAGACAAAGACCTCTTCATTCACCTGAGGAAGGAGCTGTGCTCCGAAAGCTGGTGATTTGAAACAAACCCATTGGACTTTAACCTGGTGTTGTAAGACTTCTTACTAGAAAGAGTGCAGAAGAGAATTATGAGGATGCTACCAGGACTTGATAGTCTGCGTTATAAGGAGAGGCTGGGACTTTTTTCCCTGGAGTGTAGGAGGTGTAGGGATGATCTTCTAGAGGCCTATAAAATAATGAAGAGCATAGATAAGGTAGATAGTGAACATCTTTTCCCAAAGATAGAGAAGTCTACAACGAGAGGGCATAGGTTTAAGGTAAGAGGGGAGAGATATGAAAGAGACCAGGGTGGAAATTTCTTCACACAGAGGGTGGTGAGCATCTGGAATGGGCTGCCAGAGGCAATGGTAGAGGCGGGTACAATTTTGTTCTTTAAAAAGCAGTTAGACAGTTACATGGGCAGGGTGGGTATAGAGGGATTTGGGCCAAATGCGGGCAAGTGGGATGAGCTTAGTGATAGAAACTGGGCGGCATGGACAAGTTGGGTAGAAGGGCCTGTTTCCATGCTGTAAACATCTATGATGCTGACTCTATAGGATCTTCAGGTGAGACACAAAAGGAGGTAAGAGGTAAAAGAGATGGGGCGATCAGGGATTCAATTACAGCAGTAAGCAGGGATGACAACTTTGAAGGCTCTTCAAATGAAGCCATGTGGATAGAACTTAAAAACGAAAAATGAGCAGTCATATTGCTGGGAGTGTTCCATAGGCCCCCTAACAGTTCGAGAGAAATAGAAGAGCAGATATGTCGGCAAATTTTAGAGAAGTGTAAAAGTAAATAGGGTAGTGGTAGTGGGGGATTTCAACTTCCCCAACATTAACTGGCATAGTCATAGTGTGAAAGGTTTAGAGGGAGTTGAATTCTTAAAATGTACTCGAGAACCTTTTAAGCCAGTACCTAGAAGGTCCGACAAGAGAGGGGTCGGCAGTGGGGGATTTCTGTGAACATAACTCCATTAGATTCAAGAATGTTACGGAAAAGGACAAGGATGGGCCGGAAATCAACATTCTAAACTGGGGGAAGACTGATTTTAATCAGATCAGATATGATTTTGGCCAGAGTGAGAAACAGGACTTGATAGTCTGCGTTATAAGGAGAGGCTGGGACTTTTTTCCCTGGAGTGTAGGAGGTGTAGGGATGATCTTCTAGAGGCCTATAAAAGTTTCTCACTTTTAGGTAAATCTGTGACAAAACAGTGGGATGCATTCAAGATGAAAATTGAGAGAGTACAGCGCCAACAGGTTCCAATCAAAAAAAAGGATGGGACCAACAAATCCAGTGAACCCTGGATATCGAGGGATATACAGCATTGGAAGTTGAAAAAGGGAGACTTGTGGCAGATATTGAGGGCTCAAAACAACAAAAGTCCTAGAGACATACAGAATGTGTAAGAGCGAACTTAAAAAGGAAATTAGGAGGGCAAAAAGGGGACATGAAAGGATACTGGTAGGTAAAATAAAGGAAAACCCAAAGTTGTTTTACAAGTATATTCAGGGTAAAAGGATAACTAGGGGAAGAGTAGGACCCATTAAGGACTAGAGTGGTAATTTGTATGTGGAGCTGGAGGATTTAGGTAGGATTCTAAATGAATACTTGGTGTTCACTAGTGAAAAGGGTATAAAAATCAGGGAGAAGGACGGTAATAAAATTAAATAAATTAATATGGCTAGAAAGGTGGTACTGAGTGGTCTGTCATGCTTAAAAGTAGACCAATCTCCAGGGCGAGATTAAATGTATCCTCCCTTTCGGTGAGGCAAGGGAGGAACTAGCAGGGACGCTCACTCGGCTAAATCGCTGGCTTTTAAAGCAGACCAAGCAGGCCCAGCAGCACGGTTCGATTCCCGTACCAGCCTCCCCGAACAGGCGCCGGAATGTGGCGACTAGGGGCTTTTCACAGTAACTTCATTGAAGCCTACTCGTGACAATAAGCGATTTTCATTTCATTTCATTTTCATTTTCGATTCCCCTCTGGCCACAGGAGAGGTGCCGGAGGACTGGAGGATAACCAATGTGGTTACATTATTCGAGAAGGGAGGAAGGGATAAACCAGGAAACTACAGGCCAGTCTGTCTAACCTCAGTGGTGGGGAAACTATTGGAAGCGATTCTGAGACATGGAATTAATCTGCATTTGGTGAGGCAGGGATTATTCAAGAACGGGCAGCATCGTTTTGTGAAGGGGGGGGGGGGGGGTCAGGTCTGACCAGCTTGATTGAATTTTTCAAAGAGGTGACCAGATGTGTAGATGAGAGAAATGCATTTCAAGCAGTCTACTTGGACTGCTGCAAGGCTTTTGATAAGGGAGACTGATAGCATAGGTAAGAGCCCATGGGATCCAAGGAAATTTGGCAATTTGGATCCAGAATTGGCCGAGTGGCAGGAAGCAGAGGGTGATGGTTGAGGATGTTTTTCTGACTGAAAGCCTGTGTCCACTGGGGTTCTGCAGAGATCAGTTTTTGGGGCCCTTGCTGTTTGTAGTTTATATAAATGATTTAGCCATGAATGTGGGAGGGTTTGCCATGAATGTAGGAGGGTTGATCATTAGGTTCGCGGATGATATGAAAATTGGTGGGATGTAAATAATGAGGAGGATACTGTGAGATTGCAAGAGGATATTGATCGGCTGTTCAGTGGCAAATGGAATTCAATTCTGATAAGGTGCGAGGTGGTTCACTTGGGCAGGGCAAACAAGACCAGGGAATACCTAAAAAAACTGCTGGACCGAGGATCATGTGCATGTGTACTGATCTCTTAAGGTAGCAGGGCAGGAGAAGCTATATGTTATACTTGCCTTCATTAGCGGAGGCAGAGAGCTTAAAAGCAGGGAGGTTATGATGGAACTGCATTAACATTAGTTAGGCCACATAGAATATAGAACATACAGTGCAGAAGGAGGCCATTTGGCCCATAGAGTCTGCACCGACCCACTTAAGCCTTCACTTCCACCCTTCACTTCAAACCCTATCCCTGTAACCCCCAATAACCCTATCTAACCTTTTTTGGACAGTAAGGGCAATTGGCCAATATACCTAACCTGCATGTCTTTGGACGGTGGGAGGAAACCCACGCAGACACTGGGAGAACGTGCAGACTCTGCACAGACAGTGACCCAGTGGGGAATCGACCCTGGTGCTGTGAAGCCACAGTGTTAACCTCTGCTGCCAATATGCCAATAGAGTATTGTGTGCAGTCTGGAATCTAAATTACAGGAGGGATATGATAGCACTGGAAATGGTGCAGAGGAGATTTACCAGGATGTTGCCTGGGCTGGAGAGTTTTGGCTATGAAGAGAGATTGGGTAGACTGGGGTTGTTTTCCTTAGAGCAGAGACGATTGAGGGTAGACATGAATGAGATGTATGAAATTGAGGGGCATAGATAGAGTAGACAGGAAGAAACATTTCCCTTTGGTGGAAGGATCAGTGACCTGGGGATAGATTTAAGGTAAGGGACAGGAGGTGCTCACTGGAACTCACTGCCTGAAAGGGTGGTGGAGGCAGAGACCCTCATAACATTTAAGAAGTATTTAGATGTGCACTTGTGATCCCAGGGCATCCAGGTCTATGGATCAAGTACTGGAAGATGGGATTAGAATAGTTAGATGTTTGTTTTTGACCAACGCCGACGTGATGGACAGAAGGGCCTTTTCTGTGCTGTATGACTCTGATTGTATGAATGGAATTTAGATGCCTTGTGAGTGCATCAAAAACTCCCTGATTGAATATAGTGTGGAAAATACAGACCGAAATGAACTCCGCACCAACCTCAAGAACAGTTGTGCTATTTTTATAGTTCTCACATCTGTGGCCTCTGAAGTGGAGACGTCCCAGGCTCATTTTACATAAAATAATTAAACAATTTAAGTAAACAAATTAATGACCGCAATAACATAAGCCACAAAGGAATTTTATGTAAACATTGAGCAGCGTTTCCAGAAGAAATTAAACTCGAGTGATGTTAATATGCTCCTGGTCGATCCCAATCTAATAATTTTGCCATGTTTGTAATTAGAGGGAAAAATACATCGACATTTATATCACTTAAAATGTTATTTGGCGTTCCCAATGCTGACCGAGTAAAAATGCTGGTCAGTGTAGTAGTGATTCATAAATATTAGGCGGCCTTCGGTTTGGCTCCTGATCAGAGTTGAATTTGCTGATTTCAGACAGGGTAACTGATCATAACACCTCTGGATTAGTGTAAGATCATGCAAGGCTCTTGTTTCTGACTACTGTCTGAAGCAAGGTTCTGTCAGGTGAAGACATGCTTGAATTGGCTGTGATCCTCTTTACGGTCAGGTGTCCGAGCAAAATTGACTGCTTTTGAAGGTTGGCAGTGCCACAAGTATCGATGGATCTGTACTGAACTATGGTTGGGATCAGGAGGACAGAAAAAAGGATGGATTGTGATTTATAATTTTATTTCTAACTGGAAATCACTATTCCTTTCTTTCATTGATCTTTATGCAAGCTAGAGCTGATTTTCCCCCCCGCATGCACTAGGGGCAGCACAAGTGGCTAGCACCGTGGCTTTCCAGCGTCAGGGTCCCAGGTTCGATTCCCTGCTGGGTCACTGTCACTGTCTGTGTGGAGTCTGCACATTCCCCTGTGCAGGTTAGGTGGATTGGCCATGATAAATTGCCTTTAGTGACCAAAAAGGTTAGGGGGTGTTATTGGGTTACGGGGATAGGGTGGAAGTGAGGGCTTAAGTGGGTCAGTGCAGACTCGATGGGCCGAATGGCCTCCTTCTGCACTGTATGTTCTAAGTTCTATGTCTATGCTATGTGTGGTGTTCAAGCTGCCGCAGGGAAAACGGGATGAAAGAGGCTTACTGTGAAATTCCTGCCCATAAATAGAGACTGAAACCTATCCACCTCCTTCAAAGGTAATGGGACAGAATGTTAAAGAACAGAATTTTTCTTTTTCCCTATTTTGCTTTCTCATTACAGTAATGTTAATGTTCTGCAAGACCAGCAGTGGGTTGGAAGAAGTATAGAGTGCCAAATCCAGTTGAATGAGAGGACCTTATCCTGGCCTGTCTTATCTCATCTGTCTCCTTTGCAGGACATGAGAACTCAGTCAACGGTATCTCCAGGATTCTCCCTGTAATTCCAGTTCTTCCTTGTGCAGCAATGAGTGCCTTCCTGTAACAGTATCTCCCTTAGTTGTAGAAGCTTGCTTCATTTGCAGCCAGTTAGTCACATTGGGAGCTTACCCTGCATATATAATTAACCCTGACAATGGAAATTGGGTTCGGGCAATAGTGGGGTTGGGAGGTCTGATTCATCTCTGGCAGTGATACTGCAGAGAAAACCTCAATCTAAACTGTACATGTTATTGTATGGATTCAGAAAGAACATTGTTATCAAACAGATGGAACCAAATCACATTTAAAGGCAAGCACGTTTGATCCTGCCATTTCAAAGCACTGATTGCCATAATGGCCAGATGGACTTGAGTGATGTTATCATCTAGGAAATAGTTGGATATAGTGAAGCATTATGTTACATCTACTCGAGGGGACTAGCCATAAAGTCAAATTGAACTGCATTTCTAGGGCTTTTTAGGAGGAGATTCCCAGCTTTTTATTGGTCAGTATTGCAGAGATTTATTAGCCAAGAAATATCTTCTGTTAGGACATTGTCCTGTTTGCAGGTGCATTCATCGCGAGCCATCCTTTTGCCACTTGTCTGTGTTTTGGGCTGTATGTTAAGTTGCAGAACCGTATTAAATAGGTATATTAATCTTCAGTGCTTCTTCCATTTTTCCCCATGAGAGATTTTCTGTGCAGACCAGAACACTCCACTGTAGAAAAGCTTTTGTAGTAATTTTCATTATTATATTTTAGCATTTCCTTGCCGTGGCGGAAATAGTTAATCTGCTCAAGCTCCCTGTTGGTTATAATGGGTAATGGCACTTGCATGGCATCTGGTATAGGACAGAGGTATATGGACTAAAATATATCTAACTTGATTTTCTGACCTGTTGAGTTGCGGATCTAAATCGGGCAACAATTGGAGTGCTGCTATTTGTACTTTGAGCTGGATGGGAGGGAAAGTGGGTGGCAGGGTGGGTTGGAATTGATGAGAGTCCCATAGGTATCTAGTGATGTGCTGGAAATTATACATCTTTTGATATCTGGTGTGAATAAGATCAGGCTTGCCAGTGATGCTCTCCAATCAAATAGCATGCTGGCATTCACTGAAGAATAGTCATTTTGCAGATTTCTGGTACCTCATCTAATGGCTGTGGTGTAGAATTGGTGCATTCAAGAATACAAAATAAACATCTTCCCAGGAGAGGCATTTTTAGTTCCAACCTTGAGTGTAAGTTTCTTGTCAATTATTACCTTTATCCCCCATGAGGCTACTTTGTGAATTGATTTGTACAATCAAAGAGTGCAGTCCTAAAGTAAAGTAATATTTTTTTTTTTTTGCAGATCAAATTTCATGGAAGGATTACCCTCTAGGTAAAGTACCAGGCCAAACAGAAGACCCCAACTGCCTTTTTGTGCAGAATTACACTTTGATGCCTGTATTGCATCGGCCAAAAACGGAGGACAATCTAGAGCATAATACTGCGATAAGGTAAATGGTCAAATCCAGTTACTATTGGTATTTAACAACTAGTAAATCTGTGGTAAGACCATGGTGATGATAATAGTGGACAACTTGAAGACAGACCTGTTGGGTAGCACACAATATTTTGCTTAAACATGGTGACTCCCTATTGTGTTGGTAGGTTATTAGGCTAATAAATTCCTGAGTCCGATTTCAAGGCTATCTTTCATAATTGTTGCAACATCTCTAAACCTTGTGTTCCAATTTGATATTGTTTGAACATCAGCATTAGATTAGCCCTAATAAATATTGTGCATCAATAATATTGTAAATAACTAGAGTTTTTGGAAGCATATTTATTTAATTTCCATGTTGCTTGACATATTACTGAGTGCCAGACGGCTATAGTGCTATTGAAACTATACCCTAATAGTGAGCTACTGTATCCTGGGGTGTTGGGGAAAGGACTAATAACTGCATTTCCTGCAATTTGGGACTTGTCCTTGTTATGATGTTTCCAATTCCTTCATTATGCTCAATCCAAAGATCACACCAATAAGTGACTTCTTGCTTCTTGTGATTTATTTACAGCCCTAGGGTCATTTCGAGAAATTCCAAATCCTATTGCAATGTCTTACATTTGTAGAATAAACATCGTTGGCCCGTAGGCTTGGGCTATAAACTATGGAACAAGTTAAATTATAACCTGACTAGGAAATAGTTTTAAAAATATGAAGCTTGTAAGATTATTTTTGTGACTGTCTCTTTAATTTGGGGTAAAATGGAGGAATGAATGGGATCATGAATGTGATCCGTTCTGAATTCTGCCTAATAACGAGCTAGGATGGCCAAGTTGTTAAAGGGGAACCCAGGTTGCCTTACTGGGAAATAAGGTGCAAAATATTCATACCTGTATGCCATGATCAGAGCAGCTGTGCTGATGGTGAATATACTTTTAGTCTCCAAGGCTTTGTAAATGGTCGTAATTTAATCTGTCTATTTAATTCCGAGAGGGAGAGAGATAGTGAGAGTTGGCCTAGCTTTGGCTAGAGGGAGGAATTTCCAGAGTAACTCATGCCATTAATGTCAGCTTGGGTATTAGAAGTTATCTGGCTGGCAAAGGAAACAAGCGATCGGGAGCTGAGAATAGCTTTGGACTGGTTCCTGTGGAATGACACCTGCATTTAAGGGACAGAGTAAAGTAAACTGATAAACTGTGGAGGGGACTTTTCGACTGTTTTAAATGGGGGAATCCTCTCTGTAGTTTACAGTGGAAGTTTATTACAGAAGAAGTCTCGAAAGTTAATGTTGTCATGCGATCCTTCCAGTCAGTCACTGAAAATTCAGATATTATCGGTCTCAGTGGTGATTTTAACAAGAGTCTGTAAAGCAAACGATTTAACTCTTCAGATAATATACATTTTTTTAAAAACTGCATGATGATACTAAACCTGAACTGCTATTTGTATGAACCATGGAGTCTTGCCATGTCTTATCCATTTCTGTTGCTGTATTTGTTTTGGGCGCTGCCAATGACTTCATGCCATAAATAGCATGAATTCCAGCTTGATGGAGTACCGTGAGACAGAGTACTGACCCAAGGAATTTTATGAGTTGATTGCTTTCTAAATGCATTTGGCATTTAACTTGAACATTTAAGTTGTTTCTTTCAGTCTTAGTTAATGATAAATAAGCTGCATACTAGAGGCAGGTGCACAATTAGTTAATTGGGTGGCTAGTTTGAACTTTTTTTCTTTATTCTATCATGGAATGTGTGTGTGTCATTGGTAAGACCTGCATTTGTTGCCCATTCTTTATTGCCCTTGAACTGAGTAGCTTGCAAGGCCACTTCAGAGGGGAGTTAAAATACACTGTTCGGTCTGGCATTGTATGTAGATCAGACCGGGTAAGGATGGCAGATTCCATCCCTAAAGGGCATTCATTAACCAGACTGGTTTTTAAAACCGATAATGGTTGGCATGGTCGCCACTACTGAGACTAGATTTCAATTATAGTTTATTATTTTGAGTTTAAATTTCACGAGCTGCTAGGGTGAGATTTGAACCCATGGCCCCAGAACACTAGCCTTTGTGTTGATATTACTAGTCCACTGACGTTACCACAGTGCCACTGGCTTCCTAATCAACATGGTCTGTCATTTTAGCTAGTATAAAATTAAGAGGTATCATTAACACGTGAAGTAGCACGGAGGCCAACCTGATGGAGCACTGAAAGACAAGAGTATGGAACTTGGCAATTTGATGAGTGAGGGAAGAGGTGCTGGTCTGGTCTTTTACAAAACAAGGGATTGTCTGAAAGAGTGAGCGAGAACTGAGGTTTGGAGGCAGATAGATGATCAATGGTTTCTAAGGTTTATTTTTTTCTCTAAACTGGGTCAGGCGCTGAAACTAGTATTGAGAAGTACAAGCACTGTATTAAATTTCATAGTTTATCTAGCTAAACTACTTGATGTAACTTCAAATAACTATTGAGTGATACTTCTGAACTTTAAACCTTAGTTAAATAAAATATAACTGAAATGGCAGGGCAGATGATGATGTGTCGCAGCTGTAGCATGCGGGAGCTGGTGGACACCTGTGTGGTGGACAGCAACTGCATCTGCAGTAAGTGTCTCCAACACAAGAAATTTTGACTCCGAGTTGATGAGCTGCACTTTGATGCATTGGGGGGGGAAGAGAGAAGAGGAGGACGGGACAGGAATGTGTGACTACAAGTGAGGCAGGTATGGGTATCCAGAAGGTAGTGATAGAAGATCCTCGGCCATTGCACTGGTCCAACAGGTTAAAAATGCTTCTGGCCTGTGTGGATGTGGGCAGGGACTGCAGGGAGGATGTAGAGACTGACCCACAGTGCTCTGGTACAATGGTAGTAAAAAGGAATGTAACGGTAGCAGGGACAGTATAGTTAGGGTATGGATTCAGCTCTGCAGGTGAGAGCATGGGAATGGAAGGCTATGTTACCTGCTTGGTTCCAGCATTAAGGACTAGAGAAGAATTTTGAATGAGGGGAAAAATCCAGTTGTCATGATCCATGTAGATACCAATGACATTGATAGAACTAAGAACGGTGTTCTGCTGAGGATATGTGGGCAGCTAGGGGCTATATTTAAAAGCAGAACCACAAAGGTAGTCATCTCTGGGATATTACCTGAGCCATGAGCAAATTGGCAAAGGTAAATAAGATCAGAGAGTTGAATGTGCAGTTCAAAATTGGTCTGGGAGAAATGGGTTTTGATTCACGGAGCACTGGCAACAGTACTGCGGAAGAGGAGCTGTGCTATTGGGATAACCTTCACTTTAGGGGAGGCAGTGGCGGCGTAGTGGTAATGTTGCTGGACTAGTAATCCAGAGGCCCAGGATAATGCTCTGGGGAAGTAGGTTCAAATCCCATCACAGCAACTTGTGGAATGTAAATTCAGTTACTAAATCTGTAATCTAAAGCTAGTGACCATGAAACCATCGACAATTGTCGTTCAAAACCCGTTTGATTCACTAATGTCCTTATCTGGTCTGGCAGTTGGGGATGGATGACAAATGCTGGCTTCAAACTGAATAGTCGACTGGGGAGTGGTGAGAGAACAGTTCTAGTAAGGGGACATTTAGAAAGTTAGAGAAAGGACCAGGTAGCTATTTGGGTAATAACCAAAATGGGCCAGCAAATAGGGTCAAAGTAAGGCAAATTGGTCAAAAAGTCAGAATTAAATGTTGTTTATCTGAATGTACTCAGTATTCATAATTGATGAATATATTGATGAATTGATAGTATAAATTGAAATGGATGGATATGATATGGGCTTTACAGAGATGTGGTTGTAAGGTGACCAAGAAATTTTGGAAAGATGGGAAGAAAGAAAAGACGCAGGGTTGCTTTTTTAATGAGTGATGTGATCAGTACAGTAATGAGAATTAATCTTGGCTTGGAAAACCAAGACCTAGAATCAGTTTGGGTGGAAATAAGGCATAGCAAGGGAAAGAATCATTGGTGGGAGTAGTTGATAGGCCCCCACACAGCAACTACAGCAAAGGAGAAAATACAAATCAAGAAAAAATGGGGTCTTGTAAGACAAATACTGCAATAAGGGCAATCTTAATGTTTATGTAGATTGGACAAATCAAATTGGAGGAGGTTTCTTCGAACACCATGTTGTGGAACCAACCAGGGAACTGACTATTTTATGTGTAAGGATTAATTAATGATCCAATAGTAAAAGGTCATCTCGGGAAGAATGATTATAACCTGATGGAAATTCATGTTCAGTTTTAGGATAAGAAACTTGGGTGTGAAACTACTGTCTTAAACTTCAATAAGGCAATTACAAAGGATTGAAGACAGAGTTGACTACACTGGCTTGGGTAATGGACCAAAAGATAAGGCAGTAGAGAAAAAGTGGCCGATGTTTAAGGAGGTACTTCATGACTCTCGTCAGATATATTCCATTGAGAAAGAAGGATTCTAGAAGAATGTGAGGCACCTGTGGCTAACTAAGGAAAAGAAGGATGGTATCAAATTCAAAGGAAAGGCATACTATGTTGCACAGATTAGTGGTAGGGCAGACGATTGGGTACATTTTAGAAACCAGCAAAGGATGACAAAAATAATAGAGAGAAAGGGAGAAATTGGAGTACAAGAGTAAACTAGTAAGAAATGTAAAAACGGTAAGAACTTCTACGAGTATATAAAAGGGGGGAAAAGGAGCTAAAATGAACAATGGTTTCTCAGAGGATGAGATTGGGACATTAATGATGGAAAAAGAGGAAATGGCAGAGGCGTGAGCAAGCATTTGGCATTTGTCTTCACAGTGGAAGACTCGAAGCATCCCAGGACTATTAGAAAATCCAGGAGCAAAAGAGGAACTTTAAAAAAAATCTCACACTAGAGCAAAAGTACCAGGCAAACCCATAGACTAAAGGGTGATGAGTCCCCTGGCCTGCATCCTATGGTCTTAAAGGGAATGTCAGCAATGATAGTGGACGCATTGGTTGTAATCTTCCGAAATTCCCTAGAAACTGAAAGGTCCTAGCAGATCGGAAATCTGAAAATGTTATTCAAAAAAGGATAAAAGATGGAAAACGAGAAACCGTAAGCCCGTTTGTCTAAAATCTGTCACAGAAAAATGCTGGGAATCCATTGTTAAGGAAGTAGTAGCAGAGCATTTAGTAAATCAGAATAGGATCAAACAAAGTCAACATGTTTTATGAAAGGGCAATTGTGTTTGACAAATTTTATTGGTGTTATTTGAGGAAGTACTGAACAGAGTGGATAAGGGGGAACCAGTAGATCTAGTACACTTGAGTTTCCAAAAGGCATTTGATAAAGTGCGACATAAAATATTACTACACAAAATGAGAGCTCATGGCTTTGGGGGCAATACGTAGATTAGAATGGATAGCGAATTGGCTGATTAACAGGAAACAGATGGGATAAATGAGTTAATTTTGGGTTGGCAAGCTGTGACTAGTGGTTTGCCTTGGGTATTAATGCTGTGGCTTCCACTATTTACAATTTATATTAGCTATTTGGATGAAGGGAGCAACTGTATTGTAGCCAAATTTGCTGTTGATATAAAGATGGGAAGTTTTCAATAGGATATAAAAGGATACAGATAGATTAAGTCAATGGGCAAAAAATTGGTAGATGAATATAATATGGAACATTTCAGTTGTCCACCTTTGTAAGAAGAATGGAAAAGCAGATATGCTCCGGTTTCCTCCCTCAGTCCAAAGATGTGCAGGTTAGGTGCATTTGCCATGCTAAATTGCCCCTAAGTGTCCAAAAGGTTAGGTGGGGTTGCTGGGTTACGGGGACAGGGTGGAGGCGTGGGCTTGAACAGGGTGCTCTTTCCAAAGGTCAGTGCAGACCCGATGGGCCGAATGGCCTCCTTCTGCACTGTAAATAAATTCTATGATTCTATGACAACGTCCCAAACCACGCTGATGTCATCTGCAAGGATATCCGAACTTGGAATACTGGTTCGAGTTTTGTTTTGTATAGTTTTGTTTTTGGAACGAGGGAGTCAAGTGAAACCCCAGTGAGAATAAGCAGCTCATCGTTTAACAATTATTAGAGACTATTTATTAAATTAAAGAAAAGACAAACACATACAAACAGGACTATATATGCTAAGACAATTAAGTATGAATTACTACACAGACACAAGTTTATGTAGAATGTGCCCCTTGTTCCAAACTATATCTTACGATCCCTGAACTCCTTAAAGCTTCCCCTTTTTGCTAAACAACATCTGTAAGTTAAAACCAGTTTATAGTTACCACACAATACAGGGATGATAATCTTCACTAGACCAGGACAGGACATTTCCCAGAATTTCAAATTCTATGAAATTCTGGGAAATGTCCTGTCCTGGTCTAGTGAAGATATTTTAAACTCCCTTTACAAAGGTTTTAGCACTGCCCTGGCTCTAAGATGTAGAGGCTGTTGGATGCAAAACTTGGCTTCCAGGCTGCTCCCTGGCAACTGGCTTGTCTGCTTCAAAGTTGCTAGGTGTTAACTGGCCTCCCTTGCTTCGAGCACCTGGCAATTCTGTGTATTTGGCTGTCTGCCACGATCAAATTCCTTGACTCTAGACTTGGCATGCGTCCACCTATCATAGAATCTCTAAAGTGCAGAATGAGACCGTTCAACCCATCGAGTCTGGACCAACCCTTGGAAAGAATACCCTACCTCAGTCCATGCTCGACCCTATCTCCGTAACCCCACCTAACCTTTTGGACACTAAGGGGCAATTTAGCATGGCCAATCCACCTAACCTGCACAATGTTGGACTGTAGGAGGAAACCGGAGGATCCGGAGAAAACAAAAACAGGGAGAAAAGGCAAACTCCACACAGCCACCTTGAGGCCGAATTGAACCCTGGTGTTGTGAGGCAGCAGTGCTAGCCACCTTGCCACCCGATTAATCTCTCAATTCTCTAGGTAAACTGTTTCTACTACTAAGCTGTTCACATCTGATTCTATCCCAGTGCCTTCTAATCTTGTTACTGGGAGCGAAGCATCTCATCCAGCATTTTGAAAACTGGCTACTGCTTTGGCTCGGCAGATTTCTACCCGTTGCTGGGCAGGTTGCATCCTTTTATGTCATGTTAATTTGAGTTACTGTTGTTACTAGGCAATTCCATGACAGACTGCAGAATGCTGTGGTACAGAAGGATCTCTGCGTCTTTGTGCATGAATCTCAAATTTTACATACAGGCACAGTAGATAATTTGGGTGGCAAATGGAATGTTGGCTTTCAGTGCAAGAGGGATGGAGTATACAAGTAGGGAAGTCTCGCTACAACTTTACAGGGCATTGATGAGACTACAGATGGAATACAGTGTAGAGTTTTGGCCTCTTTATTTAAGGAGGGATATACATCCATTGCAGGTCGTTCAGAGAAGGTTTCACTTGGTTGATTCCTGGGAGGAAAGGGCTGACATGTGAGGGACGGTGAGAAGGTCCATCCTGTACTCATTGGAGTTTAAAAGATTGTGTTTCGAAACATTTAAGATTCTGAGGGGGCTTGCCAAAGTAGATATTGAAAAGCTGCTTCCCCTGGTGAAGAAATCTAGAACCATGGGGCATAGTTTCAGAATAGGTGTTTGTCCATTTAAGATGGAGATGAAGAGGATTTTCTTCTCTGGTGTGAATGTTTGGAATTCTCTACCTCTGCGGCTGTGGAGGCTGAGCCATTGAATATACTCAGTGCTGCGTTACCGATTTTTGAACGATAGGGGTGTCGAGGAAGGGGAACAGGCAGGAATGTGGAAGGATCAGATCAGCCATGATTTACTGAATGTTGGAGCAAAGGGCTGAATGATTCCTCTTGCTCCTGTTTCTTGGGTAAACACTGGAAACATAAGAACATGTTGTCCAACCCAGATTTATATTGCTCTGTGTTCTATTTTACAACATTGACGTGGCCAGGTGTATCTTTTCTGCATTCTCTGTGCTTACTTAACTAATATCTGTTTTGTGCCAGTTGTATTTCTGGTCATGATAAGTATTTATTTTTTGAAGGAACTGAATTTCATGGGCCTGGGTGCCTTAGTTTCAGGCTTTCGGAGGACAGTGCTCAGTTTCACAGTTACCAATCCAATTTGACAAAACAACTGAACATCCTGGGTGAAGATTTCACCTGTTTTTGTGTTATTGTTTTGTCTTTATCTTGTGTTCCGTTGCCGAAGCAGCTATTTCGCGTTTTGTTACAGGAATTTAACCTTGGCACTGCTTCCTGTATGTAAACTCCCTGTTCCTTTCTTTTTGCTTGTCTTACAAAGGTTATTTTCTAGTATTACTCAAATGAATGAGGAAAATCCTGTTTACCGCTCCGCTTGCATTGTGGTGATGCAAAACCAAAAGTGATGCTGCAAAATATAGAGAATTATAATTTGTCATGATGACTTGATGGCATTGTACAGTGAGGACAGAACATGAGGCCAGATTTTAATTGCTGTGCTGGATTCTATCTCAATCGTGTGCAGGGTGACCAACAACTTTGTTGGGGTGGTGGCGGGGGAAGGTGGAGAGGTGGGGGGGGGGGGGGGGGGGTTTGAAAGAGTGGTGGTGGTGTGGATTTGCTGATGAGGCCAAAGGATAGGGGAGGATTCAAGGGACCAGAAGAACGTGATGGGTGGTTGCCGGGACCAGAGGAGCAGGCGGTGGGGTAAGGCTAACTGGGTCAGTGGAGCAGAGGATCTTGGGTAAGAGACAATGTTCATCACATCATTCTATCTGTTATGTTTTTTAATTGAAGTTTGCCTCCTTGGCCCTTTCACCAGAGAATCAAGGGACCGAGGACCTGAAAAAAAAATATTTTTGGTAAAAATGTAGGACTGAAAGTTGATAAATCCCTTGGACCAGACGTGTTATATCGCAGAGTGTTATGAGGTGGCAGTAAAGATGGTGGATGCATTGGTGGTTATTTTCCACAATGCTACAGACTTTGGAATGTTTACTGTAGATAGAAAGGTAGAAAATGTTACCCCACTATTGAAGAAAGGAGTGAAAGAAACAAACAGGTTTGTTACCCTGACATCGGCAGTAGGAAAATGCTTCCGTCTATAAGGATATGATAATTAGGCACTTGGAAAGTAATTGTTTGGATTGGGCAGAGTTAATCTGGATTTATGAAAGATTATGTTTGACAGACCTTGGGCTGTTTGAGGAAGAAACTAGCAGAATAGATAAAGTAGAACTAGTGGATGTGGTGTATTTGAATTTTCAGAAGATTTTTTGATAAGGTTCCACATACGAGGTTAGTAAGCAAAATTAGAACACACTGGTTTGGAGACTGGCTAATGGACAGAAAACAGTCATAATAAACCGGTCATTCTCTGCTTGGCTGGTAGCAACTAGAGCAGTGCCACAAGGATCAGTGTTTGGGGCTTGTAATCTATATCAATAATTTGGATGTGGGGACCAAAGATAATATTTCCAAGTTTAATGATGACAAAATTAAGTGGGAATGTGAGTTGTGAGGAGGATGCAAGGAGGCTTCAAGGAAATTTGGACAAGTTGAATGAGTGGTACATGGCAGATGCAGTATAACCTGCAGAAATGTGGACTTTCAACGTTGGTCGGAAAATCCCAAATCGCAGAATATTGCTTAAATGGTGGAAGGTTGAGAAGTTGTCCAAATAACCTCAGTCAGTACAGGAATTGAGCTTGTGCTGTTTGCGTCATTCTGTATCAACTCAGTTGGCTGGACAGCTGGTTTATGATGCAGAGTGACACCAGCAGAAAAGGTTCAATTCCTGTACCGGCTGAGGTTATTCATGGTGCCTTCTCAACATTGCCTCTTGCCTAAGGAGTGATGACCCTCAGATTAAATCATCACCAGTCAGCTCTCTCTCAAAAAGTGGAGAGCAGCTTATGGTACTCTGGGACTTTGGCAACTTTCATTGACACAATAATGTCTGGAGTACAATGAGGAGAAAAAATATCCATTATTTTGGTAGTTTAATCGTGTAGTCTACACTCTTCAAATGTATTCACATACGAATTTGAGCTAAAATCGTTTGCTATTTTAACAAAGGGTTTAGCCTATTTTTAACAGACTAGCATCTTCATTAAAATTATGGAAGAAGCAATTTCATTGGAAAAGATTGTCATAGATACTACACAACACAATTTCAATTCTGAAATTTTTGTCCTGCCCCACAATATAGAGTTTTTAATCTTTTCTTACTCACCAACAGAGTCCCAGAATTTTGAGCAAAGGTTTAGCACAACCATGAGGTTTGTTAGATGACTTCAGAGGGTTTTGACATTAGCCACACTGGATAAATTATCTTCCCTAAAGGATGATAATGAACCAGTTCAGTTTTTATATTAATTTTTTTAGAACTAGATTTTTATCTCAGATTTATAAAAAAATAATACTAAAATCATTGTGAAATAATGCACTTTCATTTTCAAGATTATTTCTTGCTTAGCTATTGTTAGTCCAGCAACATGACCACTAAACTGCAAACTTATTTAACTCCATTCTTGATATCTCATAATAATAATCAATAATAATCTTTATTGTCACAAGTTGGCTTACATTAACACTGCAATAACGTTGCTGTGAAAATCCCCTAGTCGCCACATTCCGGCGGGTACAGGGAGGGAGAATTCAGGATGTCCAAATTACCTAGCAGTGCGTCTTTTGGGACTTGTGGGAGGAAACCGGAGCACCCAGAGGAAACCCACGTAGACACGGGGAGAATGTGCAAACTCCGCACAGACGGTGACTCAAGCAGGAATCGGACCTGGGACCCCAGCGCTGTGAAGCAACATTACTAACCACTGGAGTTAAATAAGTTTGCAGTTTAGTGGTCATGTTGCTGGACTAACAATAGCAAAGCAAGAAATAATCTTGAAAATGAAAGTGCATTATTTCACAATGATTTCAGTATTAATTAATTTTTTATAAATCTGAGCTAAAAATCTAGTTCTAAAAAAATGTATATAAAAACTGAACTGGTTCATTATCATCCTTTAGGGAAGATAATTTATCCAGTGTGGCTAATGTCAAAACCCTCTGAAGTCATCTAACAAACCTCATATGTGTCGCCCACATATTGAGGAAGATAAAACTGTGGCATATCTCATTTAAAGAAAAAAATATTGCTTTAAATAGCATTGTTCATGATCTCATAATGTCTCAAAGTGCTTTATAGCCAATGATGGATTTTTGAAGTGTAGTAACTGTTGTAATGCAGGGAACATCCCAGTCAACCTGTGCATTGCAAGTTCCCAAAAGCAGCAGTGAGATTGTGAACAAATACAAGACCTGTTTGTGATGTTGATTGAGGGATTAATATCGGCCAAGATGGTTAGGAGAATTCCTCTCCTCTTCAAAATACCCTAAGGAAGGAATGGTCACAAGTGGTAGCCCATATTGCCCCCTGGCAACTATATACTTTAATAGGAACTGACAGAATGTCTGATCCCTCAGCTGCAACAATATGTGGAGTGTAAAAGCTTTCAAAAAAATCATTGAAAGGAGAAAATCAATTTAGAATCATAAAATTTACAGTGCAGAAGGAGGCCATTTGTTTTTATGAGCAAACCCAACTGGAATTATAATGCAAAATACTTCTGAAGGCGAGTAATATTTACCTTTTAGTGATATGTATTGTAACTTGCATTGAAACTCCCTCTATGGCAGTTAAACAAAAACTGTCCTAATATAATGAGTTACTCAAACATCGATTTGAGTAAAGCTTCTTCTGGACGGATACATGGTGATTGGTGGAAGTGTCCTCTGATACTCGGGGGCGACACAGGGCTCAAGAGCTGGCTTTTAAAGCAGACCAAGGCAGGCCAGCAGCACGGTTCAATTCCCGTACCAGCCTCCCCGAACAGCCGCCGGAATGTGGCGACTAGGGGCTTTTCACAATAACTTTGTTTTAAGCCTACTTGTGACGATACATGATTTTATTTTTTTATTAATTATTTATCATTTATTACGCAAGCAAATGTGGCAGCCAGTTTGAACAGCAAGATGCCAAAGACAATGCCTGTGAGCAAATAGATACTATAAAGTTTAAACAGGAAGGTAAAGGAAAAGTGCCTCATTTTTATTTCAACTGCTTTTCTATATCTCACCTCGCAGAAAATAACTGATGCTCCACTGAAGTGTTGTTTTGGATAATGTACTTCAGTTGCATATGAAACCTTAACGCAACCTTCAGATTTGTAGTTATTTTGTATTGCCATGTTGTTTAAATCTTACATAAATGAGCAGATAGACGCTATAGTATAGCCTTGAACCAAATGAATGAATAAACAAATGTGAACCTTTTAATGAAAGTTGCAAATATCTTTATGCATTAAAAACAAACTGCATTTTCAATAGTGCACGCTGCTGATATTTTAAAAAATAAATAAATTTAGAGTACCCAATTCATCATTTTTTTTTCCAATTAAGGGGCAATTTAGCATGGCCAATCCACCTACCCTGCACATCTTTGGGTTGTGGGGGTGGAACCCACAGAAACATGGGGCGAATGTGCAAACGGTGCTGATATTTGTTCTGACAAAAACGTGAAGTACTTTGGGATATCCTGAGAATGTGAAAGGTGCAATACAAGCACAGTTTCTTTCCTTGGATATGTTGTTGCAGCTCATTAGGCTCACGTGAAAACTGATCACTTGCATCCCATCCCAGGAAGAAAGCAATGCCTTCTGGCAAGAAAAGTAAGAGAACATAAATACCTCTTGGAGATGTGAGAAAGAGCCATTCTATAACTGTGAGCCCAGACATCAGGGGTCATTTTAACCTAACTGACAGATGGGGAAACCCACAAGATCAATTAGAAATGCTGCTCTTGCACTGTTCCCAATATTGCATTCCTTTTTATTTGTGATGTAAAACCACCATTCCACTCACTTCTGTTGGTTCCTGATGGGAAATTAGCCCATTGAGCATTAGCAGTATCTTTAAGTTCAGAGAGATAACAAGGTGGAGGAGTTTGGAAGGAGTGTTTGACAGTGGAACTGAGACAATTGGAATGTATTGTCGTCAACAGTGATGGGGATAAAGAGGAGGCTAGAGTGTGAAGACTTCAATTCAGCCTGGCTCGGGCTGGAGGAAATTACAAAAGCTAAGACAAAACTATGGATACATTAGTAAATTAGAACATGGATTTTGAGAGTGTTGAAGAACAGCAACTAAATGGGCACTAAAATCAAAACACAATGCTGGAAATCTGAAATAAAAGTTGTGGGAAAACTCAGTGAGTCTGGCAGCATCTGTAGAGAGAGAAAGAATGGTTTTGAGTCGAGTGTGACTCTTCGGAACTGAACAGAGTAAATTAAGCTTGATGTATAAGAGTGATGGGCAACCGGGATTTGTTTAATATGGGTAGCGAGCATTGGAATCTTTAATAAATGATGTTTACATGGGATTATGTTTGTAGGTGAGATTATTCCTGGACAGAGGGATGGTGAATGCCCTGCCTGGGAGTCAATCATAAGCGACAGGATGACCGGTTGGCTAGCCGCTGTCTGGGAAAGCCAGCAGTAGAGGTTTGCAGTTGGTTATGATCCCTCGCGCTCAAAAGCATCAGGGTATGGAGCATGACAATGAGAAGGGAGGAGGATGGCATGATGTTAGGATGGAGTTGTCGGGGGACAGGTCTAAATATGCCTGGACTTTGGTAGTTGAATCATTTAATGTTCATTGGAATTGTGCATGAAGAATTGTCCATCCAATGACACTTGAAAATGAACGTGTGGAGGTTGTATGAAGACAGAATCTTACCCGACTCTACCACCCTTCATTGTCAAATAACTGACAAAGTTTTAGTCTTTATTGAATAATTGCTTCTTGGGTGTGATGTCAGAGGGCTGAGAGTGCGGGTGTAATTTAGAATATGGTTTTCAGAAGAGGGGTTCGGAGTGAGAAAATTAGATTTAAAATAAGTACATAAATTTTGCCGCAAAGACTGATGATTTGCTGTTATACGTGTGGGAACTGACAAGAGTGAGTATTTTGTGGTGTCTCAGCCGGGGGTGGGGGCAGGGGCAGGGGTGGGGCTGCCATTCCGTAGGCCAGGGACTCACTTTAGGTTCCTGGAGGTGCAGGTTGCCCTGGAGTGAGTTGGGGGGGGGGGGGGGCTCCGCAGTTACAACCTTTCTAGTTTAGTGGGGAGAGTGACAGCTGATCTGGCAAGGTGGGACAATCTCCCTCTGTCACTGGCAGGTCCGTTACATTTGAACGTGTTGCCATGATTTCTGTTTATTTTTTAATGCCTGCCGATTTTCCTGCCAAAGGCTTTTTTCAGAGAGATCGCGGAAAGGATTATGTCGTTCATATGGGGAGGGAAGGTGGCCCGAGTTAAAAAGGTGCTACTACAGAGGGAAGGCAGGCAGGGGGTTTGGGTCTTCCGAACCTGATGTATTACTACTGGGCTGTGAATGCGGAGAAGGTGCGGAGCTGGGTCAGAGGGGCTGATTCCCAGTGGGTCAGAATGGATGAGAGTTTGTGTAGGGGGTCGGGATTGAAAGCACTAGCAACAGCGCCACTCCCGATAGTCCGGGGGAAGTACTCGGGGAATCCGATAATAATAGCTTCATTGAGATTTTGGAGGCAGTTTCGCCAACACTTCGGATTGGGGGCAGGGTCAAGGGAAATGCTGATTTGGGGGAACCACAGATTTGAGCCAGGGAGGTGGGATGGAAATTTTTGGAAAATGGGAGGAGAAGGGGATTAAGACATTGAAAGATTTGTTTCTTAGGGGTCGGTTTGCAGGATTGAAGGAGCTGGAAACGAAGTATAGGCTGGAGGAGGGAGAAATGTTTAGATACATGCAGGTTCGAGATTTTGCCAGAAAGGAGATACAGAACTTCCCCGAGGAACGAAGGGGTAGTGTCAGCGGTGTACAGAGCTATTTTGGCAGAGGAGAAGGCACCACTGGAAGGGATCAAAGCAAAGTGGGAGGACGAGGGGTTCTGGTGTGCGGTGCTCCGGAGAGTGAATGCCTCCACCCTCGTGCGCGAGGTTGGGGCTGATGCAGCTGAAGGTAGTATACAGAGGGCGAGGATGAGCCGATTCTTTGAAGGAGTAGAAGATGTGTGAACGTTGGGGGGAGGGGGGGCTATCACATTCATATGTTTTGATCCTGTCCAAAGCTAGACGATTACTGGAAGGAGGTTTTTAGGGTAATTTCTAAAGTGGTGCATGTGAAACTGGACCCGGGCCCCCGGGTGGCCATATTCGGGGTGTCGGACCAGCCAGGGTTGGAAACATTTCGCCTCATTGATCGCCCGCAGGTGGATCCTGATGGGATGGAGAGGAACCTCTCCACCCTGTGCTCTGGTGTGGCAGGGGGACTTGTTGAAATTCTTGACTCTTGAGAAGTTTGAACTGAGGGGAAGGATGGAAGGGTTCTACAACTCATGGGCATTATTCATGAACTTTCGAGAACTAGACAACATCGAACATTAGTTGGGGGGGGGGGCGGCGGTGTGAGTTTAAAAGCTTTCTTTTACTTTTATTTAACACTCGACAAAACATCGGAAGCAGCTGCTTCCTGCAAATTCACCTAAAGGCTAAGTTTAACTCTTTCAGAAGATCACTAGCTTCTGTGGAAAGTACAGGACAGTTGGTTAGACAGTGTTTACAGAGCAACGCTTTTGTATGTCCTGTACACAAGAGGATGTGATCACTTTATTTCATAAACTGACTTTGTGTTCCTTGGTAAAACTGATTGAACTGCGAAACAAAATGAGTGGAAGATAAATCATAAGCCAACGAGCTATGTGGCTGAGAAAGGTGAATCAGCTCTCCGTCTGTGAGGCAGTGGGTGGCTGGGGGTGGGGAGAGAGAGAGAAAGTGGGTTGGGTTGGGGGGGGGGGGGGGGGGGGCAAGAGTGGGGAGAGACAACCTTAACTTGCCATCTCCATCGCAGCATCTAGTATGATTATTAAATGATCGAGGTGTTGCTTTAATGCAGCACCGAAGCGGTGTTACATTGTCAGAGGTGTTATCTTTTTAAGTGACAGGTTAAATTGGGATCTCTTGTACCTGTTCAGGTGTTGTGTAAAAGAAAACTCCAATTCCACCATTTTAGAGGAGAATAGGGCATCCTCATGGTGTCCAGCCAGGCAGCATGCACCCATTTAAGTCAATGAAAACATTTTAATTTTATTATCTTTGCTGTTTGGGAGACCTTGCTGTGCACAAATTGGCTACTATACTTGCTTAAAAGTAAGTGGTAGCAGATCAAAAGTAATTAATTGGTTGTGAGTTGTTTTGGGATGTCCTGAAGATGGGAAAGTCTGTGTATTTTAAAAAGTGATCGGGCTCTGTTTTGGCAATTGGGTTGGTGAGTTGCAAATATGCAGCATTACTAAGTGCAAGTTAATGAGACAGGAAAGGGACGTGCACAGTGGGAATGTAAACTAGATTTTAATATGGCTAGTGAGGAGAATCTATGAAACCACGAGCATGGT
The DNA here is from genome assembly GCF_902713615.1 of Scyliorhinus canicula. NCBI lineage: Eukaryota > Metazoa > Chordata > Chondrichthyes > Carcharhiniformes > Scyliorhinidae > Scyliorhinus > Scyliorhinus canicula. The sequence goes on along the minus strand of NC_052162.1, from coordinate 41,781,916 downwards.
GTGCAGTAGGGTTGAGAATCTTAACCTGATCTTTCAGATGAATAGAGCATTGATGCAAGGAGATATAACAATGGGAAGGATTTTCCCTGCAGGTTTCTGAATCCCACCATCGGACTCATGTGGTCAGAGACCTGCACTATGTGGGGAAATAGTTACTCATTGTGATTTTCCCAGAGTGACCAATTAATGGTCAGAGGATTGTTTTGTCATCCAATTAAGAGATGGTGGGTGGATAACATAGAACAGTACAGCACAGAACAGGCCCTTCGGCCCTCGATGTTGTGCCGAGCCATGATCACCCTACTCAAACCCACGTATCCACCCTATACCCGTAACCCAACAACGCTCCCCCTTAACCTTACTTTATAGGACACTACGGGCAATTTAGCATGGCCAATCCACCTAACCTGCACATCTTTGGACTGTGGGAGGAAACCGGAGCACCCGGAGGAAACCCACGCACACACTGGGAGGACGTGCAGACTCCGCACAGACAGTGACCCAGCCGGGAATCGAACCTGGGACCCTGGAGCTGTGAAGCATTTATGCTAGCTACTGTGCTGCCCAAATTCTTTGAGCTGAGGATTAATAAGAGACGTTTTGACTTGTAAGCAATTTCTTATATATTGAAACAAACTTTAAACACCGAATTAACCACATTAGCAACAAAGAAATAGCTTTGCAGTTAAAAGTTATAATTCTTCAGTAAAAGAGAAAACCTCAACTTGTTTCCTAAACCTGCCACTTTATTCCAACTAAGCAAACCAATATATTTCAAATACCACTCGAAAGTTAACAACCAGGTTTCTACTTGCTCTTTTCAGTGCAGAATCTTTGGAGAGAGAACCTTTCGGGACCAAACTAAATCACCTCTGTTCAGTTGGGAGTTCTAGGGCCTACTGGCTCCTCCCATTAACTGCATAATCTGTACCCAAAGCATAAAGCATTCTTTTGTCTCTGGCCCTTGACTTGCATAGCCAGAACCAAACACAATATCCTTCATAAATTATCTACACCCCAGGTGTCCTTCAAACATAAACAATATCCCATTAGCTAGCTATCTGTAAACATTCACAGCAACTTGTGGGCTGTGAATGTTTCTTGCCATTTGTCAGCCCAAACCTAGATATTGTACGCACCTGCTTCAGTGTCTGAGGAGTCGCAAACGGTGCGTAGTAGTGTGCAAGCATCCGTGAACATCCCCACTTCTGACCTTATGATGGAGGGAAGGTCTTTGATGGAGCAGCTGAAGATGGTAGGGCCTAGGACACTCCCCTGAGGAACTCCTGGGATTGAGATGATTCACCTCCAAAAACCACCAGAAAACCACCTCCTTTGTGCTCGGTCTAACTTCAGCCAGCCAGTTGATCGTTCATCACCATTCGCAACTGGATGTAGCAAGACCACAGAGCTTAGATTGGATCCATTGTTTTGTGGGATCACCTGGCTCCGTTACTTGTTGGTTATGCTGTTTAGCATGTTGTATCTTTACCAGGTTGACGCCTCATTTTCCTGTATGCCTGATGTTGTTCCTAGCATGCGCTCCTGTCCTCCTTTGAATCAGGGTTGAGCTGCTGGCTTGATGGTAATGGTCGAGTGTGGGATATACAGGGCCATAAGATTGCAGATTCTAGTTGTGTACAATTCTGCTAATGACCCATGGTGTCTCTTGAATGCCCAATCTTGAGTTGGTAGCTCTGTTTGACATCTGTCCCATTTAGCACTAGGATTGCCAAATGACACGATGGAAGGTGTCATTAATGTGAACACGGGACTCTTGTCTTCATAAGGATTGTGCAATGGTCACCTCTACCAATACTGTCATGGACAGATGGATCTGCAACAAATAGATTGAGGACGAGGTCACATACATTTTTCCTTCTTGTCTCCCTCGCCATCTTCTGCAGACCCAGTCAACTTTGTCCTTTAGGACTCAGCCAGCTCAGTCAGTAGTGGTGCTACTGAGCCACTCTTGGTTATAGACATTGAAATCCCCCTCCCAGAGTGCATTCTGCACCCATGCCACCCTCGGTGCTTCCTCCAAGTGGTGTGCACGTAAAGGAGTACTAATTCATCACCTGGAGGAGGACCTTGGGTGGAACCCAGCAGGAAGTTTCTGTTGCCATATTTCTCCTGATGACTTGAGATGTTATGGGGTCCAGAGTCAATGTTGAGGACTTCCAAGGCAATTTCCTCCCAACCACTGTGCTGCCACCTCTGGTGGATTTGTCCTGTTAGCTGAACAGTGTCTATAAGGTGCGATTCCATGCGTATGACTATCTTGCCTGACCAGTGTTTTGGACAGCACTCCCAAATTTGTAACAAGCCCCCAGACGTTTTGCAGGGTTTTCAGGGCTAGATGTGCCATTGTCATTTCCGCTGTCTAGGTCAATGTCATGGTCTGTTCCATTTTATTCCCTTTCGACTTGGTAGTGGCTTGAGACATCTGAGTGACTTGCTAGGCTACTTCAGGGGGCTTTTAAGAGTTAACCACATTGCCCTGGGTCTGCAGTCTTATTCTGGTCAAACCAGGTAAGGGTGGCAGATTTCATTCCTAAATTGGATGTATTTTACCATTAATCTAGCTTTTATTCCAGATTTATTCATTGAAATTAAATTCCACCCACTGCTGGGTTGGGATTTGAACCCATGTCCCCTGAGCTTTAGCTCGGGCCTCTGGATTACTAATCCAGTGACATTACCACTATCCCACCGCCTCCCCATAAAAGTTCAACTTTGACTGTGCTAGGCTGCGTACAGCTATGATTGGCTGGATTGTTTGTCCAACCAGCACCCTTAGCGGGTAAGTGATTAGAGTCTGAAGGGCTCTTGGTGGCTTTGTACAGAAAAAACTAGGGCAAGACCAAGAATGTGCTGGAATTTGGCATTGATTTTTTTTTTTAAATTTAGCGTACCCAATTATATTTTCCAATTAAGGGGCAATTTTAGTGTGGCCAATCCACCTATCCTGCACATCTTTTGGGTTGTGGGGGCGAAACCCACGCAGACACGGGGAGAATGTGCAAACTCCATACAGACAGTGACCCAGGGCCGGGATTCGAACCCGGGTCCTCAGCGCCGTAGGCAACAATGCTAACCACTGTGCCACCGTGCTGCCCGAATTTTGCATTGATGCCATATTTTCATCAATGCTCATCTGATCATTTCGGGGAAGCAGTTCTGTAGAGTGCAGTATGTGCAGTGGGTCACTTTAGCTAACAGCCTTGCATTAGGCGTCAAGCTGTGTTCTTGTGGAAATAGGTGGCCTACTTGATGCTCCTGGAAAAGTTTTTTTGGATGAAATGAAAAATGATGTGAAGAATCATATTGCCGCGAGGCAAAAACGCTTCCTACAGGGTGCTCCAAACCATCATGTCCAGTGTTAAGAGCTCGAGTTGTCAGTACAACATACAATACAAATTTTGTATTGTAAGATCTTGATTCCACTGAGGAAACCCTGTTCTATTTGAAATGCGTTGCTAAATTGCTGAACGTGATTTGCCACCCATAGGATAATTCTCATTTCAGTGATGCCCCTCTCAGGCCAGAAGCAGAATTCTCCGCCGGCGTGATTCTCTGTTTTGCCGGCGCCCGGGGATTCTCAACGGCGTGGGGCGCCGCACAATGGGAAACCCCATTGATCGGTCGGCATCATGGAGAATCTTGCCGGCGAGTCGGGGCAGAAATATGGCACGGCAGGGTGGAGAATCCAACCACATGTTTTTGCACCACTTGTGGCAAGTCCCTGGGAAGGATGCAACAGCTGATTTAGCTCTTGAGAAAATTTAGTCAGCGTATTTGGGAGTGAGTAATGGTGTATCCAGTGTTTCTAAGCTGCAGCTGGACAACTTGGCTTGAGTGGGGGCCACCGTATATTGGAGTAGGTTCAGTTCTGTATTCTAGTCTTCAGTCAGTGAGGATAATTCCAATTTGCTACTTATGTCAAACTTGCACTCTTTTTTTCTTATTGGTGATAGTGATCTATAAACTGCAATTACAAATATTTACTGTGACCATAGAGGAAGGATTTTGGCCAGCTACTTGTAAGCATTACTATCATTAATCATTTGAGTGGATGTAGCTGCAATCACAGAATGATATTGCTTTGAAGGATGCTATAAGGCCAATTGTACCTGTGCTGACTGAGCTATCCAATTAATCCCACGCTTTGAATTTATTTCCTTCAATTACAGGTTCAATTCCCTTTTCAGAAGTTGCTTTTGAATCTGCTTCCACTACTCTCTCAGGCAATGCATTCCAAATAGTCCAAAATTCCCTGCGTTTATTTTTTTTAAAGTGTTGCTTCTGGTAAATTTACCAACCGTTGTAAATCTGCCTCCTCTGTTTACTGATCTTTCGACTCAACATTGCTGCGCATTTCTACCTGGACCTTCCGAGCCTGGCTCCACAAATATTCACAGTGCGGTGTACATCAGGGAACCACTTTGAAGTGGAGTTAGGGGAAGACTGGATGTGCCCCCTTTTTTTTTTACAGTATTAGCTTGAAGGCCAAGTTTGGATATTAGTGTGCAAATGGTTAGGTAGGGTAACTATCCAGGTTAGTACCATGTAACTATTCAAAGTCTCTAGCTTTTAGTCGGAGACATTCGCAGAGGGTCCCAGGGAGCAGGGGAATTGCCATCGGAAGTTGAAGCTTCCTGGGCAGGTTCCCTGAAGGTCTGTTCTTCAGGACTTCCACTGTGTCCTGACGAGAATCTTCCGGTCTATGGCAATCTGGAAACTGAAAGATTTGGGCCAGTAACTCTCTTAATCCCCCATTCTCTCCACACAACTGCTATCTCTCATCCTGGGTACCTTTCTAGTAAATCTCTTTTTCATCCTCTTGAGTTTTGACATCCTTCCGAAGTATTCAATAATACTCCAGTTAAAGCCAATCAGTACTTGAAAAGCCTGTCTGAACCTCCTTGCTCCAGTACGCTATTCCTTTATTAATAAGATAAAAATCCATATGCTTTTTTAAAATGTCGTCCTCAACTTATCCTGCACCTTTGAAAGATTTGTGTGTATACACCGTGTTCCTGCTTTACCTTGAAAATGGTATCACTTTGTTTCTATATCTCCTCATTCTTCCAAAAATGTCATTTCAGACTTCTCTGCATTCATTTTCATTGCCCATGTGTCTGTCCTTTCACCAATCTATCTGAAGTTTGATACTATTCGCCTCCTTGTTTATAACATTTGAGTTTTGTCTTTAAAATTGTGCGTAAATACCCAAGTCCGTGTCATATATCAAAAAGAACCGTAGCCCTAACACTGACCCTGGGGAACACCCCTGCTCCTTCTAATGAAATAATAGTTTTGGCGTTATACCTATTTTTTAAATATCAAATTTCTCTCCTCCTGTCTTAAAAGCACTGATTCTTGGCCAAGCTGTGATTCCACAGGTGGAGGTACCTGTCTAAACCGAAATCGATATACATTCTGTTTAACTCTTTGGGAAATTTAAATTGAGCCTTTCCTGAATTCCATAAAGATGCATTTTCCAATGGAAGTCACTGGATTACAAGTGGAAACAGTGGGTTTTGTTTTTAAAACCCTGTGTCTTCTTCCTTCACCCCAGAGGTGTTACATGCAGTTGAGATCTGATTCAGCTCAGAGTGGGAGTGTATAGCTGTGGTCCTCTGATCTAGGTTAGCCGTTACCTGTGTTTCTGTTTGTAAACCTCTTACCTCCATTTGCCTGTTCCTAAAAATGCTTTTTGTTTTCTTGCAGTACCACAGGTTTACCTTGTGCAGACTCCGAAGGTTTATGGTGGACTTCGAGTGACCTGAACAGACTGAAAGCTGGATTAAAATTGTTCTAGCAAAGAAAACCTATTGTTTCATTACTTTCCATTTTCAAGACTTTTTATTCCTAAGCAGGTGTGCATTTCTGATTGCACATGCATGTAGTGAATGTCTAACTGTTTGTTGAAGAGTCTCTACTTGAACTTGCCTTTTTTCCCCCTGATGCTAACAGACCTGCTGTATTTTTCTAATGTTTCCCATTTCCTTTGAAGCTTATTTATGGTGGGTCATCGATAGTTTTTCATCACCAGCAGTCTAAGACTTGGAATTGTTAAACTGGTTAGAATGAATGATACTTTACCAGTTTTGGCCTATCCTAAAGCCAGTTTCTTTCAAACTAATGTTGAGGTTCTTTTCATAAACTCGATCATGTGTTTATAGAGTCCTACAATGTTATTTGCATGTAAACTGGTAGCTGTCTACCATATTTTGTATATCGCAAAAATAAATTCCGATAGCCAACTGAGTCCTGTTTTTTTTTTGCACATGGTTCAGTTTTTATTGGTATTGCTAATTCTTCACCAGAGTGCCTCCTTTTCTCAAACTTTTTTAAAACTAAAAGACACTTGTTGAAGTTCTCTCCTCCCTTTCCCTTGTCATGAGCTGGTATGGATTCACCCATATCTTTTTCTTTCCCTCTGGGACTATTATTAGGGAGAAACAACCAGATCATTGGCCCACAAATGTATTGATTTTCCCAGCCAATTTAGGATCGTTAACCAAACTGCACAATACTAGCAAGCAATGTAAAAGGGCAGGTATCAGCTAATTAAAATGTTGTGCCTCACAGGATTGATCAAACAAGGAAACACATCCTTGGAATATTCACTGCAAGAGGTACTAACAGCATGTCATCGTAGACTATTATATAACTAAATCGCTTTGATAACACCTGGAATTGGTTAATAACCATGTTTAGAATAATACAGCTGTCAAGGGGCAGAATGATAGGTTTCATATATTACTACTGACAGACTGGGCAGGAAATGGCTGATTGTCATTATGGTGGAGGAGAATAGAAAAAAAGATCAGTGTATACAGGCCAAGATCATCAGGTTGAAAATGAGGCAATCAGATTTCAATCCTACTTTCATGAAAAATGCCCAACTAGGCTCCACTAGGATTAATTGGCTAATTAATGGAATCACTGAGGCAAAGATTTTTATCCCCCACATGAAAATGTCCTTGTTCAACAGCAGCCAACATTGTTTCAGAAGATGGTTCTTAACAACCCCGTTGAGATTTGAGGCATCCCAATTTGGCAGTGGAAAGCCGAATACAGTGATCGACAACTTTAATGAGAGATGATATGCTAAAAGCATATCAACAAACAAGTAAAATAGGGGTGAGACTTGAGAACTGCTGAAAGAAAAGCAGCTATTAGGGTTGACAGGCTGTATTTAGGTATCTCAAAGATTGGCCTCTGTCATGTTGGCGTTCCACCAATGAACCAGAGGTTAAATTGTGAGAAATAAATTAGCAACATTAATAAATTTGCTAATGAGGAAACAGAAGATTTAATACTTTGCTGCATTGCAAACACTGGACATGCCATCAAAAATGTTTACTCAGTTGATAGCTATTTTGACTACGCGAGCTCTGATCAAGCCACATAACCAGCAGCCCTGCCCTGTCATTCTTTAAGGCCATAGTTGAACTTTCACAACTACTCTGCTTCCATCTATTCCCCCTCCCCAATATCCATTATTCCAAGAATCTAGCAAACTCATATGTTCAGCAACAACTCTCTCGGGTAGAGAATGCCAAAGCTTTACTATGCTGATTAAGAAATACTCAACTCCGCATTGCCACCTACCTCTGATAATCATTCACCCCCTTGTATATCAAGAATCCTATCAACCTCTGCCTTACAAAAATTCAAAGACTCTGCTTTCTTTTGAGGAAAAGAGTTCCAAAGACTCCAACCTGCAGAAATAAATTCTCATCTGCCTTAAATGGGAGACTGCATATTTTTAAAGTGATGCCCAGATATTCCCACAAGAGAAAACATTCTTTCTACCTCCACCAATCAGGGGCCGGGATTCTCTGACCCAGCGCCGGGCTGGAGAATCCACGGGGGATGGGGCGCGAGAATAGCAGATTCTCCGGCGGCGCTTTTCGGGTGCCCGCGGGATCGCTGCCGTGCCGCTCGGGGGCCGTTGAAAGCACCCCCCCCCCCCCAACGACGATTTGATGGCCGTGTCCTGCCGGCGTGGGTTGCTCAGGTACCACACAGCGGGACCTGGAAGGTATGTCTGCGGGGGCTGTCCTGGAAGTGGGGGGGCTGGTGGTGGTCCAGTCTGCGATCGGTGAGCGGGCTGATTCCGTGGGGGCCTATGTTCCTCAGCGCCGGGCCCCTGTAGGGCTCCGCCATATTGCCTAGGGGCCGGCGTGGAGACAGGAACATGTGCATGCACAGACTTACGCCAGCTGTAGCGCGTATGCATGAACTGCCAGCTGCAGCTGCGGGGACCAGTCTGGCACCGACCTAACCCCCTAGGAAGGGGAGCATTCCTGATTATCGGGGACCGTTCATGCCGGTGTGGTTGGCGTCGCTTTTCACCCGGCGTCAGAAAATGGCTGCGGGATTGGAGAATCCCAGCCAGGATCTTGTATGTTTTAAGCAGGTTGTCTCTTGCTCTTCTGAATTCCAGCAGATACAAGCCTAGCCTGTCCAATCCTTCCTCACAAGCCAGCCCCGCCAACCTGCCCATTGCGAGTCTTTGTCTTGTAAACCTGAACTGCTTCCAACGCATCTACATTCTTCCTTAAATGAGATCAAAACTGCACACACAACTCCAGGTGAGGTGTCACCAATGCCCTGCAGCACTGACGCATAGCCGCCCTACTTTTGTGCTCCATTCCTCTTGCAATAAATGATTAGCTTTCCTAATTACTTACTTACTGTACCTACATACTAACCGTTAGCGATTCATGCACTAGAACACCAGATCCCTCTGCATTCTCTCACCACAATGTTTTTTTAATGCTTTGTACCAAAATAGACACTAGCACATAAAACATAGAACATAGTACAGCACAGAACAGGCCCTTCGGCCCTCAATGTTGTGCCGAGCCATGATCACCCTACTCAAACCTACGTATCCACCCTATACCCGTAACCCAACAACCCCCCCCCTTAACCTTACTTTTTATTAGTACACTACGGGCAATTTAGCATGGCCAATCCACCTAACCCGCACATCTTTGGACATATTCTCAAATTATACTCCACTTGCTGGATCTTTGCCCACTAACTTAACCTAGTAACATATCTTTGTCTCCTTCTTATGTCCTCTTCGTAACACTTTCCACCTATCTTTATGTCATCAGCAAATTTATCAACCATGCTATTTTCATCCAAGTAATTTATAGAAATAGTAACGGCCACAGCACTTGTTTCCCTTGCCAACCAGAATTGACCCATTTGTCTATTGTTTCCTGATAACTAGCCAATCTTCTATCCAATGAAATATGCTACACCCTACACCATGAATTTTTATTTTGAACAATAACCTTTGATATGGTACCCTATCAAATGCCTTGTGGGAATCTACATCCACAACATGTAATGTCCAAAAAAACAATGATTTTCCTCACAAAACCAGGCTGACCCGACCTGTTTACCTTGTATTTATCAAAATGCATTTAACTAATTCTCAATCTATGCTGATATATCCCTCTTGATCTAATATTATAATTTTGTCATTAACATAAATTAACAAACTAGAGAGTTGATGCAGGACCAATTGTCAGAGCAGAAGACTAAGTTGAGAAGAAACTTGGGACAGGATTTTCCCCACAGCTTTGGGACCCCTACCATCTTTAGTGGCTTGTGAAGCTGGCAGCCAATAAGAGGTCTTCCATCATTGAATAAGCAGCAGGCTACCTTTCCAGGTAGGTGAAGACATCTTTTCTCCAACTTTGAAGTAAATGACGCCCACAGCACCAGGTTACCGTTGTGGAGGGGACTAGCCCGAGAGGCTACCTCCAGGAAACTGCCCTGTTTTCTGACCACTCCTGGGATATGGAGGCAGACTGAAAAATTCCAGTTGATGTCAGAAAATCTATGTTTAATGAGGTTAATTGGGCTACGTACTACTGTAAATGGGTAGCTTTGCCATCCCTTCTTCAACCAGCCTCTGGGGAAAATTAGCCCAGGGACTGGGTGGAGCTGGGAAATGGCATGTGTACCTGCCTCCCTGCCTGGCCCCGGCAGGGTCTGAAACTTCTGCTCTTCAATTTTTCAGTCTTGAAAGGAGATATCATAAAAATACATTTGTTCACTCCTGTCCTTTAGGGAAAGAATCTGCCATCCTTACCCAACCTGGCCTCTATGTGATTCCAGATCCAGTGTGAAGTGGCTGACTCTTAATTGCCCTCAGAAATAGCCTAGCAAGCTACTCAGTTCCAGGGCAATTAGGGATGGGCAGCAAATGCTGGCCTTACAATGATGCCCGTATCCCATGAAAACATTTAAATCCTTTTAAAAGTCATGATAAAGCTTCTGTTTACATATTTGCAAGAATAAGTGATCTGCTGAGATATCAAGTTCACCTTCCCCTTAGAATGACTAATGCAAGAAATCAACATAAATTTCTAGAAAGTAACTTTTATTGAATACATGTAACATAAGTTCTGCAGTAAATTATTTTAAAATTCTTTTACTACATATTAATTACATTTGACACTAATAATAAACATGAACGTTTGTATAGGGCAGGTTTTTTGGTAGTTATAACCTTTACTTCATGCAAAACGTTAAACACTAAGTTTAAAACATTCTTAAATTGCACACCTCGTATGGAACACGTTCCAATGCACAGAAATACTAACCCATTTGAAGTTGTGTCCATAATCCTGTTTGAAAAGGCACATAAATCATTTTCATTACCCTGCTACTCCTAGAGTGCACTCGTCAATAAACTGAATATTAATTACCTGAATATACACTTCATATTCATACCACTTTCAAAGTAAAATCTCTCTGTTCACTTCTAATTGTACAGATCCAATGAAGGCAACACTGCAAAATCATAACGGTTTATGAAAAATTGGTTTTAAAGGCCACTTTAATGTCACAAAGACATTTGCAACACCACATACATATCGGGCAAAAATGATAATGTTGAAAAGATAGCCGATCTTGCAGTGCTTTCTCGAGGACTTGCGTAAATTGTAGTGGTGGCTGTGAAAAATGTTTGCTTTTTCTTTAAGTGTGGAAAACACAATACAGTACTATTGGAGGTTGTCCTTTTAAAAATGGGCTGTGTCTGCATACAGCATTTTAAGCTATATTCAATATTACAGGTCTAGCATTGCTGTTGGTCGAGGTGGAGTCTTGTACAAGAAGGGTATTGCACAACATTATAGCAAAGTCGATAAAGGACAATTTTAGCTGTAGCAAATTGGTCCCAATGTCTTAATAAGCTATTGACAGCATGATTTCATTTAGAACTAGCCACTGGATGCATACTGAAAGAATTGTTCTGCTGTGCAGTATTTGTGTACATAAACGGTAGTAATTTATCTCATTAATGCACCCATTTTAAATCAGTTTCATTGTACAAAAGCTGCTTGGACATCAAGTAAAACCAAAGCACATTAGATTTGTGTTCCAACAATGAAAATGGATGATGTTGATAAGTCATAGCAGCTTTGTTCTATTTATTAACACATTAAAGTATCAGCTAAAGTTCGCTGTGCTCAAAATTAAAAGCATAATTATACCATCCAGCACTTGGCACAATTTATCACACGGTATCCATACATGTTGCACATTAAAAGGTACTGGTTATGTAGCGTGCTTAAAAACACATTTGCCTTTTTTTAAATTCTCAAAGTGACAGAGACACATTTTGTCATTAAGACTTACATTTTGTTTGGGACTACAAACCCAAAGAGTTTTTCGTTTTACTACAGATAAAAGCCAACATGTTCATTATGTAAGGAACAGAACAAAAATTAGATCAATAAAACAACTGGACTAATCTAATAAAATATATATATTTATATATACTATTTATATTTTCACACAATATTAAGCTATCTGTACACAAGCTATCCAAGCACAGTATATCTACTCTACAACAAACTGTGATCTCTTCAAACAAGTTTCACTGAATATGGTACACATTTTAGATCACATCTGGGGAAGTGTACAAACTCCAGATATGTAGCAAAGAGAAAGCAATTAATCAAGCCAAATAATTTTTACAAGTCTTTTACAGGGGGAAAAACATAAGTAATTGAGTTTATTCTCCCATTAATAGACCAGGTTATAGATGCAGCCAACAAAAGCAGTGACCAGGAGGGTCTCACTTAACGTCACTCAAAACATTTTATTGGTGTTTCTCAAATAATGTAAATTTTGGTTTAGCTCATCGGACAGATTACCGTCATTCTTGCAACTGGTTGAAGAGACCCTACATTCCTTATGCAAAAGATAACTATCCCCAAATTGTTTAGGAACGTCTAAGGATTGCCCTTTAGTTGGATTTCAGAACCATTGCAAAGAACAGGGCAGGCGGGTGAGGATACAAAATGTTCTTATGTAAATCTAATAGAAGAAAATCACATCCTGAATATCAACAATGTTGCTTAAAGCTGCAGCATCCCATTTGTTAAGCCTTCACCAGACAGTTTCAAACCTATACAGAACTTGGGTGGGATTCTCCTATCCGCCAGCCGTATGTTTCTCTGCCACATGCCATTTGTTGGCGGGGGGATTCTACCTGCCGATTGTCAATGGGATTTCCCATTGTAACCACTCGCGTTGCCGCAAAATCCGCTGGCAGGGGTACGCTGCCAGCAGGAAAACTGATCGCAACGACCGGAGAATTCCGGCCCTTATGGATTCTTACAGAAAGTTTCTAAAGAAAATTTAGAAAGTTTTCTTTCTAAATTAATTATTAAAAACTGAAAATCTTTAATGGTAATTCTAAAAAATATTTGAAGGGGACAAGGATAGATTTGTAGTCTGATATTCTGCTCAATTCAAACAAAATGAGAGGCTGTAGCTTGAACTTAGCCATATTTCTTTTAAGAAACACTTCTAATATTTTCTTCATAGGGAGGAGCCCTCTACATCATTGTAAGAACTAGGTTATGCAGGCAGTAAGGTTAAAAAATATTGTTTCCATTAAAGCTATCTCTGGTTTTAATTGACAATTTATACTTATCTCTAATACTCTGAGTGGGATGACTTAGTCCCAACTGTGCAAAATTTTGTCAAATAAAGGCTGGGCTGACATCAGGAAAGTAACGTATTATATATACACAAGAATCATAATGTTTAGGAGAAATGTAAACAATCAAAAAAAAAATTTCAAATAAAACTCAAGAGATTCACTCATTTTTTTCAGAGGCTGAATATTTGGCACCCAATGAGGAGTCTCAATTCTATACTTTTTACCTGTTCAATATTAGTTTCAATTTCACAATTGAAATTCTAGGTAGAACACTATGTTCTATCGTAGGGAAGTGAAAAGCGGATGCTTTCGTTAAGTGTAATAGTGTGTGAATTGTGAAAATCACCCAGAAATACTGTAATAAATTCTACACTTCCAAATAAGGGTGTATTAAAAAGAGCATTTTGAGCTCCATTGAAGAACGACTAGATCCAGGTCTAATACTGGCGGTGGCAACTGCCGGAATGTTTTGAGTTGATGAATTAAATATCACAGGAAACGTAACGCAAAAAATTAAATGGTACTGAGTTAAACTGCAATTTTTTCCAATATATTCATACCCAATAGGTTATTACTCTCAACAATTATATGGTATTAGCTGCCTTACTTATTTTGCTCCTCCTACACGATAGACAGAACACCAATGACAATAAGGAATAAATCACTGGCATTGGTAGTGAATGAGCTGTTGGGCTATCAATCCAAAAAAGGGATCAGAAGTGGGGAAAATATGAAATAAACATCAGGAGAATATGGATGTAAAATCTTATTTTGTAAGCACAAATGATTAGAGCAGATATAATTAAGGGACGTTTGCCTGAAATTTAAACAGATTTTGACAAGTATAGTGGATAAACAATATGATTATTTCGTTTTGCAATAAGATAGCCTAGTGTAAAACAGAACCCTGAATTACGTTTGGCTGCTATTGGAAACAATATTTTTTAATCCTAATAAATACATTATAAATAATGATGCAAGTATTGTACACAATATGTGTGCACATCTGAAGAACATGAATTAAAAATTCAGGTCTACAAACGACTGTGCCCAGTAAAAATTCATACATACCGATGGGCTACTCCCAGTGACACATAGTGTCACAAACATTGTGGCAAGATTTGATAAAGCTATTCTACCGATGATAACTGTACATTTAATAAATAATTTTCTACAATCAAGAAAAGATACAATTTGTATCAACAAACAAAGGTCATTTCTGATCATTCCAGGCATTGCTGTTTGCTGTATTAAAATGTAAGCTTATAAAATTAGTATTAGATGCAACAAATAAATGTGTTTTTGTTTTAATCAACTGTCCTGACGGTGCTGACTCTTGGTTCCCTGGGCAGCAGCAGTCCTGTGTAAACTCACTAAAGTGGCTAAGAAAGTTGGAAGTTAGTTTAGAGATCAATGCTCAGACTAACCCTGTCCTTATCCAGGTAGATAAGGCAGGTAATTAGCAATAGTCCATGAAGGATCACAGGCATGTCTCTCGACAACAGAGAAACAATTGGTTATATTGATGGAGGGACACCACTCCACATCAGTGTGGAACACATGAACTCCATGAACAGTTGATCTAGACATTGAACCTGAACAGGTGGCATTATTTGCTCGATTCTAGCCAACAGTCCTTATCCAACAACATAAATGCACTTTCCCTCCTTTTATGGGGGTGGGAAAACAAGTAACTCTGGCTTTTTTTTCCCTCTTGCCTATCTCTAGAGGCCAATTGCAGTGTCCCTACTACCAGCCTGGTTGCAGTCAGCCAACACAGCACAGATACTGAACTTAGGACCCTCATGTTCTACAGAATTCAGTTACTCAGTGGATGAATACGCTAGCCATCAGTGCAGCAGGGTGACTCTTACAGTCTACTAATTATATACAGAAAGGCATTTTTAAAAAAAATTTAGATTACCCAATTATTATTTTTTCCAATTAAGGGGTGGGGCTGGTTTAGCACAGTGGGCTAAATCGCTGGCTTGTAATGCAGAACACAGCCAACAGCGCGGGTTCAATTCCCCTACCAGCCTCTCCGAACAGGCGCCGGAATGTGGTGACTTGGGGCTTTTCACAGTAACTTTATTGAAGTCTACTTGTGACAATAAGTGATGATCATTATTATTATTATTATTTAGCGTGGCCAATCCACCTAATCTGCACATCTTTGGGCTGTGGGGATGAAACCCACATAGACATGAGGAGAATGTGCAAACTGCACACGGACAGTGACCCAGGGCCAGGATTCGAACCCTGGTCCTCAGTGCCGCATTCCCAGTGCTAACCACTGCACCACATGCCGCCAGAAAGGCGTTTTGTGAAGCGATAGTACAAGAAGGTTGGTGTACTCTATATATTAGTGGTTACACAATCTAAATATGTTTACGTTTCAGAAACACTAAGAATGTGCACCGACAGAAGTAAAACTTTGTAACAAACTTGGTAGTTTTAAACTAAAGTGATAATGCTGCCTTTGTAGGAAATAGAAACAGCTACACAGCATTCGCAAGCCATTAGCAAAATGACAGAAACAACCCTGACTGCAGCCTCACATTCCATGTGTTTCACAGTAAGAAACATTTAGGCAGTGTCAGACCTTCTCATGAAGAAAAAAAGGCCCCTAAAGGCCTTCTCAACTTACATGAAAAACGTTTTTTTAAAATCAACAAGACCTAGCTTGAAACATATCAAGCTCATCAAATTTTAGCAATAGTATACATTGCTTTTAAAGATACTGGCACATCAGTGCAGCCTGAAGACAGCATATAATAATGCTTTAAAAAGGATTTTTTTTGGCTGCATATTTTCCACCCTTAAAAGATGATTTAAAGGAAATGGTCTGAAGTGCCATATGCCAAGAAAGCTCTTTTGGTTGAAACAGGAAATAGATACCATACGTGAAGTGTAATCATTTGAATCTATGCAAGTCATTTGCAATGTTCAAATATTTATAAATTTAATTTGCTCGAAGTAGTCTTTAACACGATTATGTTCTTGTCTGCACAATTTGCAAACATTGCTTCTTTAAAATTACATCCATTTCCTCTTGTAATCTTGCAACTTTTTAAAATTCCAAGCTGCAAAATTTATAATGGGGCAGTTGAAAATTTCTACTCTTCTAGTAACTTGGAAACTTATAAAAGTCAAAAGTAGATGGGTAGTATGCTTTATAAAAAAAGTAAGGTATTAATTTCCTCTTCAAAGTTACCAAACCTCTTACAGATAATCAACGCCATAATGTTATTTATAACATTCTTAAAGCCACTGTATTACAAACTTCTATTTCACAAACGTTGTGCACTAAACAGACTTCTTTTAGTTCATCCTGTCAATACATAATTGGTCTTCAATCTTTCAAACAGTTTGTGTTTCACCGTCCAGAACGTAGTTGTTTGGCAACAATCTCTGCAGCAAGATATTGGGGGTCAGTCACATGAGGGTTCTTTTCCATTACTGCATGAACTATGTCTGCTGGGAAGATGTTGCAGAGGTTTCGATAGGTTTGGTACTGATGTTCCCGCACTGCCAGATGGTCCTGTTGTTCAGTGGGCATCCCCTGCCAGGGCGACCTCCAGATCTGCTCAATCTTCTCTGGCATACTTCTAAACATGCTAGGTTCATAACCGGGCTGCATGAGATTATTAGTCAAAGGATATGAAGGGTATCTATATGAATCTGTGACACATGGCAGGTGATCCCAACTAGTATGCTGCTCTCTGCAGAGTGGAGGTCTTCGTTGCCTCATTAGATTATTCTCATACAGTCGTGAATCAGAAATGCTGTCCAGCCTAGTCATTACCAGAGCCCGCCCTGAATGGTTACTTGCAGATGGATGGATGTTTTGAGGAACAGGGTAATCCCCAGGACAACTGGAACGTGCTCCAACAGCAGAATGCTGGATATGAGGAACTAAATGAGAGATGGACTGTTTACGCTGGGGTTGTTTTGGCTCCTCTGGTCCATAGCTCTGCACTCTTGTTATAGGTTCATGGTAGCCATGAACAAAAGGCTGGAGCCTGTTCTGCGATTGTGGCTGATGTGTTTTCACATTATCTTCTGGACCTGGCTCTACAGTGCCAAGGTATGCCAGGTCACTGTATGAAGAGTAGGAATCGTTGCTTGTAATGCAGGTTTCTGAATGAGGACTTGTGTTTCTGGAATACAATCCAGGGTCTGATTCCAATCCATAATAACTGTCACGGTTACGCATACTGCTGATAGTTAAGTTTGAAAAGTCACTTATCATAGAGTAATAGCCAGTGTCCAAAGTTGAGTCATATTTAGGATACTGTTCTGTATAACTCACAGAATTTCCATGGCTGTTGGTTACAAGGATGGGTGGATAATGTAAAGTGGATAAGTGATCTTGTGAGGATTTCTGGTGAGTGAACTGTTTGGAACATGGCACTGGGCTGCTTGCAGATCTGGTACTCATGGCACTGGCTGCATGGTTTTTATTGGGCTGAAATGCAGGTACACTTGACGCAGTGACCAAAGAAGGCACAGAGTTAGTTTCAAGTCTGCGAGCTGGTGTCAACCTCTCCTCTGGCTCGCAAACTACAGATCGTATGCTGGGGTCAGACTGGCGTTTTGGAGCAACACGCTTGATCTCAGAGACAGTTTCTCCTTTCACACCCGATATAGCAATGCCGCATTTTGCCAGGGCTCCTTCACTCATGGTTTTAACAGCAGACAACTTAGCACTGGCTCGAAGCTCATCGGCAACTGATCTCTGCGGCTGGTTTACACGTTCTGGATGGTAATATTTACACTTGTGTCCATAAGTGCACTTCTTCCCTGTCAAATCATAACCAGAAACCAAGAAAGATCAAGATTGATAAATAAACTTCCTTTCAACATAATTATTCCTCATCATTCAAAAAATAAAACAGCACAGAAGAGGCTTTTCGGCCAATCGAGTCTGCACCGACGCATGAAAAACACCTGACCTGCGTACCTAATCCCATTTGCCAGCACTTGGCCCTATAGCCTTAAAGTGCTCAACCCACCTTTACCACCCTCCTAGGCAGTGCATTCCAGACCATCACCATCCTCTGGGTAAAAAGGCTTTTCCTCAAATCGCCCAAACCTCCTGCCCCTGACCTTGAACTTGTGCCCCCTCATAACTGACCCTTCAACTAAGGGGAACAGCTGCTCACTATCCACCCTGTCCATGCCCCTCATAATCTTGTACACTGCACATCTTGTACACCTCATTAACCCACAAAACAATGTTCTTATCTATAAAGCAAAATACATTGTTCTCAGGTAACCTGTTATCAGTTGGTTTCTGCTCCCTTGTGATGTAGTGAGTAAAGATACAATTCCTAAAAGCAGAAAGACTTTTAATTATTTAGACCACAAGGTAGTGATCTAATCTCAGGATCTGTTCCTGATCATACCAATGATCCCTGGGGCAGCACGGTGGCCTAGTGGTTAGCACAACCGCCTCACGGCGCTGAGGTCCCAGGTTCGATCCCGGCTCTGGGTCACTGTCCGTGTGGAGTTTGCACATTCTCCCCGTGTCTGCGTGGGTTTCGCCCCCACAACCCAAAAAAAAAAATGTGCAGAGTAGGTGGATTAGCCCCTTAATTGGAAAAAATAATTGGGTAATCTAACCAATGATCCCTGCTCGCTACTGCATCTGTGTGGCCTTTAGCCAAGACTGTTCGTATGAGTGCTTGTGAATCTCTCAACAGTCAAATTGCCTATCCACATTTAACTGATTATATGTGAAGAATCATCTCATGGATGACAGCAGGGCTGACAACACTCATGCAATTATACCTCAGCAAGAGTCAGCATCTTTGAGAGCTGAGGGGAAAAAATTAGCAAAATATCAAAGTATGTTTTCTTAAGTTGTTTGAACCAAAGCGAAATTGGTCAAATTAGTTAAGAACTAACTAATTCACAGATCTAACTGACAGCTAGTTTTTTTTATACAAACCTTTTATTAAGGCATTTATAGTTCTATAACAATAAAAGATACAAATACAAATGTAAACATAGTTCAGTGCGTAACACATCCCTCCATCTCCCACTGCTAACCACTAGTTCTAAATACTTACCATACGGACAAGGCTGTTTCTTGTGTTCTGGAATAACAGGACGCTTTCGCAGGAAATTATCCAAGCTGGGACCATGACGTCCCAAGGGATCATCAGGTGGCATGAACCTTGAAATGACAAAATAAACCACTGTTCATTTGTGCAATTTATACACATTTTACATACCACTGCAATGGAGTTACAAACGGGGCATTCATCTTTGGAACCACGTTCAAATTGACAAAATTTGAGGAATGTCTTCACTGTCGGCTGGCTGTAAGCGGCATACATTAAATAGATTTGAATTCTCTCAAGAGTTCAGCAAAAAACTGTCTCCAATTGAAAATAAAGTGAGAATCCCATGCTGAATCCACAGCATGGATGGTCAGGAAAACATTACGGGCGGGATCTAACGGGAACGATTCCAAGGATTATTTGTGGCGGTTTTGTTGGGAGCTTCCTGCCGACAATCAGAGAGTTCCCCACCACTATCTAATGACACTTAACCACTCTCTTGGGCCCTGGGGAGTTTCTCACCGTTTAGCCCTCACTCGGGAGTTGAACTCGCCAGACTGACTCCTTAGAGATCGGGGCGCTATTTTGAAAGGGTGTCCCAATCCCTAAGTGACCTTGAGAGGCCCCCACACCCCTCACCCATGGGCAATGTCACCCCCCCCCCCCCCCCACACACACACACACAAAGGCATTACCATGCACCACTGCAAGTGATGACATACCGCTATGGGGTCCCTGAAGGCCCTCCACAACCCCTTACAGGCCCCTCCTCCCCTTTCCAGGACCCCTACCCTTCATTCCCCCCAAACTCCCAGAGGCCCCTAATTACCTACCCTGCATTCCCCCACAATAGCCCCCTCCCACCCTATTCCCTCCTTTCATGGGCATGACCTCAGGTCTGACCCTTGGCAGTGCCACCCTGGCAAAGCTCCTGCCAGCTTTGCAGTAACACTTGGGAACCTTGGTGTGCCAGTGCCACATTCCAGGGGAGGGCCAGGGGCCACCCTGCCCTCTCTCTGACCAACTAATGTCCTCCAATGGCCTGGGCCCCCCCCCCCCCCCCCCCCCACACTCCCTCAGGTGCCGTTCCACGTTTGTGTGGGCCAGTTCTGAACTGTGCCCGGATGGGTCCTCCCTGGGGAGCCGGTAGATCCCGAATGAGTTCGCTGAAGTTGGTTTTAAATTGACTTGGCTTAGTGACACCCATTATGAGCGGGATCTTAATCGCCTTGCAAGGCGTACTGGCTGCTGGGAGGTCTGCGGGAGGCTTCACCCGGCATCTACCTGCTGTGCCGTGCTCCTGTTCGAGCATGATGCAGCCTGTAGATCGCGCCCTACATTTGAATAGTGTTTACCACACAGGAACAGGTCATTTCACCCCAAATTCTTTTCTGCAATATGGGCGTCGCTGGCTGGGCCAACATTTATTGCGCATCCCCAAATGTTCATTAGAAGGTGGTGCTGAGCCACTTTCTTCAACTGCTGCAGGCTATGTGGTGTAGGTATACCCACAGTGCTGTTAGAAGTATAAAATCTTCAATTCTAAAACTGTGGCTGAGATGGTTTGTTGGGGCACAGTAGATGGAGGTTTATTTTGTATCTAATATATTTCAATGTCTAATCTCATGTGTCTTGATACCCTGAATGTCTGAAATGAAATACTTTCCATTGCGTGCCTTGACCAGAGTCAACTTGCCAAGCAATCAAACCCTTTTCTCATGCAGTGTAAATTGTTGCTCCCTTTGAAATTTAGTATTCTTGTGTCTGTCCTGATGAATGCAAAACAAAAAGTTTTGACGGCCTTTTTTTTTTATAGCAATAGTCAAGTTCAGTTCCACTAAGTAACTAACAGATCTCAATTTGATTAACACAATTTAAATAGAGAAAGAAAACCATAACAGAAAGGGAAGAATTTGTGTTTACAACACTTACTTGTCATTCACAAAGGAATACATTAGAAGACGTTCCTCTATAAATTTCTTCCACTCAGGTTTCTCATTCTGCAGATCCCTGTAATTATCATTTGACACAATAATGCCATCTGAGTCAAAGGCCAGCTTCACTATGAATCGATCATCGTAGCACACCACTCTCCTCCCTTGCACCCGTCGAGATGGTGTGAAGACCAGAATTTTCTCTTTCTCAAGTTTGCGTAGTAGTTCTTGATCTGTAGAATTGAACAGTTACTTTGATATTAATTTAATTTTCGATAAAGCAAATACATTCAACACCATATCAATGAGAGGTGTCAAAAGGAACTTCTGACTGATCCCTAAAATACATTAAAATTGTCATCCGCACTCTGCAGCACTGGAGAAATAAAACTAGAAGGGCCAGTATGCAGCAGGACCACATTAATCCAGAATGTAAAACGTCAAAATAAATAGCGCAAAACAGCAACAATATAAGGGATTACTCAATATAAGGGATTTTCAAAACATTGTCCGACTTACTCTTATCATAAACAAAATGTATTTCAGATTTGATTCCTGGGCAGTGACGCAGTAGCCAAATTCAGCGAGATTGTCAATTGGGATCTCCTGGCTAGAGAGTGATGAAAATACATCTAGTACTTTTATCACTCCTGATCACCATTCAGTGACTGCTGTTGAAAAGTGTCATTTGTGGACCTCAAAGTGAGAACATTATGAGATTTCCCTCTGATTCCATCCACAGTTGAACAGCCTACCAACAGGCAGGCCAATAGGGGACCTTCTCTGGCAGTGTATCAAAGGATGATTTTCGATCAACATCCTATAACTTGCACACAGCTACCTAATGTGGGCATACTCTCAGTCACCTGGAGCAGAAAATGCAGCAAATAGTGACAGTGATTGGGCAGCTGGTGAAACAGCTCACCACAGTTCCCACTGTTATCCAACCTGTAATGTGTGAGTATGGTCATGAGCTGGATATGTCATCGTTCCCACCACCCCCACTCTCTTTTCAAATATTCATGGAATTGTGTATTTCCAGCATTTTCTATTTTTAATTCAGATCTTCCAGTTTTCACACTTAAAAAAGAATGTCATCTATTTTTAAATAATCAAGAGCATTAAACATAATCGCAATGTGACAAATTTAATTACCTTTAATAGGTGCATCTGGCCTGGACTGTTCTTTCCTCCACGCAGGAACAAACACGGTAATGTCTTTGTGTCCTTTTTCCAGGAAATATTCTGCAGCCAACTGAATCCCAAGGCAAGAGAACACTTCCTTGTTTCCATGACTACAAGAGAAAATTAAAGCTTGGATTAATTTCTTCCTTTCAAGCTTGACCTTGGCTGACATTGTAGTTGGTGTAATTGTGAAGTCACACGAGTGGGATAGTATTGGTACAGTAATTCATCATCATTATTATTGAACATTTATTAACACAACCAAGGTAAATGATTGCATTTTTGAAATGGGGGTAAGGATATTAAATATTTTTTCATTGCATGCTAACTATTCCTCAATGGGATTGCAAATTAGATACACAAAGTACTTGCATCTTGTGGGAAATGGGCTTAATGCGATATTTTACAATAAACTAAATTCCTTGGCATGGAGCTGGGGTCATAATGTGAATAGAAAAAAAACAAAGGCTTTTGAACAAAGCAACAAACAAAACACGGTTCCTCAGCCGCTCCAGAAAATTGGATTTTAGAGAACAGATGTTGTTGCCCGGCTCAATATCGACTACCTTGAGATTTAGGGAAGACGCAGATGACATCATGAAAAGCATCACCGTGCGTAGGCTTTCGTGGGAGGAATTAATTATATTCGCTAGAATAGCAAAGGATTTGTAAAAATAGTCCCAACTGGGGTGTTATGCATTTCACAGAGTGCTGCATCTGTCTTCATTTCTTAACGGCATTCGCACCACAATGTCAATACACCATCACTAATTATGGTGGGAAAACAACATCATAGTTCTGCTTCTCAGCAGGAATTCTTACTGAAAGAGGATTTTTCCTTTCACTGTTTCATTTTGTTTTTACCTTTTGTCCCATTTTGTATAGTTCTTTGCCAGAACTAGATTTTCCAGGAGCATAGTTAATCTTTGCATCTGTCACTTGGGCATCCAGGAAGCTTAAGCAATGGCAAAGGAAACAGCCATGGGGCAGAGAGGGCCATGCAGTTACAAGGTGACGTGGTGAAAAGGAAAAATAAAATAGGGATCGAGTGTCCTGATTGTGCACGAATGAGAAAGAAAATGGGCATGTGGGGAAGGCACCAATTGCTATTGTTTTTACGATTCTGTCCCTGTGCAAGCTTGGATAGCGAGTAATGACGGGCTGAACACTATGAAGGGCAACACAGCCATGCCTAATCCTATCCTCACTTGACATCCACACACTCAGAATTCCAATCAAACAAAACTAGGTAATGATCAGGTTTGCAACTTTATTTGTTCACTGTACCAGCCAGGATGCTTAAGCTAAAATGTGTCACCCAACTGCCGGTTCATTTGAAGCCAGCCATCCCATCACAGGAAATGGATTAAACCTGACATTTTCAACGTAACACCAAATAGTGCCTTTACCCCAATGTCAACATTTCTCCTTTTGAAATTAGTTGCTTGATATCAATACATCAGTGTTCCAAAAAGTACCCTTAAGCAGTGACTAAGAAGCAAGCAAGTCTAATTTTATGCAGATAACAAGCCATAATTAATTATATTTCAGTTGTATTTTCTGAGACAGTGATTTGGCCAATGCAGTACAGAATTGGAATGATTAAAGACTGCATTCATTAATTACAGTTGATTGATACTATAGCAAATTCCCAAATAAATGGAGTGTTCCTACATAGAAAATGAACCTGCTTACAGACATTTTAAGTTATAAAATCCCAGAGGGTGGTGGGCATCTGCACCTGGATCTGCATCTGAAGTTCTGTAACCTGCAAGGCTACTGATCAGGTGCTGGAGAATGGGATTAAAATCAGCGGCAAGTTCTTTGTTCTCTTTATTGGCCAGTGCAGACACGATGGGCTGAATGGCCACTTTTTGCACTGTAACGTTTCTCTGGTTCGATATTGCAGAATTTTGGTGTCATGACAGATGGCTGTGATACTGGGGCAGAGTCTGGGGTGTTCACATATCCGGTTGGGCATTAACTGAGTAATCGGCCTTCCTATCGAAAAGAGCTGTTGGTTCGTCATGGTTCCAGAGGGCAGTCTATAACGCACTGAACATGAGAAACACCAGCCACTCCAGTTGTTGTGGGCTATGAGACAGGTCGTGCAGTGGTTGGCCTAGCACACAGGGTAATAGAGTATTTTTTTTTTAAATAATTTTTATTGAATTTTTCAAAATACAAACATTTTAACCCCCCCACATTTACATTTAAATTATAACAAAACAAAGTCAAACCCCCCTACTTAACAAGAAAAAGAAAAAGAATCCCCCCCCCCCCCTACCCGCGCGTCCCCCCCCCCCCCCCCCCCCCCCCCCCACCGGCGAACCGACAGTCAGACCAACTTATCATTTCTAGCAGCGTCCTCGGGCAGGCCTTGCCCGTGCCACCGCCGCTACCGTACTTCCTTCATCGTTGTCCCCCCCCCCCCCCCCCCTCCCCCCCTCCCGCCCTCCCCTCCCCTCCCGGGTTGCTGCTGTCATGGCCTCAGTTTCTATCTCTGATCCAAGAGGTCTAGGAAGGGTTGCCATCGCCTGGAAAACCCCTGCACCGACCCTCTCAGGGCGAATTTGATCCTTTCCAATTGGATGAAGTTTGCCATGTCGTTTAACCAGGTGTTAACACTCGGAGGCCTTTCGTCCCTCCACTGAATCAGGATCCTCCTCCGAGCCACCAAGGACGCAAAGGCTAATATTCCAGCCTCCCTCGCCTCCTGTACCCCCGGTTCCACCCCAACCCCGAAGATCGCAAGTCCCCATCCTGGCTTGACCCTGGACCCCACCACTCTCGACACCGTCCCTGCCACCCCCTTCCAGAACTCCTCCAGTGCCGGACATGCCCAAAACATATGTGCATGATTCGCAGGGCTTCCCGAACATCTAATACACCTGTCTTCACCCCCGAAAAACCGACTCATCCTTGTCCCCGTCATGTGGGCTCTATGCAGTACCTTAAATTGAATGAGACTTAGTCTCGCACATGACGACGACGAGTTGACCCTCTCCAGGGCGTCTGCCCATGTCCCGTCCTCTATCTGTTCCCCCAGCTCTAACTCCCACTTATCTTTCAGCTCCTCTACTGGTACCTCCTCCACCTCCTGCATAATCTTATAGATGTCCGAGATCTTCCCCTCCCCGACCCAGACCCCTGATAGCACCCTATCACTCACCCCCCTGTCGGGGAGCGCGGGGAACCCCGCTACCTGTCGTCTGGCAAATGCCTTCACTTGGAGGTACCTGAACGTGTTCCCCGGGGGGAGCCCAAATTTCTCCTCCAGCTCTCCCAGGCTCGCAAACCTCCCCTCTATAAACAAGTCCCTCAGTTGTCTAATACCCGCCCTCTGCCAGCTCTGGAATCCCCCTCCTGTGTTTCCCGGCGCAAATCTGTGGTTCCCTCTTAGTGGTGCCCCTATCAGACCTCCCACTTCCCCCCTGTGTCGCCTCCACTGCCCCCAGATCTTGAGGGTGGCCGCCACCACCGGGCTCGTGGTATACCTCGTGGGAGGGAGCGGCCATGGTGCCGTTACCAGTGCCCCTAAGCTTATGTTGCCGCAGGACGCCCTAATCCATGCGCTTCCAGGCTGCCCCCTCCCCTTCCATCATCCACTTTCGTACCATCGATGTATTTGCCGCCCAGTAATATCCTGAAAGGTTGGGTAACGCCAGCCCTCCACTATCCCTACTCCGCTCCAAAAAGACCCTTCTAACTCTCGGGGTGCCATGTGCCCACACATACCCCATGATACTACTCGTTACCTTCTTGAAAAAGGCCCTGGGGAGGAAGATGGGCAGACACTGGAACAAAAACAAGAACCTCGGGAGGACCGTCATTTTAACTGACTGCACCCTCCCTGCTAGCGACAGCGGCACCATGTCCCACCTCTTAAACTCCTCCTCCATCTGCTCCACCAGTCTGGAAAAGTTCAACTTGTGTAGGGTCCCCCAGTTCTTTGCCACCTGCACCCCCAAATACCTAAAACTTTTAACTGCTCTTTTGAAGGGGAGCCTCCCAATTCCCTCCCCCTGGTCTCCCGGGTGTATTACAAAGACCTCACTTTTCCCCAGATTTAATTTATATCCCGAAAAGTCCCCGAACTCCGCTAGTATCCCCATTACCTCCGGCATTCCCCCCTCCGGGTCTGCCACATACAACAACAAATCATCCGCATAGAGCGAGACCCGATGTTCCTCCCTCCCCTTGTCAGTCCTCTCCACCCCCCTGAACCCCTCAGTGCCATCGCCAACGGCTCAATCGCTAATGCAAAGAGTAAGGGAGATAGGGGACATCCCTGCCTAGTACCTCGATGGAGCCCAAAATATTCTGACCTCCTCCCGTTTGTTACCACACTTGCCATCGGAGCTGAATAGAGCAGTTTTACCCACTTGATAAATCCCTCCCCAAACCCAAACCTTTCCAACGTCTCCCACAAGTATTCCCACTCCACCCTATCAAATGCCTTCTCCGCGTCCAGCGCTACCACTATCTCCGCCTCCCCTTCCACTGCTGGCATCATAATCACATTTAACAATCTCCGGACATTTGTGTTAAGTTGGCGTCCCTTCACGAACCCCGTCTGTCCTTCATGGACTACCCCTGGCACACAGTCCTCTATCCTGGTTGCCAGGACCTTTGCTAACAGCTTGGCATCTACATTTAAGAGGGAGATAGGCCTGTAGGACCCGCACTGGACCGGGTCCTTGTCCCGCTTCAAAATCAAGGAGATCAGGGCCTGCGACATTGTTGGAGGCAGAACCCCCCCCTCGCGCGCCTCATTGAAGGCTCGCACCAGCACTGGACCCACCAAGTCCACAAATTTCCTGTAAAACTCCACCGGGAACCCATCCGGCCCCGGCGCCTTCCCCGCCTGCATCTGGCCTATCCCTTTAATTAGCTCCTGCAGCTCTATCGGCGCCCCCAACCCTTCCACCAGCTCCTCCTGTACCTTTGGGAACCCCAATTTGTCGAGAAAGTTCTTCATTCCCCCTCTCCTCTTCGGCGGTTCAGACCTATACAATTCCCTATAGAAGTCCCTAAAGACCCTATTCACCTCTTGCCCCTTCTGCACTACATCCCCACCCCTCTCTCTCACTCCCCCAATCTCTCTGGCTGCATCTCGCTTACGAAGCTGGTGTGCCAGCATCCTGCTCGCCTTTTCCCCGTACTCATACGCCGCACCCTGCGCCCTTCTCCACTGCATTTCCGCCTTCCTAGTGGTCAGTAGGTCGAACCTGGCCTGCAAGCTACGCCGCTCCCTTAATAGCCCCTCCTCTGGCGCCGCCGCATATTTCCTATCTACTTCTAGGAGCTCCCCCACCAGCCTCTCCCTTTCCTGCCTCTCCTTCCTCTCTCTGTGTGCCCTTATGGAGATCAGCTCTCCTCTAATCACTGCTTTCAAGGCCTCCCAGACCGTCCCCACCTGCACCTCACCTGTGTCATTCGTACCCAGATAGTTCTCAATGCCCGTTCTCACCCTTCTGCACACCTCTTCGTCCGCCAACAGCCCTACATCCAGGCGCCACAACGGGCGTTGGTCCCGCGCCTCCCCCATGTCCACGTCCACCCAATGTGGTGCATGGTCCGATATCGCAATGGCCGAGTACTCCGTGTCCTGCACTCTCGGTATCAGCCCCCTGTTCAATACGAAAAAATCGATCCTAGAGTACACTCTGTGGACGTGGGAGAAAAAAGAATACTCCCTCGCCCTAGGCCTACCAAATCTCCATGGGTCTACCCCTCCCATCTGCTCCATGAACCCCCTTAACACCTCTGCCGCTGCCGGCCTCCTATTCGTCCTGGAACTCGATCTATCCAGCCCAGGGTCTAACACCGTATTAAAGTCCCCTCCCATGATCAGGCCCCCTGCCTCCAGTCCCGGGATGAGGCCCAGCAGGCGCCTCATAAAACCCGCGTCGTCCCAGTTCGGGGCATACACATTTACCAGTACCACACTCTCTCCCTGCAGCCTACCCCTCACCATCACGTACCTGCCCTCCTTGTCTGCCACCACCTCTGCCGCCACAAACGACACTCTCTTTCCCACCAAAATCGCAACCCCCCGGTTCTTGATATCCAAGCCTGAGTGGAACACCTGTCCCACCCACCCCCTTCTCAGGCGGACCTGATCTGCTACCCTCAAATGAGTCTCCTGCAGCATTGCTACATCAGCCTTCAGTCCCTTCAGGTGTGAGAAGACCCTTGATCTTTTGACCGGCCCATTCAGCCCCCTTACGTTCCACGTGATCAATCGGGTCGCAGAGCGACCCGTCCCTACTCCCTGTCGATTAGCCATGTCTTGTCCCTTGCTCGCCCCGGGTCATCCCTTCTTTTCTGACCCGCTTCCCCTAGCGATGCCCCCCCCCCCCCCCCCCCCCCCCCCGGCTCTCCCCTTCTCGTCCCTGGTCTTTCTAGCAGCAACCCGGTGTCCCCCCCCAGTCCCCCCCCCCCTTCCCCCCCCCCCCCCCCCCCCCTGGCTAGGACCCCTCCTAGCCGCGATGTACCCCACATCGTACTCCCGAGAGTCAGCTGGTCTCCGCTGACCCGGCTGCTCCTGCCACATTCCGACTCCTCCCGGTTCACCCCATCTGCGCCCGTGAAAGATCCCCTTAACACCCCCGAGAAAGACCCGCATAATCAACCCGCTCCCCCCCGTCCCGTCTCCCCAACTTAACGATATAAATACAAATACCCAATGGCAACTAAATACATAAATACTTAACTACATACTTAAATACCAAAATAATTAACTAACTATCAACTAACAGTGTGCCCAACCATCACCCTCCATCAAACAGTATAAATAACCGCAGATAACCATAACCCGAAAAGAAAAAAAAAAGAACCAAAAAACCCCCCCAAGCACCCAAAGAAAAAGGGTAAGAGGGGTAAATAACTAAGGGAAATTGGAAACGGGAAAAAACACCCCATAAGAAGCCAACGACCCACAATAGAGATTTCAACAGTACAAATATACAGAAACACCCAACAACTCGAAACCTTCAAAATATTCAGAAAAGTCAACCGTTCGAGAAAAAACACCCCAAACACTCCACGAAACTGTTACCCAGTTCCGACCTGGCCTGAAAAAGAAAAGGGCCACTTGCACAATCAAGAGTCCCCCGGCGGCTACGACCGCCGGTGCTCCCAGGTTTTAGTTCGTGTCCAACTTTTCCTCTTGTACAAAGGTCCAGGCCTCCTCTGGGGACTCGAAATAATGATGTTGGTCCTTGTAGGTGACCCACAAGCGCGCCGGTTGCAACATTCCAAATTTGATCTTTTTCGCGTGTAGCACCGCCTTTGTCCGGTTGTACCGGGCCCGCCGCTTTGCCACCTCCGCACTCCAGTCCTGGTACACCCTTACCGTCGAGTTCTGCCACTTGCTGCTTTTCTCCCTTTTAGCCCACCTCAGGACTTTCTCTCGATCACTTAGCCGCTGGAACCGCACCAGCACCGCCCTCGGGGGCTCGTTTGCCCTAGGCCTCCTGGCCATGACCCGGTATGCCTCTTCCAATTCCAGGGGCGCCGGACCGGCCCCTTCCCCCATCAGGGAGCTCAACATCTCCGCCACATATCCCGGGAGATCCGACCCCTCCAGGCCTTCTTCCAGGCCCAGGATCCTCAAATTTTTCCTCCTCATCCGAGTGTCCAGCTCCTCGAAGCGGCTCTGCCACTTCATGTGGAGTGCCTCGTGCACCTCCACCTTTGCCCCGATGACTGTGGCCTCCTCCTCCCTCGCGGCCATCTCCTGCTGCAGATCTTTAATCGACGCCTCTTGGATCGCCTGGGCTCCCACCAACCTGGTGGCCGTCGCGTTCATGGACTCTAAGAGTTCCACTTTCATCTCCGTGAAAAAACGGAGGAGAGCGGCCTGCTGCTCCTCCGCCCATTTCTTCCACTCCTCCGGTGCACCGCCGGCCGCCATTTTGATTTTCTTCCCCCGCTTTTTTTGGGGAGCTGCTGCCGTTTTTCTTGCCGCTCCACTCCGGGTACCGACCATAAAATCGGTCTAGTTCTCCTCAGGGGACCTTCCCCCACCGGGATTCGTTTTTTCAGCGCCGTTGGGGCCCTCCAATTGGCCCAAAAACACCTTTGTTGCAGGAGCTTCCAAATGTGCGGCTTAGCTAGTCATAGCCGCAACCGGAAGTCGGTAATAGAGTATTGATGACTTGCTTGATATAGCTGTGCACAGACTGAGAGATACATGTGATTTCCCCTGTAACCATCTGGAAGTGAATGTTTATGGTGGCAGATGACACTCGAAGGAGCCCAAGGGAAAAAGAAAGGTAGGATGATAACTAGCAAAGCAGATCAATTAAGGGGAGGGACCTTAAGCAGAAGTTCTTCATCCTAGTAACTATCTACTGTTATCTGTTGGATGTGGGTGTGCAGACATTAGGTTAGGACTGGATGATTCTGCAATGATGTATGTTGTTATTCGCTGGTAATGATCGCATGTGAAAAATGGCAACCATTGCCTGTAGAATGATACTCCAGCAAAGAGGATGGAGGGGAAGGGGAGCGAGGGGTTGGGGGCAGAGGAAGGGCATTTCATGGAAAAAATAAAAATGAACATGCGCAGTATGTCATAACTTAAGTTCAGGGGGCTTGGATTCTGCAATGAGTGGCTAACTTCCTGACCTCCAAAACCCTTTCCATCACCTACAAGGCATATATCTGGAATGTCAGGGAATACTCTCCATTTGCCTGGATGACTGTAGCTCCAACAACACTCAACAAGCCTGACACCATCCAGGACAAAGTAATTCACTTGATCGACACCCCATTCACCACCATAAACATTCACTTCCTCCACATGGACACATAGTAACAGCAGTGTGTGTGAGCTACAAGACACCAAGCAGCGACGTAGCGAGGTTCCTCTGAGGGCACCTCCCAAAGGCACAATGACCACCACTTAGAAGAGCTAGGGCAGCAGGCACGTGAAAATACCACCACCTCCGAGCTCTCCTCCATGTGACACATCATCCTGACTTAGAAATGTATTGACATCCCTTTCATTATTACTGAGTCAAAATATTGTGCTCACTCCCAAAAGGATTGTGGTTCTATCTACACCACAAGGACTGCAGCAAGCGGTTCAAGGACGAGGCTCACTATTTGGGATGAGCAATAAATGCTGCCCTTGTCAACAATGCCCACATCCCATTAATAAACATAAGTAAAAACCTTTGGAGAAAATCTCTGGACATACCTCATGGCCACATTACTTCCATCGATGACTATAGGTCTCAAATTGTCTGAATCATCCACAACTTCATCTTCCAAAGACAGTTCTGGGCTAGTGATCTCCTTTACGCATTGGCCCCTGGACACCAGGGTACCTGTATTACCCATACTGGGTGGCTGTGGTTCAGATTCACTTTTGTTCCCAAGTCTGACCAGCTCAGCTAAAATGTCATTAATAAGAGCATCTGACCCCAGTTTATTGAGCACAGTCTGAATCTGTTCTCCTGAATATCCTAGTTTTAAGGCAAACTCCATTTTGGCCTGGTATTCTTTATCTAAACTAGCAGCCTTGTATCCATCATCAAGTTTGGATTTGCTGTCCTCACTCTGGAAATCCTGCAAGACACTGCATTTGGAAAGAACTGGCCATTCGAGGCAAGGGGAACGGCAGAGCTGCCGGTGTGGTTTGCTCACAATTTCAGTCCCTTTTTTCTTATTAGGCAGCTGCTCGGAATCACTTTCAGAGCTCGTCCAGTCCTCAGAATCTGCACTGCAGTCACCAATTTCTAGATGAAGGCTCCTGGCCTCTTTGGAGGAACTGTTCTCCATATTCAGCTTCTCAAACATTGACCAGGCAGTCATTACGTTAATCTGTCCTCCAGTTATCTCTAAACTCTTCTCTTTTATTTCCAGTACAGCTTGGCTTTCATATTCGATGTTGTCCTTCAGCTCAATTAATTTTTTCCGCAATGTTGATGTTATGCTTTCACACTTCTTATGTTCAGGGGAGCACAGGGATAGTATATAATCCTGGAGAAGAAGAAGGCAGATAGTTTAGAGAAGTCTGTTTAAAAACACTGAAAACCACACTCACAGGAAAGTGCGTCTCATAATTTAGCAATCCACTTGTTTAAATTCAGTGTCCTTCTGTTTTTTTAACATATTTTATTGAGGTATTTGAAAATTTTTATAACAGTAACATAAACAATGACGTCAACATGGTAAAATAAACATTTCCCACCCCCCATCCTAATCTTCCAGCACCTCAACCATACAACAACTACCCCTCCACCCCCCCCCCCCCCCCCCCCCCCCCCCCACCCCCCCCACCCCCCCAATTCGAATACTGCATCTGCTGGCATTTTCATTTTCCCCGAGAAAGTTGACGAACGGCTGCCACCTCCGGGAGAACCCTAACATTGGACCTCTTAATGCAAACTTTATTTTCTCGACACTGAGAAACCCAGCCATGTCACTAACCCAGGTCGCTACACTCGGGGGCTTTAAGTCCCTCCACATTAATAAGATCCGTCTCCCGGCTACTAGGGAGGCAAAGGCCAAGACTTTCGCCTGAACTCCCAGATCTTCCGACACTCCAAAGATTGCTACCTCTGGACTCGGCACCACCCGCGTTTTTAGTACCGTGGACATTGCCCGAGCAAAACCCTGCCAAAACCTTCTAAGCTTCGCGCATGCCCAAAACATATGGAAATGATTTGCTGGGCTTCCCGCGCACCTCGCACGCCTATCCTCTACCCGGAAAAACATGCACATCCTAGCCACTGTCATGTGTGCCCGGTGGACTACGTGAATTTGAATCAGGCTAAGCCTGGCACATGATGAGGAGATATTAACCCTGCTTAGCACATCCGCCCATTGACCCGGCTCTATCTCTCCTCCTAGCTCGTCCTCCCCCTTGCCCTTAAGCTCCTCCACCGGGGTTTCCTCCGCCTCGAAAGCTCCTGGTAAATATCCGATACCTTCCCCTCTCCCACCCAGGTACTGGAAACTACTCTATCCTGTATCCCCTGTGACGGCAGCAGCGGAAAGGCCGGCACCTGTTTTCTCAGGAAGTCTCACACCTGCAAATACCTAAAACCATTCCCTGTTGGCAAGTTAAATTTATCCTCCAAAGCTTTCAAGCTGGGAAAGCTCCCGTTTATAAATAGGTCCCCCATCCTTCTAATTCCTGCCCTCTGCCAACTCCAGAACCCGCCATCTAGCTACCGGGTACAAACCTGTGGTTATTATAAATCGGGGTCCAAATCGATGCTCCCTCCCCTCTCTTATGTCTCCTCCATTGCCCCCAGATTCTCAGAGCCGCCACCACCACCGGACTTGTGGAGTATCGGGCCGGCAAGAACGGAAGAGGTGCCGTTATCAGTGCTCCCAAACTGGTGTCTTTACATGACGCCGCCTCCATCCGCTCCCATGCCGACCCCTCCCCCACTACCCACTTCCTAATCATGGCTATATTAGCCGCCCAGTAGTAATTACAGACGTTCGCCAGCGCCAACCCACCCTGCCCACGACTGCATTCTAGCAACACTTTCTTCACACACGGGGTTTTAGCTGGCCACACAAAGCCCAAAATAATTTTATTCACCCGCTTGAAAAAGGCCTTAGGGATGAAGATGGTGAGACACTGAAAGACAAACAGAAATCTGGGGAGGACCATCATTTTCACGGTCTGTACCCTCTGCGCCAGTGATAGCGGGATCATGACCCATCTCTTAAAGTCCCCTTCCATTTGTTCCACCAACCGGGATAGGTTTAACTTGTGCAGTGCCTCCCATTCCCGGGCCACCTGGAATCCCAGATATCGAAAGCTCTTCCCTACCATTCTATTCTTTTTAAAAATAAATTTAGATTACCCAATTATATTTTCCAATTAAGGGGCAATTTAGCGTGGCCAATCCACCTAACCTGCACATTTTTGGGTTGTGGGGGCGAAACCCACGCAGACACGGGGAGAACGTGCAAACTCCACACGGACAGTGACCCAGAGCCGGGATCGAACCTGGGACCTCAGCGCCGTGAGGTGGTTGTGCTAACCACTAGGCCACCGTGCTGCCCTCTCCCTACCATTCTAAGCGGCAGTTCTCCCAGTCTCTTCTCCTGTCCTCTTGCCTGGATCGCAAACATCTCGCTTTTCCCCATGTTCAATTTATACCTGAAAAATTGCCAAATTCCCCCAAAATTCGCATTACTTCCCCTAACCCCTCCAGGGGGTCCGAAATGTACAAGAGCAGGTCATCTGCATAAAGCGAGACCCGGTGCTCCCCCCACCCCCCCCCCCCCCCCCTCCCTCCCGAACCAGCCCGTTCCAGTTCCGAGAGGTTCTTAACGCCATGGCCAATGGCTCTATGGCCAGAGCAAACAGTAATGGGGAGAGGGGTCACCCTTGCCTCGTCCCTCGGTGTAGTTTAAAATACCCTGACCTCAGCTGGTTGGTCCACACACTCGCTACTGGTGCCTGATAGAACAACTGCGCCCAATCAATAAAGCCCTCACCAAACCCAAACATTCACAGCGCCTCCCATAGGTAATTCCACTCCACCTGATCAAAAGCCTTCTCCGCATCCATCGCTACCACCACCTCCGCTTCCTCTCCTTCTGAGGGCATCATAATAACATTGAGAAGCCTTCGAACATTGGCCTTGAGTTGCCTGCCTTTAACAAATCCCATCTGGTCTTCCCCTATCACCCCCAGGACACAGTCCTCTATCCTTGTGGCCAGTATCTTAGCCAGCAGTTTGGCATCCGCATTCAGTAGAGAAATTGGCCTGTATGACCCGCATTGCTCCGGATACTTCTCCTGTTTCAGGATCAATGAAATCAAGGCCTGCGACATTGTTGGGGGAGGACTCCCTTCTCTCTTGCTTCGTTAAATGTCCTCACCAGCAGTGGGCTCAATATCTCTGAAAACGTCTTATAGAATTCCACTGTGTAGCCGTCAGGCCCCAGGGCCTTGCCCGACTGCATGCCCTCCAGCCCCTTGATTATTTCCTCAATCTCAATTGGGGCTCCCAGCCCCTCCACCAGGTCCTCATCAACCCTTGGGAACCTCAACTGATCCAAAAACTGCCTGATCCCCTCAATCCCAGCCGGGGGTTCCGACTCATATAATTTACTATAGAAGTCCTTAAACACCTCGTTTACTCCCACTGGGCCCAGGACAGTATTACCGTCTCTACTCTTTACTTTACCTATCTCCCTCGCCGCATCTCTTTTCCTGAGCTGGTGTGCCAACATTCTGCCTGCCTTGTCCCCATACTCATAGATCGCGCCCCCCCCCCCCTTGCCTTCCTCAACTGTTCTGCCGCTCCCTCAGTAGCTCCACTTCCGGGGCCTCCAAGTATCTCCTGCCCACCTGGAGTATCTCCTCAACTAACCTGTCCCTCTCAGCCCTTTCCACCTTTTCTCTGTGGGCCCATATCGAGGTTAATTCCCCTCTGACTACTGCCTTCAAAGCTTCCCAGACCGTCGCTTCTGAGACCTCCCCCGTATCATTTGTTTCCAGGTAGTTCTGGATGGACTTATTAACCCGCCCACAGATCACTTTGTCCGCTAGCAACCCTATATCCAGTCTCCACAGCGGGCGTTGCCCTCTCTCCACACTAACCCGTAGATCCACCCAGTGTGGGGCATGATCCGGCACTACAATTGCCGAGTACTCAGTATCCACCACCTTCGGTATTAGCGCCCTACTCAGAACAAAAAAGTCGCTGCTAGAATATAACTTGTGGACATGTGAGAAAAAGAAAACTCCTTCGTCCTCGGCCGTGCAAACCCCCATGGGTCTACTCCCCCCATCTGTTCCATAAAATCCTTCAATTCCTTTGCCGCAGCCGGCCTTCTCCCTGTCCTGGATTTTGACCGGTCCAATTCCGGATCAATGACTGTTATGAAGTCCCTTCCCATGATCAGGTTATGTGACTCTGTCTGGGGTCAAACCCGCCTCATAAATTCCACGTTGTCCCAATTCAGAGCATATATGTTCACAAGTACCACTTGCACCTCCTCCAGGTTCCCACGCACCATTATGTACCTACCCCACTTGTTTGACATGATTTTCCCTGCCTCGAATGCCACTCATTTACTTATCAAAATCGCTACCTCCCTGATCTTTGAGTCCAGTGCTGAGTGGAACACTTGGTTGACCCACCCCTTCCTCAATCTCGTCTGGTCTGTAACCTTTAGGTCTGTCTCTTGTAGCATTGCCACGTCTGCCTTCAGCCCCCTCAAATGCGAGAACACGCAAGCCCTCTTGACCAGCCCATTCAGTCCTCTAACGTTCCATGTGATCAGCCTGGACAGGGGGCTTTCAACCCCCCCCCCCCCCCCCCCCCCCTCCCCCTCCCGGACTAGCCATCATCCTTTTTAGGTCAGCCTCGAACTCGCGCCCTTTTGCTTCCTCGAGTCCACTCGGGCTGTTGCCGTTCCCAACCTCCCATTTGTCCCCCAGTATCAGTTCCTCCCCTGTCAGCAAAGCACCTTCCCCCCCACCGCCCCACCCCCCTAGCAACAACAGTAGAAACCTAAACCCCCAAGAACACCTGCTCACCCCCTACTGCACTTCCGAGAGTCAGCTGACCCATGCTGACTTGATAGCGCCCGCCCCTAGCACCAAGCAGTCTGTCTCCCTATTGTTCTCTCCCTTCTCCCCACATGAATAAACATTTTAAAAGCATCACATTCCCCAGTAAACAAACATCAGGAAAAAAACTGTGAAGAAACAGTCACTTTAGAAAAATAATCACCCAAAAAGTAGGACCAAATTCAAAGCCCATCCCCCCCCTAACCAGCTCCCTGCAAGACAAGCAACCTTTAACCAATCACAAAGCCCATTATTTCACATAGCGCTACTTAAATTTATACAATCCAACACAACAAATCGCTGGCACAGTACTTCTCCAAGGCTTCAGTGTCTTTTAATTCGCCTCCAGCATCATTTCTTTAATAAAGTCCATACTTTGGCGTTTCAACGTGGAAGTCCTGTTCCTCATGTGACCTACAGACGGGCTGGGCACAGCATCCCAAACTTCACCCCCTTCTGAAAGAGGGTCGTTTTGGCCCGATTGAACCCAGCTCGCCTCTTGGCCAAATCCCCTCCCAGGTCCTGATAGATGCACACTCACAGTTCTCCCAGTTGCTGGTCCGTTCTTTCTTGGCCCATCTCAAAACGTGTTCCTTGTCCATGAAACGGTGAAAACGTACCACCATGTCCTCGGCGGCTCGTTCGCTCGGGGCTTCCTCGCGAGGGCTCTGTGCGCTCTGTCCAATTCCAGGGGCCGAGGGAACACCCCAGCCCCCATCAACTTCTCCAACATGTCCGTCACATAAGCCCTTGCATCCGATCCCTCACTGCCTTCAGGGAGGCCAACAATTCTGAGATTCTGCCTCCTGGATCTATTCTCCAGGTCCTCCAGCTTCTCCTGCATTCTTTTCTGGCAGTCGTTCATCATCTCCACCTTGGTCTCCAGAACCGTTATGTATTCCTCGTACTCGGACATCTTTTTCTCCACCTCCTGGATCGCACGATTCTGAACCACTGGATCAATCGAAGCCTTAATCGGGTCCAGCGTGTCCTTCTTCAGCTTGGCGAAGCAATCCTCGAAAAACTTCACCAGCTGATCCGTCAACCACTGTGTCGTCTCCCCATGGCCCTGATGCCCCACCATACTTTCCCGCGTTACCAGCTCTACTTACGTCTCCCTTATAGGACTTTGTCTTCTCACACAGCCACTTCTGGTCCAATTCTCCATACACCGGAGGGGGAATTTCTCCTTACTGTTTCACCAATTTATCCCATTAAATTCGGAAAAAACGGGGGGAAAGATCCAAAGGTCCGTTACAGGTGGGAGCTATCAAATGTGCGACCTACTCCTCCATGGCCGCCACCAGAAGTCTTCTCTGACATTGTTATCTAAAGGAAGCAAAGTCACCATAGTCCCAGACAACCAGAGGGGGAGATCTGACTAGTGGTGATTTAACCTGAGGATCACCACACCTCAAGCAAGGGGCAAGGTTGTGAAGGCAGAGCCTCATGAATACGGTACAGGAATTGAACCTATGCTGTTGGCCTTGCTCTGCATCATGAACCAGCTGTTCAGCCAACTGAGCTAAACCGGCCCACTGTTATCTACAATAAAAGCAAAATCCTGCAGATGCTGGAAATCTGAAATAGAAAGTGCTCAGCAGGTCTGGCAATATCTGTGGAGAGAGAAACAGAGCTAATGGTTCAAGTTCATTATGATTCTTTTTGGTACCCGAGTCAATTGGGCGTTGAAATTTTAATACTCTTTCTCTTCTTACAGATGCTGCAAAGCCTGCTGAGATTTTTCCAGCACGTTCTGTATTTATTACTATAATCCACAACTCTATTCCCCTTTGAGGGGACAAGTGCCACCTGACTTCCTTTCTTACTCCTAACTTCTTAAAATGTTAACTTAGCCTCACATCTGCATCAAAAGGCTGAGTTATAGCCCTTGTTCTCAATGTAAGCTGAAACTTCAGTGCAGTATTGATGGGGTGCTGTACAATTAAAGGTTATCTGTCAGTTGAGCCACTAAAGCTCTGTCTTCATGTCCATGGCAGTTCAAGGAAGAGCATGGAGGTTGCCTGGCCAGCAGCTATCCCTCAACTATTGTCAACAAAAAACATAGGGCGTGATTCTCCGCACCCGGGAGAAATTGTGAGGCTGGCGTCAAAAACGGGCGGGTTTGACGCCAGCCTCCGCCCCCCCCCCCCGACCGGGAACCGATTCTGGTCCCCGGTTGGGGCTAGCATTTCGTTAAGCCCGCCAGCCAGAGTTAGCGACGGCTGACGCGTCAGATGACGTCAGCCGCGCATGCGCGGATTGGACGACTCCAACCACGCATATGCGTGAAACCCGCGCATGCGCGGGCCGGTATGCCCCTCAGCCGCCCCGCAAATGGATACAGCGGGGCGGCGGAAGGATAAAGAGTGCGCAGGGTAAGTACCCGCTGCCCGCGATCGGTGCCCACCGATCGCGGGCCCATGGCACCCTTGGTACGGCCGTGCCAATCGGTGCCATGGTTCCCCAGATCGGGACTTTACGGCCGTTTTTACAAACGGTCAGACCAGGTGTGTTTGACGTTCATAAAAACGGTCGTAAAGGCCTTGGAAATCGGCCCATCGGCCAGCTGAGAATCGCTGCTCGCCGTAAAAAAACGGTGGGCAGCGATTCGTGTCGGGAGGCGGGCGTGGGGGGAGGGGGGGGGGGGAGAGTAGCGGGAGGGCGTCGGACCAGCGTGGCCGTAAAAATTTACGCCGCCCGCTATTCTCCGCCCCTTCGTGAGTGCGGAGAATTCTGCCCATACTATTTGCCTGTATAACAACAGTGACTATACTGTGAACATAACTCACTGCTTGTGACTTCCTGAGGACATAAAATGCACTATAAATTCAAGTCATTTTTCTAATTCTCATCTTGTATTCCCAAGTACATGAACTCATCGTCAGACAAATATTGTCACTTTCCTTCATATTCGCGAAAACGTTGTCTTTAAAAGACATACACTAAGTGTACCTATTATAGGGATGACATCTAATGATTTCACACTGAAATCATAGGTTGAGTCACCCAATCAGGTGCATCAAAAAGAATTTTCATCCAGAAACTAACAGTGCATAGCTCAGGGTTTCCCCTAAGTCAAAGGGCCGGATTTCAACTCTGTTCAAAAGGGTGGGTTTTGACTGAATTAAAATTTTGGCAAAAGGGACTAACAATAGTACAAAAACAGACAATTCCACTTCAGCTTTGCCATATCATACAGATTTAAAAGGACTAATCAACATGCGTTATCAATTACATTCGTTCAGATGAAAATGAAAATGGCTTATTGTCACGAGTAGGCTTCAATGAAGTTACTGTGAAAAGCCCCTAGTCGCCACATTCTGGCGCCTGTCCGGGGAGGCTGATACGGGAATCGAACAGTGCTGCTGGCCTGCTTGGTCTGCTTTAAAAGCCAGCGATTTAGCCCAGTGAGCTAAATCAGCCCCTATTCATCCACTAAAGCAATTGATCAAGCTTGAGATCAGGTGTAATGCCTGTTCTTGGCAGCTTGGATCTAGAATGTCTCTTTTGTGGACCATGAATAGGATTCAATTTGAATTTGAATTGGTTTTTGGAGCAAACAAGGAGATGGATTAAGGGCTTGCCCTGTCCACTCTGCGCATGGCTTTGCAAATCCAAGGAAGGATTGATGCATTTTACTGTAATGATTGGATAGGCAAAGAGTTTTCAAGGACTCCCTGTTAGAAACCAATCCTTTTCGTTTGCACACACTTCTCCAATATTTATCTTCTTCTTTTACTCCCCACTGGCTGGAATTTTATGCCACAGAAGCAGTGGAGAGGGGTGCAAATTTGGCTGGGTTGGCATAGGGCCTTTATTAGTGGAAGGTGAGATGTTGGTTAGCCTGCCTGTCGTTGGATCAATGGAGGCCCTAAATGGACTTATTCCACAGCTACTGATATTTTATCAGTTGTAAGGATGCCCACCCCTGTGTCAAAGCTCCAGGTATATCATAGAATTCCTAGAGAGTGTAGAAGGAGGCCATTTGGCCCATCAAGTCTGCATCGGCCCCTGGAAAGAGCACTCTACTTAAGCTCACGCCTCTACACTATCCCCATAACCCAGTAGCCCTACCTAACCTTTTGGACACAAAGGGGCAATTTAACATGGCCAATGCACCTAACTGTCACATGTTTGGAGTGTGGGAGGAAACCAGAGCACCCGAAGGAAAGCCACGTAGACACGGGAGAAAGTGCAAACTCCACACAGATAGTCATCTGGGGCCTGAATTCAACCTTAGTCCCTGGAGCTGTGAGGCAGCAGTGCTAACTACTGTGCCACCGTGCTGCCCCTTTTCCTGATGGCCTGATTGCAGGCTTGGAAAGGGGTGGAGGTTGGATGTGCATTTAGGTGGGGGTTAGGTAGGTGTAGGGGGTGTCCTCCCAAGATGGATCCTGGGTAGCTGGGCTCTGGGCAGGGTAGTACCCTGGCACCCCTGATGCCTGGTGGGACCCTGGCACTGCCAGCCTGGTACCCTGGCAGTGCCATCTGGATTCCACCAACCTACCTGGGTGCCATCAGGGGCACTGCCAGGCTGGCAGTGCTAGGGGGGTCTCGAGATTGGGGGCCATTTAAAAATGGCTCCTCAGTGCAGCAAATGAGACTAAGTTCCTCGCTGAGGTCCCAAAATAAAACAAAGACCCGTTAGATAGTGGGGCTTGCACCGGGAAACACCCGGCTAAATGTGCCCACCATGGGTCTGTTTCATTGCCATTAGATCGGCCCATTGTTTAATTTACCTTAGTTCAGTGCCTGAATATCATCAAACCTGCAATTTATTTTTTTGTTTTACAACAGAATGAATAATAACTTATAAATCAAAGTACACAAAATATATAAGAAATGTTTGAATGATTCTTCTATGAGAAACACCAAGTAAACTTTGAATCAACTAGAACATATTGATATATGCAACTTTGAAATTTTCATTCAACTTTATGACTTTTTACAACATGCGGCAAGTTATCAATATAATAAATAAAACCAAAAGCAAATATAATTCAATTCACTAGTTCCCAAAGTTCACCACTGAAAACCAGCTTCCAGGAAATCAAGCTCAGTCCTCAGGATGAAGCACTGAAGCTGTCTCACACATAATAAAACACTTTACACAAATGCACATCTCAGGAAGCACAAACATTTCCTCTTCTGTTTCTCTTTTCCCTCTCTCCTCCAGTTTGTATTCCTGTCTCTCTCTCCCTCTCTCCTCCAGTTTTTTTGCTGTCTCTCTCTCTCTCTCTCTCATAAGAACTAGGAGTAGGATTAGGCCATCTGGCCCCTCGAGCCTGGTCCGCCATTCAATGAGATCAAGGCTGATCTTTTGTGGACTCAGCTCCACTTTCCACTTCTCCTCCAGTTTGTATTGCTGTCCGTCTCTCTCTCTCTCTCCTCCAGTTTGTATTGCTGTCTGTCTGTCTCTCTCTCTCTCGTCAGTTTGTACTGCTGTCTCTCTTTCTCTCTCTCCTCTAGTTTATATTGCTGTCTCTCTCTCTCCCTCTGTCCTCCAATTTGTATTGCTGTCTCTCTCTCTTTCTCCTCCAGTTTCTATTGCTGTCTCTCTCTCTCTCCTCCAGTTTGTATTTATGTCTCTCTCTCTCTCCCTCTCTCCTTCAATTTGTATTGCTCTCTCAGGCTCAAAGTTTCCAGCAACTTTCATTGGCCCAAGTGTTGCCATTATCGCGACCAAAGAAGTGGTGTGCTTTCTAAATAGTGGGGACAACATGGTTTTGTTACAAGCCATGACAGCCAGGATACTGTGCGTATCTGAACCGTGCATACTATGTCTTGTTAGTCCAAGTGCCCAAGAAAAGTACTTGGAGGGGGCAGCACGGTGGCACAGTGGTTAGCATTGCTGCCAATGGCGCTGAGGACCCGGGTTCGAATCCTGGCCCTGGGTCACTGTCAGTGTGGAGTTTGCACGTTCTCCACGTGCCTGCGTGGGTTTCACCCCCACAACCCAAAGATGTGCAGGTTAGGTGGATTGGCCATGCTAAATTGCCCCTTAATTGGAAAAGAATAATTGGGTGCGCTAAATTTATTAAAAAAAAGAAAAGTACTTAGTTGACAAATGACTTAGTCCAATAGACTCTGCTCAAAAGTAGCAGGTTTGGGAACCCTAACCTTAAAGACAATCATTGATTAAAGTAAACAAACTGATTTC
Source organism: Scyliorhinus canicula (assembly GCF_902713615.1). Classification (NCBI taxonomy): domain Eukaryota; kingdom Metazoa; phylum Chordata; class Chondrichthyes; order Carcharhiniformes; family Scyliorhinidae; genus Scyliorhinus; species Scyliorhinus canicula. The sequence goes on along the minus strand of NC_052162.1, from coordinate 41,739,003 downwards.
CATATGTCGATCAATTCCTAGGGTGGATTTTATGCACTGATCTGTTCCTTAAGTTAAAGAGGAAGCAATGGTTGGGGAGGGAGATCACTATGTCAGATCACAAGACAAGAGAAATCAGGAAGAGAGATTTTGTTTCAGTGCTCTATTGAGAAAGCTTTCACATATCATTCCTAAATTCTAAGCAGTAGCGCAAAAGGGACTTGTAATGAATTGGCAGCTCGTTATACACAGCATAAGTTTTTATTTTCTATCGACTTGAAAAATATTGCCAAAATCTTTCATTTCAAACCCAGTAAAAGTGAAATTGGGAAATATGTTTGAACTTGACATCTGTGAACTTCAGGGGAAATGCAATTCTGACCTTTAAACATTTTGCAAATCAAGATTACAAAATTAATTCAGTAACCGGTAAAAAAAATCCCTCAGAATCATACAGCACAGGAGGCCATTTGGCCATCATACCTGTACCTTTGTTTTTGAAAAGCTGTCAAATTAGTCCTACTTCCCTGCTCTTTCTCTGCACTCCTGCAATCGTATTCTCTTACATGCAAATACTCACATCTTATATATACGAGATATCAGAGAGAAATATGAAGGTTGATCAGTATCAGAAAGCTATTCCAGAAAGCTATTCCTTGCTTGTAACTAAGTAAATCGAAAATGAGTGCAGGTTAACCACAGTTAAATTCCACCATTATTTGGAGCTGTTTTAATCTCACCTAATTCCTAAAACTGCATTCTGCATAATCAAAAGACCAACACCATACCCATAGCAGCACAGAGAGAAACACAAAGGTTTGAGCATGTATCCTTACTGACTAGTTAGAAGGTATTATCGACTGTAACTGAGGATTAAAATATGTAGGGCTGAATTCTCTGCCATCGGGATTCTCCGTTTTGCCGGCAGCCCGGGGGTTTCCCGATGGCGTGGGGGCTGCCCTACAATGGGAAACCCCATTGACGAGCCGGCGAAACAGATAATCCCAACGGTGTACCCCACCAGAAAATTGCTGCTGCGGGGTGGAGAATCCTGCCCGTGGTTCTTTCTTGAAACATTCTTATGCTTTTTAAAAATAATTTTTATTGCCATAAGTAGGTTAACACTGCAATGAAATTACTGTGAAACGCCCCTAGTCGCCACATCCTGTTGCCTGTTCGAGTACACAGAGGGAGAATTCAGAATGTCCAAATTATCTAACAGCACGTCTTTTGGTACTTGTGGGAGGAAACCGGAGCACTCGGAGGAAACCCATGCAGATACGGGGAGAACGTGCAGACTCCGCACAGACAGTGACCCAAGCCGGATCTCAAACCTGGCACCCTGGCGCTGTAACTATGCTACTGTGCTGTAGCTTTAATTGCACAGGTCCACTGGCTGAAGGTTTCCAACATTCTATCTTTATTATAATGAATTAATGATCACATTATAGAATGTTGGTTTTCTAATAATCTAAACATAAAATGGAAAGAAAATAGGGAGAAAAATAAACCCTTATTAAATGACAATTTATCTTTCTCTCTTGCTCTCTCCTGAAGAAAACATACATCCAAAACATCTGCCTTTCTTTACTCTTTACAGATGCTGACTGCTCCGCTGTAAATTTTAAACATTTCTTTTAAACAGAAAGGACTCTCATTAAACTGAAAAACATAAGCTAGATAGGAAAGCGACATAGGAAAGTACAAAAGAAAATCAACAATTCTTTCAAAGGCAACATTAAACCACATCAGTGGTTTTCAAACTTTTTATCCCGGGACCCATTTTTACCAAACAGCTGACCTTCGGGAGCTATGGTGGCCGACCTTCGCAACTCACCATTTTCACTTACCTTAATGTGACAGGGGAGTCTGCTTAGTCCTACAATCTCACTTGCTTTGTCATTCAATGTTACATTTCTGCTAAGAGCTTAAGCTGATTAAGTCCTCACTGCATCCTTTGTGAAAATCAAGAGAATTGTCCTCGAACTCCCCACGAATAGTCTTCAAATGCCTTTGAAGTTTTGGGAGTTTTAAAGTACTTTCATTTGCCAGTACCACCCTGCATATAACGCGCAAGAGTTTTGGATCCTGATTTGCACTGGTGCAAGAAATTATCCTTATACTGCTTTGTTCTGATTTCAGTTTCTTCTTAGTAGGCTCTTCACCAGAGGCCCTGCAACTCGGTATACAGCTCACACTAGCCCTGTGCGAGGCTAGGTAGACCGAAGCCTTGTAAACATAGTTTTTTAAAAATAAATTTAGAGTACCCAATTCATTTTTTCCAAGGGGCAATTTAACGTGGCCAATCCACCTAGCCTGCACATCTTTGGGTTGTGGGGGTGAAACCCACGCAGACACAGGGAGAATGTGCAAACTCCACACGGACAGTAACCCAGGGCCGGGATTCGAACCCGGATCCTCAGTGCCGCAGTCCCAGTGCTAACCACTGCGCCACGTGCCGCCCCTTATAAACGTAGTTAACCGATAAATGGCTATTGGCAGTCTGGGCTCCATTTGCACTCCAACAGGGAAAAATTAAATATGGTGGAGAGGGTCAGACAGTCACATGGGCTTGGAGGATGTAACAGGGAACTGTGTCTCCTGCAGATCCTGATGTGGAACTGCACTATCAGATTCAGAGTGGATACATCTAGCCGCTGGCCCACGCCAGCCTCTGCAGGATGGCCCGCTCGGCCTCCCTGTGGGCAGAGGCCCGCGGGTTGCCCGGGGTGCGTGCACTCGGCACAGGGAGGGGTTGGCTCAGGGAGCTCAGGACAAGGGGTGGGCAGAGCCCTGGTGTTGTAGGAAAGATCTAGAGAGGAGCAGGAGGGGAGCAGCTCCTCGTGGCCATTGAAAATGTGCTGTCAATCCCGCGCTTGAGATAGGGCCGCTTCTTGGTTCAAAGCTGGGTGTCCTTGTCCACATCAGAATGCAGTTCCTGACAGGCGACACAATAGTTTTTCTGTTCCTTCTCTTGAAAAAGGACTGTTCCACATCCCTGATAACACGGTCTGCCAGCATCCTCTTACCTTTCAGCAGGTAATCCCCCATCAGTTTGATGATCTTATTCTGGCGTTCATGGTGGGTCTCGATCACCTCCGCGATTGGGAATGCTGCGACTGATTGCTCCGTGACCCTCCCGACACCCGTGTGCAATCCAACCACGGGTCGCAACCCGTAGTTCAAAAACCCCTGGTCTCCAGGGCCATGAAATAAATATCTGAGTCGACTAACACTTCAAAGCTTGTGCTGGGCAATCTCAATGACACTTGATACCAGAGATATTCATTATACTGATAAGAATAAGACATTTGTAGCATTAGAGCAGCAGAGAATATAGGCTAAAGTGTGTTATCTTCAGAGCTGCCCACATGTAGCTGATAGCTTTTAAACTGGTTGCCGCATGTATTGGATTTACTGATAACCACAGATCAAGTGAAGAGGGAATCAAACACAAAGGCACACCATACATGATGCAAATCTGAACTATTTTATAACTATCAGGTAAATCAACAGACATTTATTTGTAGTTTAAAAAACAAACTTCAGTCAGGTGGTTCAGTGATGGTTCAATATCCAGGTACTGGAAGAATCTGTGTTAAACATACATATACTACACAGAGGATATGGAACGTCTGTATTCTTAAAATGTTTCTTTTCTTCTCAACTTCTGCAGAAAGATCTGATGATAGTCAAGGTATTATAAGCATGCTATTATTTGTTTTAATTCCCCAGGTTACAGGTGTGCAAGTTGGCCATGATCCCCACTCCAGGATTGCCAATGCATGGCCCTTACTGGAAAGAATGTGACCACAGGATTAGACTCAACTACAATGCCTCCGATTGAATTCTGGCCTGACACTAACTCCATTTCAATGAAGTATTGTGAGGGCAACTGATACGTTAGTCTCTTCAGAATGTGAGGGAATTAAAGAGAAGAAAATTAAGACAAAATTAAAACAAAATGGGACTCTTAACTTTATATTGATAAGAAAATAGGCACACAATCAAAAGACCACGGGCTGGATTCTCCGTTTCAGCGCCTACGTGCCGGCTCGAACGGAGAATTCGCGGGAGGTTTGCGATGAAACAATGGGCGCCAACCGTTCACCTATTCCAGGACAGGTGAGGGGCTAGCACGACACGGGTGAAACTCCCGGCTCCCACGCTGTAAATGGCCGGATAATGGCTGGGTCCTGGGCTGCGCAGGCGCACGGCTGATGACCTACAGCAATTGCGCCGTACAACATAAAGCCGGCCGTGCGTGGACCCGACCAGCCATCCACAAATCCACAGGCCACCCCTAAGCCAGCCCCCACCAGCCCTCGCAGAAGCCCCCACGACCAGCGGCCAAGTGTGGCGGCGCTGGACACTGTCCGCAGCCAACACGCCTGGTTGCCTACTGCGGAGACAACACGTGTCCTGCGCGGCCGGGAACTTGGCCCATCGGGGGAGCAGCATCTCGGGGGTGCCGGCCGATGAACACGCCAACACCGTTGCAACGGCGCGCGTCGCGATTACGCCATTTCCTTGGGGATGGAGCGTGGCTCACTGGCGTCAAACTGGCCCCGGCCCCCATTTGGGTGTCGCCGATTGTCTGCCCGACCACCGATTACAATATTGCCGTTGGGCAACGAAGAATCCCGCCCCACAACACCAGAAGCACTGTAATATTTATTTTGCCATCGATCAAAGGACTTAAACAGCAGTGTACAAATGTATCAGTTGACTTGACTCCAATCAGTTATTTTGGAGAATAAGCTCAAATGTTCCATATAGCTTTTCAGCACACAATAATTTTTAATGTCAATATTGGTATCAATACACTTCAGGAAAAATTCCAAAAGGTCAATATGCTTCTATTTCAATATCCAAATTTACTCCCCCTGTCACTATAATCAAGTAAATCACCCCTTTGTTCAAAGTACACACTTCAGACACAACCTAATCTCAGCAGAATATCTAATGTTGGACCACTCGACATTTTTCACAGGTCAAGTGGACATAGCTGAAAAACTCCACAGATCCACCATTGCATTTGACTGAAATTCTAGTGACAAATGATGCTGGCAGTGATGCAAAAATAGTGTTTACATTTTTGTGATCCAGTGACTGCAATATACGAGTTAGTTAGCAATAAGCAGTTTGGTATAGAAAAATGTAACACACTTTTCAGCTCGCTTTTCAGTCCCAGCACTGCCACTGGGCATGTTGTGATGCGACTGCAGGAGGCCCAGGATAAGAAGCAACCACAAAGGTCCCAGAAGCCATACAAGTGGGATGGGCTCGTCGTGACCAGTCAGGCAGGCCTGGGTGAGGTTGGGATATGAGGGTCAGTGTGGAGGGCCTCGGCGGAGTGCTGTCACCGGCAGGGGGGGGGACACCTTGCTGCTGACAGAACCCTCAATGAGCCACAGGGCCCATGGTGTGGTAGAGGTGGTGGTGGGGTGGGAGGTGGGTTGTTGGTTGCATTTAATTCTGCCTCTAAATACGTGGATTCCCAACATCAGATAATTTATGAGAAATAATACTCGAATTTATCTTTGAAGTTAGTTTTTCCCCAGGTATCAGGAGGTTACGAAATAAGTGATCTTGTTAAGACAGTGCTGAGGTATAATCTTTTCTATCCCCTGCTACTGATATGCATATATTGGTTGCATTTACCTGGCTCAGTTGAGACAGGATTAGAAGCAGGAACCGTGAAAAATAGTGGGGAGCTAAGTCAGGTCAGAGGACGGTAGTGGGCGTCGGGGGCATTGGAGCAAGAGGCTCCATGCCACAGAGATAGGGGGCGGGATTCTCTGCGTACCGGCGAGGCAGACAACTCCGGCGCGAATGAGTGGCGTGAACCACTCTGGTGTCGGGCTGCCCCGAAGGTGCGGAGAAGGCCGACGCCGGAGTGGTTTGTGCCGCGCCGGCCAGCGCGGAAGGGGCTTGATGCCACGCCAAATGGCGCCGAAGGGTCTCCGCCAGCCGGCGTGAGTTGGCGCATGCACAGGAGTGCCAGCATGTGCTGGCGTCATCCCAGCGCATGCGCAGGGCGGGTTCATCTCTGCGCCAGCCATCGTGGACTGTTACAGCGGCTGGCGTGGATGAATAGAGTGCCCCCATGGCACAGGCCCGCCCGTGGATCGGTGGGCCCCGATCGCGGGCCAGGCCACTATGTGGGCACCTCCCGGGGCCAGATCCCCCTGCGCTTTCCCAAGGACCCCAGAGGCCGCCTGCGGAGCCAGGTCCCACCGGTAAGTACCTGTTGTAATTTACACCGACGGGACCGGCAGAAAACGGGCGGCCACTCGGCCCACCACGGGCCGAAGAATCGCCGGGGGGGGGGGGGGGGGGGGGGGGGGCTGCCGACGGCCTCGACAGTGCGACGCAATTCCCGCCCCCGCCAAATCTCCAGCGCCCGAGAATTCAGCAGCTGGCAGGATTCACGCTGCCCCCCCCGGCGATTCTCCGACCCGGTGGGGGGTCGGAGAATCCCACCCAGGGTCTTTCCTGGGCTGGAAAGGCTGCATGTGCAACCCAAACAGTTCACTGGGAGTGGTTTTCTCTCTGCTCTGAGACAACCTCCTTAGTTAGGCCACACTTGGAGCATAGTGTTCAATTCTGGTAGCCACACTACCAGAAGGATGTGGAGGCTTTAGAGAGGGTGCAGAAGAGATTTACCAGGATGTTGCCTGGTAAGGAGTGCATTAGCTATGAGGAGAGGTTGAATAAATTTGGTTTGTTCTCAATGAAACGAAAGAGGTTGAGGGGCGACCTGATAGAGGTCTACAAAATTATGAGGGGCATAGACAGAGTGGATAGTCAGAGACTTTTCCCCAGGTTAGACAGGTCAATTACTAGGAGGCATAGGTTTACGGTGAGAGGGGCAAGGTTTAGAGGAGATGTACGAGGTAAGTTTTTTTTTTACACAGAGGGTAGTGGGTGTCTGGAACTCGCTGCAGGAGGAGGTGGTGGAAGCAGGGTCGATAGTGACATTTAAGGGGCATCTTGACAAATACATGAATAGGATGGGAATAGAGGGATACGGACCGCGTAAGTGTAGAAGATTTTAGTTTAGACAGGCAGCGTGGGCGGCTCAGGCTTGGAGGGCCGAAGGGCCTGTTCCTGTGCTGTGCTTTTCTTTGTTCTTTTGTTCTGATGAGGCTACCAATTTCGGTATTCACAATTTAAAATTTTTCCAGACCGATCCAAGGGTAACTCCATGATGAGGTATCCTCGCAGTCCCCAAACTACCTCAGCAGTTTCCACTTCTCCCAGTGGGGTTGCTGAAGCTGCGGAGCTCTGACTGAGCCTGCAGCATCGAGAGCCTACATGCCGCCCTTAATAGGATAGTCAAAACCAAGGGCAGCCAATTAGGAGGTTGCCTCAGGGAAGACTGTGCCGAGAGGTGCACTGCTGGCAATGCCAGTCCGAGACTCGCATTTCAATCTTGATGTCAGGGTGCTGAAACCTGCAGTAGAATTCAGCTCAAAAGTCTCTGGATTGTGAAGTAGCTTGATTAATCTGGACACTGAATTTATTTATCCCTTCCCTGACAGCAATAACTCCGTTATTCAACATCATTTACATCTGATCGTTTCAAAGTTTAGCTTTCAGCATTTTAATACTTGAACTTTCCAGGAGCATCCAGAGAAGTATTGTTACTTGCCTCATTTAATAAATCAATAATTGCAAGAATGATCGGCGAAACGCTATCTTAAACACAGTTTTCCTTCTGCAGCCAGTCACAATTCAAACAAGCAGTTGAAGAGTAAAGGAAAATATCAGCAGTTTTGCAATGGCACGATCTGGAGTGCAACAGCTGTTCTGTTAATGCTAGTGGCAAGTTACAAATTTGAGCTGACTAACTACAACTATCAACTATTACACAGTGCTCTTTAGTACACTCTGTTTCCATAAACAATACTATTAAGATATCAGTAAACAGTATACTGGAGCTTGTGCAATCATAGAATTTAAAGTCCGCCTGCACCATACTATCTGTACTTGAAAAAAAATCAAAATTATAGCTTTCTCCTAATATTACTTTGCTCAATATTTATTTGACTGCTTTATTTTACTGGATTTCACAACTCCATTTTTATTGTAAAATTCAATGATTGCAAAAAGGATTCTGTCAAGTTCACTATGAGACAGCATAAAATGGTCAAGCATGAAGTTGACAGATACATTTGGTCTGAAGACTGTTATCATGAGGAAGCTGTATCCTTTACAGAAATATTGGACTGGATATTATTCATACTGCGCCCCCCCCCCCCCCCCCCCCCCCAACCCCCACAACCACCACCCCGCCACCCAACCGGCTGGCAAGCAGGTCAGGCTGCAAAATTGGATGCCATGGTATAAGCGCTGTTCCCAATGCTTAGCCACCCTTCCTGCTGCCATTTTAATAATGTGGGGGGAGAGGACATTGGGAGGCCCGCTCATTCATGGGACGCTGCCACCGAGAGTGGACCACGCCAAATGTACAGCTCAGCAGCTTTCACTACTCAGGCTGACAGCTGGGCAAAGGGAGATACCTCCTTTATAGACCTCCATGCTTTCACCCTGGCTCCAACCCCTAGCCGGGGCCTGCCTGGCCAGTAATATCCTTCCAACCTCAGTGACAATCGCTTCTGGGGACTTGATGCAATCCTTGTAGTGGCCACCACCCTGGTGACGCCATCGAGCTCAGAGAGATTGCCTGGCAGCTCTCGGAGGTAGGACTTCTTCCTAATTTGGGGTGCAAGTCTCGCTCTGAACAAACTGAAGGACTGACAGCCATTAAATGGCAGTGGGGTGATTTGGCAAAGTGTGTATGGGCTAGCCACAGAATTAGAAAACTAAACCCCCTCTGGTAAATTACAACTCTGAATAATTCATGATATCTTTTCTCTCATTCATTCATGTGGCCGTTTATTGCCCATCCCTAATTGCTTTGTACAGAGTGGCCATTTCCGAGGGCATTTAAGAGTCGATGACATTGCTCTAGCTCTGGAGTGACATGTACTAGATAAAGATGGCAGATTTGTTTCCCTAAAGGACAATAGTGAACCAGATCGACAACAGATTCATGGTCATCATTAGACTTTTAATTCCAGATTTTAAAAATTGAATTTAAACTTCACCAGCTGCCATGGTGGGATTCAAACTAAGATCCCAGGGCATTGCACAGAAACATATAAAATAAGAGTGAAGTAGGCCATCTGGCCCTTCCAAGCCTGCTACGGCATTGATTATGATCATGGCTGATCAGCCTACTAAATAGCAGGTTCCTGCCTTCCCCCTGCTTTTTCTGACCCACAAGCAAACCTAAAAAAATGTTAGCCTGCCCCAAAAGAACAAGTGCAGCGGGAAGGCAACAGGATCAGAGTGGGGTAAGTGACTGCTCCCCCTTTTAACTGCTCGAGATAAAATAGAACCCCCTGTTTGAGAACTGCATTATTCACTTCAAAACCTGAGCTTCATTACCTCGAACATCAAGCACAGTGACATTTTCCAGACAAGAAAGAGGTTTTACTTTGGTGTTCAAAAGCACCTTAAATCACAAGTACGCAAGATTTGTTAACATATCTTAAATCAATTAAGAAATCCTAAATATCAAGTTTTAAGTAGAATTTCCTCATATATGTCATTAAATTCTGTAATTTCATCAGAGTTAAATGTGGATATATCAGAACAATTCTATAAGCTATCCATTACTTGTTACCGAAATGCTTATGACACACATCCATGTAAGCTTAATATATTGGTATTATTGCTGATTTATTCAAGTGGAATAATGCAAAGATCAATATAATTAAACAGACATATGTTTGTGACAAGAAAATTTATTCACAGACTCATAGCACCGGTGAAAGTTATCTGGCACACTTGGGCCAACACTAGCTCTTGAACTGGAACTGTCTAATCCTACTTCTTTGCCTTTCCCTGTAACCTTTTATACTCTTCATTTTATACTCCTCCATAAGCACTTGTGTCAACACATTCCCTTGTCTAAGAAATGTGCAAGAAATCATCTTCCAGATTCCCTCTATTCTTTTAGTGAAAATCCTGAGTCTGTGCTGCCAAGCAATGGAATGATCTGACAGCATTTACCCTCTCAAAACATGCTATGATTTCCAAAACATCAAATATTCACACCCTCCTTCGTCATACTATAATCTCTCATCCCTGGTATCATTCTAGTGTTCAGCATGGTTAAACGGAGAGAGCACTAATGAGCTGCAGCTCTGAAATACTAAAACCGAATGAAACATTTCTATTTTTAACACATTTTATTAAAACCACTGATACAGCTGATTTCCTACGCAACACTGTCACCACATGCTCTACTATCAAATAATATTGAAAAGTCTAGATATTGAGTTGGGGGAGACAAACTATTTAAATCTGGTGATAATATATTTTCCATAGTCCATAATATACTCACAGTAAAGTCCAGCTTAGAGCAGGTCTAAACTGTGCATTGAGAGTCTGTACTCCATTCTAGAGAGCTGTACAACTATACGTCTTCTGTTCTGGCAAGCTCAGCGTCTGACTGCTTTGGGGGATTACCAGTCATTCCTCTTTATCACACTCATACCCGCCCACAGCTATGACGCAATGAAATTCAGACAACAACGAATCGTGCTCTAGTACTGAGCTATTTCAGTGACGTCTATGTATATTAGCACTTCCATACGCCAAGCCCTCAGCTAGGTGATGAACACTAATTTGCTGTGGTTCACTCAGGCATTGAGAAATAACTACAGTACACATAGTGACCAAACAGAATCATAAAAAAAGGAGATTTCAACATTCAATCAAATTCATATTTTTCATTGAATCTATAACTTCTATGAATCAAAGTGTTTTCATATTTGCAAGCTTTCTATGCAATTTTTGTTGGCAAGTAAACCTTATTGTCAAAATCTATAGACTGGGAACACCCCAAATTCAATTCCCTGGTCTATGGCAATTGCGACAACTGATTTGATTCCTGATCTAAGGACAGGAGATTATCTAAGCTGAGCAGTGCTGGGTAGTGCACAGGTGGACATCAGGAGAGGGCGGGAATAATCGCAGCCATGATGTCTTCCACAGCTGAATTGTCCAATGACGCACTGACATTTTCTGAAACACCATGCCATCAACATTTTCTGGAAATTGCAGCTGCATTGTCTGCTATTATCATTAAAAATAATGGATGAGAAACCACACGCTGCTCACCTTCAATTTTCGAGATGCATTTTCTGTGAGCATTGCTTCCCATTGTGAACACCAGGCCACAGAACTGATCTTTATACTCCAACAAAATTTGGTACATCTCTTTGCGGAAGGTGTTGGACAAGCCCAATTTTACACCCATACGAGCACATTTATCACCAATCCTGGCTAAATTTTATTCCTGCTGCTACCCCATCTGAAATCAGCTAATTCAGCACACATTCGGAATTGATATGGTGCAATGCACTATTATGTGATGCTTTAACCCTAGGCCATTGGAATGTGAATTGGAATGCACAACATCATTCTGGGTCCTAAATGAATTATTTACCGCAGTCATTTCCTCACTGTCTCTAACACACAATTTTCAATGCTGTCCTTTACTACCAATTGAATCCTTAGTGATAATGTTACTCTAGTTTCACTTTGCACTTTGTTATCTTGCGCTCTGGGTCATAAGGTTGTAGGTTCAAGCTTCATGCCTAGATATGGCTGACACACTATTGGCTGACATTACAGACATAGAGGGCATGATTTAAAATTTTTTTAAAAGTACTCAAATCATTTTTTTTCCAATTAAGGGGCAATTTAGCGTGGCCAATCCACCTACCCTGCACATCTTTGGGTTGTGGGGGTGAGACACACGCAGAAACGGGGAGAATGTGCAAACTTCACCTCCACTCATCAGTGCAAGAAGAAAAATGGCTCCCCATCCCTCGGACTCCCCCACCCCAGACACCCCAATTCCACAACTTACTAATTATGGAGTCCTCAAGCCCCACGCGCCCCAACCCATGAGGGCAGAGCGCCCCAGACCCGATTCCCAGCATGGTTAAAATGCCACATGGGCACCATGACACCAGCCTGGTGCCGTGGCAGTGCCCTGTCAGCCTGGCAGTTCCACCTGGACACCCTGGCATTGCCAGGATGGCATCAGGTGGCACTGCCAGGGCACCCAGGTGGCAGGGTACCACCCTTCCCAGAGTTGACTACTCGGGGTCCCCGTTCGCCTGGGAGACCCTACAAATGCCGATATGCCTCGTCCATGTTTGTGGAGACAGGTGCTAAACTGCACCATGGCAGGGTTTCTGAGACGAGGCCGTTCGGTCCCAGGCCTTGGGCCACTCCGGTGTAGACACATTCAAGTGACACTAACGACTCACTTGAATGTGCAAATCTGGATCCCGCCCATTGAGGTTACATCTCATGAGCATAACGAACATTGTAAATCTTACAAGAGGCCTGTCGCGAGATTTAACGGTGAGGCCAGTAGATTGCGCCCAGAGCTAATATTCAGAATGCATGAGGCCAAAGGACTTTCTTCATTTGAATCTACCTTCCAAATGTACATCCGTAAGAAAATAAACAGTGCAAATGTGCAAGACTACAGCTTTACACTGCAGTTCCATAACTCATATTTAAGTCAGTAGTACTGCTGAGCATGCTAACTCAGTTACCGATAGAACTCCCATGACGCGGTGTGTGCGCATTCATTTAAATGATACCAGTCGTTATGCATTCACTGTCCCATTCAATTTCCAATTCAATAGCTGGCCTAAATGAAGGTCAGCACCAACATGTAAACATTGCAGATCAATGCACAGAATTTGATTTCCTGGCAACAGTTCTAGCATTTGCATTCCTGGATAAAATCCAATACAGATGCCTACCAAATGAAACAAACAAAAATCTATACAGTTGTGGTTTGCAGTCACAGAAAAACATTTATTCACTAAGCATTCAGAGCAAGCTTCACTCCAGTTTAATCGGATAATTGCCAAAGCCTTGGTGGCGTAACAAAAACTTGCTAATTTAATAGAGGAGTGAAGTAATAAAAATTCATGCTACAACCACGAGCTGGACACAATCCTTAGGGCCCCCTAAACCCCCATCACTCAACAAAGTTAACTCCGAATTCCTAAATATTCCATAATCTGCACATACCCACAATGGTAATTAGTCATAATTCATAAAGGACCATTATTATTAGAAAGAGAATAAAGTGGCTATCTAAGCATTAGGGTCATCATTCGAAGCAAGTGTGTGGCAAGCAAGGAGGCAGCCCGCTATGAACGACCACAGCCTGTACGAGGATTGGACCTGCACCATTGGCATCATTCTGCACCACATTCTAGACTCCCGCTTTGTAGTGGGTTGGATCTCAAACAACGATGAGTCAGAGTACAGAATGGAGATAGAGGGCGCGATTCTCCGAAACGGAGAGAAACAGCCGACGCCGGAGTGAAACCCGGAGTGTTTCACTCCGGCGTCGGAGGCCGCTCCTCGTCCCCTATTCTCTCCCCCCCCCCCCCCCCCCCCCCCCGGGGGGGCTAGGAGCGGCGATGCGTGAATCTCGGGCGCCGGGCCTTGACGCTTGCGTCAAAGCGGCGCGCCGAGAATGACGCGGCCGGCGGTGCCGAAGTGACGTCAGCCGCGCATGCGCAGGTTGGCCGGCTCCAACCCGCGCATGCGCGGTTGCCGTCTTCCCCTCCGCTGCCCTGCAAGACATGGCGGCTTGATCATGCGGGGCGGCGGAGGGAAAAGAGTGCGTCTCTTAGAGACGCCGGCCCGACGATCGGTGGGCACCGATCGTGGGCCAGTCACCTCCTGAGCACGCCCGTGGTGCTCGATCCTCCCTCCGCCCCCCCCCACAGGCCCGCTGTTCACGCCGGCAGTGACCAGGTGTGGTTGGCGCCGGCGTGAACCGGTCGGGTTCGTCAGGCCGCTCAGCCCATCCGGGGGGGGTGGGAGAATCGAGGGGGGTGCCAGGGCGGTGTGGCGTGATTCGTCCTGCCCCCCCGCGATTCTTCCCCCCCCGGCATGGGGAGCGGAGAATCGCGCACAGAGAACCTGGTGGCATGGTGTAACGACAGCTATCTCTCCCTCAATTTTAACAAAACTAAGCTGGTCATTGACTTCAAGAAGCGAAGTGTCGTACACACCCCTGTCTGCATCAATGGTGGCCAGGTGGAGGTGGTTGACAGCTTCAAATTCCAAGGTGTACACATGACCAACAATCTGTCCTGGTCCACCCACGTTGACGCTATGATCAAACACAACAGCACCTATATTTCCTCAGGAAACCAAGCAAATGTGGCATGTCCACATTGATGCTTACCAATTTCTACAGATGCACCATAGAAAGCATCCTATCTGGCTGCATCAGTATGGTATGGCAACTACTCGGCCTATGACTGTAAGAAACTACAGAGAGTCTTCAACACAGCCCAGTCCATCACGCGAATCTGCCACCCATCCATTCACTCTGTGTGTACTTCCCGCTGCCTTGGGAATGCAGGCAGCATATTCAAAGGCCTCGCCCACCTAGGTTATTTTCTCTCCCAATCTCTTCCATCAGCAGAAGATACAAAGTCTGAGAATGTGCACAAAAGTCTGAGAATATACACTAAAAGATATAAAAGCAGCTTCTTTCCTGCTTTTACCAGACTCCTGAATGACCCTGTTATGGATTGAACTGATCTCTCCACGCATCTTCTCTACTGTGTAGCACTACACCCCTTATGCTTCACCGATGCCTGTGTCTATGTATTTAGATTGTGTAATTATCATAGAACATAGAACATAGAACAGTACAGCACAGAACAGGCCCTTCGGCCCTCGATGTTGTGCCGAGCAATGATCACCCTACTCAAACCCACGTATCCACCCTATACCCGTAACCCAACAACTCCCCCCCTTAACCTTACTATTAGGACACTACGGGCAATTTAGCATGGCCAATCCACCTAACCCGCACATCTTTGGACTGTGGGAGGAAACCGGAGCACCCGGAGGAAACCCACGCACACACGGGGAGGACGTGCAGACTCCACACAGACAGTGACCCAGCCGGGAATCGAACCTGGGACCCTGGAGCTGTGAAGCATTTATGCTAACCACCATGCTACCGTGCTGCCCATATGTCCTATGTTTTTCATGTATGGAATGATCTGCCTGGATGGTACATAAAATAACACTTTTCACTGTACCTCGGTACACGTGACAATAAATTATAATCTGATGAACGCATCAGTTTCTGCTCAACCAGTACTGGATGTCAGATGAGTTGCCTGACAATTTAGAAGCAGTGGAAGGTTTGATAGAGGGGTGTGATGAATACCATGTGTATATATGGAAACCAATGTGTTTTTGAATGATGTTGTCACAGAGCATATTAGAAATAGGAGGGGGGCTAAGAATACACGAGGACACCAGAGATAATGATGCAGGAGCAGGAAGATAAGCCACCGCAAGTGATACTCTGGCTACCATTAGATAGAGAAGAATGGAACTAGGTGGTACAGTCCCACCCAGCAAGATGACAGTGAGAGGTGTTGGAGGGGAATGGTGTGCTCAACCAGGTCAAAAACTACAAACAGGTCAAAGAGGATGATGGGGCAGGTTTACCTTCGTCACATAGAAGATTATTTATAATTTTGATAAGAACGATTTTGTTACTGTGACAAGGGCAGAATTTGGAATAAAAATAAAAATTAAACACTGCGGATGCAGGAAATGTGAAATAAAAAAACAGAAAAATTACAAATACTCAGCAGGTCAGGCAGCATCTGTGGAGAGGAGAGTCAATGGACTGGATTTCACTTGCCTCTTGTTGGATGTGTTTTCAATGGGGATGCATACAAAATAGGACAGGTGCCCACCCTAAAACCTTCCGGCAGACCTCCATAACATGGTAGGTGTGTGGGTGCTGAAATCAAAAGTCTGACCGCTAACAGGGCCAACATGTTCTCATCAAGAAAAGGGTGGGACCAACAAATCCAGTGAACCCTGGATATCGAAGGATATACGGCATTGGATTAGGAGAAAAAGGGAGACATGGCAGATCTCAAGGGCTCAAATCAGCAGGTGTCCAGAAGGCGCATAGAACGTGGCAAGAGCGAATTTAAAAAGAAAATTAGGAAAGCAAAAAGGGGACTTGAAAGGAAACCGGCAAGTAAAATAAAGGAAAACCCTAATTTGTTTTGCAAGTACATTACAGATAAAAGGGTAACTAGAGGAAGTGTAGGGCCATTAAGGATCGCAGTGGTAATTTGTGTGTGGAGTTGGAGGATGTGGGTAGGGTTCTAAATGAATACTTTGTGTAAGTGTTCACTCGTGAGAGGGAGTGTGGGCATAGAAACCAGGGAGAAGGATTGTAATAAAAGTAAGGAGATTAACATAGACAGAGAGGAGGTTCTGATAATAATAATCTTTATTAGTATCACAAGTCGGCTGACATTAACATTGCGATGAAGTTACTGTGAAAATCCCCTATTCGCCACACTATGGCGTCAGTTCGGGTACACGGAGGGAGAATTCAGAATGTCCAATTCACCTAACAAGCACTCTTTTGGGACTTTTGAGGGAGGAAACCGGAGCACACTGAAGAAAGCCATGCAGGCACGGGGAGAACGTGCAGACCCCACACAAACAGGACCCAAGCTGCGCATCAAACCCGGTTCTCTGGCGCAGTGAAGCAACAGTGCTAACCACTGTGCTACTGTGCCGCCCACTGACTGGTTTGGCAGGCTTTAAAGTAGACAAATCTCCAGTGTGGGATTAAATGTATCCCAGGCTCTTGAGTGAGGCATAGGAGGAAGTAGCAGGGCCGCTGGCAATAATTTTCAATCCTTCTCTGGCCACAGGAGAGTTGCCGGAGGACTGGGGGGGCAGCCAATGTAGAGCCAATATACACGAAGGGAGGTAGGGATAGACTAAGACACTATAGACCAGTCCGTCTAACCTCAGTGGTGGGAAACTAATGGAAGCAATTCTGAGAGACCAAATTAAGCTGCATTTGGAGAGGCAGGGATTAATCAAGAACAGTCAGCATGGTTTTGTTAAGGGAGGTCATGTCTGACCAATTGATTGAATTTTTCAAAAAAGTGACCACGTGTTTAGATGAGGGAAATTCATTCAATGTAGTCTACTTGAACTGCAGCCAAGCTTTTGATAAGGTCCCACAAGGGAGACTGAGCTCATGGGATCCAAGGAAATTTGGCAAATTGGATCCAAAATTGGCTGAGTTGCAGGAAGCAGAGGGTGATGGTCGAGGGGCAATTTTCTGACTGGAAGTCTGTGTCCAGTGGGGTCCTGCAGGGATCAGTGTCGGGACCCTTGCTGTTTGTGGTTTATATAAATGATTTAGTTATGAATATTGTAGGGTTGATCAGTAAGTTTGCGGACGATACAAAAATTGTTGGGGTGGTAAATAGTGAGGAGGATAGCCTTTGAATATAGGAAGATATAGAAGGTCTGGTCAGATGGGTTGATCAGTGGCAAATGGAATTCAATCCGGCTAAGTATAAGATGATGCACTTTGGTAGGACAAACAAGGCCAGGGAATACATGGTAAATGGCAGGACCCTGTGAAGCACCGAGGATCAGAAGGATCTTGGTGTGCATGTACACCAGACCCTTAAGGTAGCAGAGCAGGTGGATACAGTGGCCAAGAAGGCACATGGTATACTTGCCTTCATTAGCCGAGGCATAGCGTTTAAGAGCAGGGAGATTATGCTGGAACTGTATAAAATGTTGGTTAGACCACAGCTAGAGTATTGTGTACAGTTCTGGAATCCACATGATAAGTGGGATATGATAGCAGTGGAAAAGGTTCAGAGGAGATTCAACCGGATGTTGCCTGGGCTGGAGAGTTTTAATTATGAAGAGAGATTGAACTGACTTGAATTGTTTTTCTTGGAGCAGTGGAGTCTGAGAGGAGACATGTTTGAGATGTATAGAATTATGAGGGGCATAGATAGAGTAGACAGGGAGAAACGTTTTCTGAAGATAAAAGCAAATTATTGCGGATGCTGGAATCTGAAACAAAAACAGAAAATACTGGACAACTCAGCAGATCTGACAGCATCTGGGGAGATAAAAGGGAGCTAATGTTTCAAGTCTGGATGACTCACCCAGACTCAAAACGTTAGCTCACTTTTCTCCCCACAAAAACTTTTCCCTTTGGTGGAGAGATCAATGACAAGGGGACATAGATATTTCAGGTAAGTGTCAGGTGGTTTATAGGGGATGTAAGGAAAACCTTTTCACCTAGAGGGTGGAAGGAGTTTGGAACACGCTGCTTGAAAGGGTGGCGAAGACAGAGACTCACATAAGGGTATTTAAGAAGTATTTAGATGTGCACGTGCGATCCAAGGGCATACAAGGTTATGCACCAAGTTCTGGAAAATTGGATTAGAATAGTTAGCTGGTTGTTTTTGGCCGGCGCAGGCACGATGGGCCTTTTCTGAGCTGTATGACTCTGTGAGTGTATATCTTCTCACACTTCGAACCTAGATTCAGAGATCTAGGTACAGATTAAAATCAGGCTTATGGACTCCAAAGTGAGCGCAGGAGCATTGTTGGAGTTTTCACATCTGGGCAGCTTTTCAGCACAGAGCGTTGGTAAGCTTCCCTAGCTTTGACTTACCTCTTCATGTTAGTTTGTACAATTATCTGGAGCTGAATGGAGCTAAATTATATCAATAATAGACCTTCCCATTCCTCATGTTAGCTGATATTCTTAATGCTTCTCTCTCCTCTGGTTCTGCCTATCTCTCCTTAAAATCTGCTGTCATCATCTCTCGCGCTCGGAAAATCCATAGATTCAACTGTATTTGCAAATTACTCCCTCATTTCCGACTTCCTTGCCTCTCAAAAGTCCTTGGATGTGCTCCTGCCTCCCAAATCTGCATCTATCTTTCCCAAAACTCTATGTTTGATTCTCTCCAATCAGGCGTATGTTCTTTCCACATCAATATGCTGTCTCTTATCAAAATCACAAACATGATCCTATAGAAGTATGACAGCGGTAAACCTTGTCCTTCTTGGCCTCAATTTTTAAATTCTCATCCTTGCTTTGTAAATCTTCCCACGGCCTCTTGCCTTCCTATCTCTATAATACCCCTAGTCCCACAATCCTCCAAGATATTTGTACTTACTAAACTCTGCCCCCTTGAGCAATCCTGATTTAATTTGCTCCACCATTGGTTGCTATGTAAGGATGTTAAGCTCTCAAATTCCCTCTCCTAACCTCTCTACCTCACATTCCTTCCATAAGATAGAACATAGAACATACATAGAACATACAGTGCAGAAGGAGGCCATTCGGCCCATCGAGTCTGCACCCACCCACATTAAGCCCTCACTTCCACCCTATCCCCATAACCCAATAATCCTTCCTAACCTTTTTGGTCACTAAGGGCAATTTATCACAGCCAATCCACCTAACCGGCATGACTTTGAACTGTGGGAGGAAACCGGAGCACCCGGAGGAAACCCACGCAGATACAGGGAGAACGTGCAGACTCTGCACAGTCAGTCACCGTGCAGATGTTCCAACTAAACCTCTGACCAAGCTTTTAATTATCTGACCTAATTATTTATTTCTGTAGCACAGCTTAATATTTTGTTTTATAGCGCTTGCACCTTGGCACACTTCATTCTGGCCAGAATTCTCCGGCCACTGGGTTCTCTGTTCCTGTCTGCGGGTTTCCCGGGAAATCCCACTGACAAACGGTGGGAATAGAGGATCCCACAATTCCACCGAGAAACCAGCCCAACGTTAAAGGCACGAGAGAAGTTGTTTCCTGCTTTAAGATGTTCCTTACAACTTATCAGATTGACCAAGCTTTTAGCCATCTGCATAATATCTCCTTTTGTGGCTCGGTATCCCATTTGTTTTGTACCGCAACTTTGAAGTGCCTTAGGGCATTTCATTATGTTAAAGATGCTCCATTAATACAAGTTATGAGAGTTGTGGTTGATTATCCCTTTAGGTCCCATTATGAACAAGATTGACTGATCAATTATTACCTCTCTTCGGGAGTGCAACGGACCTGACTGGTCCAGGTAATGGATTACGGAGTAAGACACAGACTCAAACCAAACCAACTTTTCATCTTTGTATTAATTCAATCCTCTATCTCAGCTTAATTCAAAAACAGGATGCAATAACCAAGTGATGATCATTGAATAAGTGTGGGTTGGAGCCCTTGCTCAGCAGGAAAATTATACTAGAAGTTCTTCCTGAGCAGCAAGTAAACCCTGCTGTTATTGCCCTCTATCATGCCAGTTTTATCAATTACATTGCTTCAACAGCAAAGGCTTGCTTCTCTGCAATCAAAACATGAAAACAAGCTCTTGATTATATGAGTTCATACTTAGCCTCAGGTGGGCAAGATTTTCCTCAACATCCTTTTGGCTGACATTTGAAAACAGGATGGAGGATGGACTGTAGATCAGTTTGTAAGATGGGGCTACCTTTGAAAGCGAACTTTGTCCTCTCAGTGTCTAAGTTCAGCGCTACATGCTAGCATTACTCACTGCTAGATACCTGGGCTCTGGTTTGTGTGACTTTGGGATGTATCTGGGTGGGATAAAGCCGACTCCCCATCCAGAATTCTCAGGAACAGTGAATCATCAAACTACCAATAATTGGATTTTGAGAATGGATCCGAGAACTGATCTTCAATGCCGACGACTTTCAACTTCTTCATGGGGGCTGTAGGCAGCGTTAAATAAAAAGAACAGAATCCTGAATTATCTGATGGGGCAGGTGAATTTTATTTTGCCAATTTTCAACTGATGTATTTTCCAGGGCTTTTTTCCAGGGCCAGGTGACAGTTGAAACTCACAACCAATGCTTTCAGGAGAAGCAAGTTGGATTTTATTTTGAACTAATGGCCTTCCTTTAAAACTAATTTTACAATTCAGGTGACTATACTCCCAAAAACTTGTGGCACTTTCATTTTGCCTCAAGTCTTGTAAACATTGCGAAACTATGAAAAGAATGGCCTTCACTGGCGAAGCTCAACATAAAGAAATTTCCAATGCGTCAGGATCATTTTTATTCAAGTCATTGTGTTAAAGAATTCCAATTGTGTAACAAAGCTGTGCCCTGGCCACGAGGAAGAGAAACTGTCACGTCCCATCGTGTGCATGTTCGAATCACATAGTTTCAGTGTTAAAAATATTAAATAGCAAAAGCATTCGTAAACAGTCATATGGATTATGTGTGGGTGGAGCAATAATGAAACAGGAACAGCAACACAAACTTGTAAGTTCTAACTGAAGTGGGTGATCGCAATCTGTGCATTTTTTTTCTGAGTTAGATTAAACATACAACATAAATGTGTGACTTTAGATAATGCTCTGCATTTATATAAATGATCTACAAGAAGAAGAATGTTTCTGAGGATACCAAGCCAAAAAAAGAGGAGTTTGGCGGGAACTGGGGAATTGAGGGCATGGTCAAAGGATTTGGATTTTAAGGCAGTTTTTGCAGGGGCAAGAGGGAATGAAACAGAAGTGGTTAGGTGGAGAAGTTCAGAAGGTTTGGATACAGTGACTAAATAACCAGTTTTCTATCATGAATCAAGGACCAAAGATCAGAATATGGGACACTCAAAACATTGGCATAGAAATATCTTGACGGGGTTCTCTCAGCCCGGGGCCGGGCTGGGACAATCCCCGCTACTGGCGTGTATCATGCCTCGCCGGCCTGGCGCCGAGACGCGATTCTCCACAGAGTGGAAAATCGGCGCCATTGGCGGCAGCATGGTCGGCGTGGCGCTGGTCTGGAGCCGCTGTACGCGGCCCCGCCACCAATTCTTGGCCCAGGATGGGCCGAGTGCCGTAGCAAAAAAAACCCGAGTCCTGCCAGCGCCGTTCTAATCTGCTCTCAGCCGGCGGGACCTCAGCGTGGAAGTGTAGGGGGGGGGCGGCCTGTGGGGGGGGGGGCTCCGTTGTGGCCTGGCCCACGATCGGGGCCCACCGATCGGCGGGCTGGCCTCTCGGGCTGGGGGCCTCCTTTTTTCCGCGCCGGCCCCTTTAGCCCTACGCCATGTTGCGTCGGGATCGGCGCGGAGAAGGGAGACACAGCCCCTGTAGGGGCCAGAATTGTTTATCCCGAGGCCATGTTGACGCCATCGAGAAACAGTCCTCAGGATCAGAGAATTCCGCCCCTGTGCATAAAACAACCCACAATAATTAATACTGTTTGCATACTAAGTTTAGTTGTGCACTTTTGTGCAATCAATATATACAATTGTGGAATTTAGCAGAATGCAATTTCAGCATCTACCAGAAATTAAAATTCCACAGCTTCCCTAATGGCTCTATTGGGAAAACCAAGTATAACTGAGCCTATAAAATGGTTGGATGTTTTTTTACCTTGTATATTTCACATGCCACCATTCTGTGCCTGTGTTCACAGTGAGCCCAAATGACGACGTGGGCGCAAAATATCACGAGACTTGGAAAAAGAGATTCTCCCTGCACCCCCACCGGTGACGTAACGACGTTCCCGACCTTCCTGTTTCAGTACATTTCAATAGAATTAGAGGGCTTTCTGCCATATTGACAGCCCACATTAGGAATTCCCTCACTGCCAACGTGACGTTACGTTGACAAGGATTACAACTGGCTTTTAAAAGGCAGGAACCAGGTGAAGGAAACCAGCTGGGGCGCACTAGGTATAGCTGCTCGGGGAGAGGAACATGCCTGGGCAATATGCTGGCACTGCCCTCTTCCATGAGGCTAGTGACAGGGGGGCCCCCTCTTGGAATTGCATTGGCGGTTGGGTTCCCCTTATCGGTGGGGGGGGGTCCCAGTCTCTGTGGGGTGGGGAGTCCCATTTGTACATGTTCGGGGATGGGGGAGGGATTCCTGTGTTTTCTAGACGAGGTCGCCGTTCCCTTTAAAAAGGCCGCCAATCTCAGGATTCCCGGCTGCTGGTTTTTTGAGCCCCATCCCACCAGCATGACAGCCTGGGTCAAGCCTACAGGTTTTTTTCTGCACAGTGCTGAATTATCTGGATTGGATTGGATTGGATTTGTTTATTGTCACGTGTACCAAGGTACAGTGAAAAGTATTTTTCTGCGAGCAGCTCAACAGATCATTAAGTATATGGGAAGAAAAGGGAATAAAAGAAAATACATAATAGGGCAACACAAGTTATACAATGTAACTACATAAGCACCGGAATCGGATGAAGCATCTGGTGAGCAAGCTGGCTGTGCAGCCTGTGCCACCACTCTATGCACTGAATGGAAAATTCTGCCCATGATATAGTTTGTTCAGGATTCACCCCAGTGAAATTAATTAATGCACATAAAGGCACCAGGCTATTGGCCAATTCACAGAGTAGCACTGTGTGTGTGTGGGGGGGGGGGGGGGGGGGGGCAGAAGGTAACAGGGGGCATGGGAGCGGGGCAGGCCCGCTGTGAAAATTAACGTGACAGAGGCTTCACATGCATCATGTGTAACATCTTTTAAGAGGGAACATTTTCCCTAGCTATTGACCCCCCCCACCCCCCCCCCCCCCCACACACACACACACACAGTGCCCACTCAGTGCTCCTCAATCTTCTTAGTATTACGTGCCCCAGTGTTATGTTTAGGTGTACAGCCAGGTTTTTTAAAAAAAATTTAGAATACCTAATTTTTCCAATTGAAGGGAAAGTTAGCGTGGCCAATTCACCTACCCTACATATCTTTTGGGTTGTGGGGTTGAGACAAACTGCAATAAATAGGCGTCTGTTATCGCTTACAGAAATACAACTCCATTATACAGGGAGAATGTGCAAACTCCACAAGGACAGTGACCCAAGGCCGGGATTGAACCTGGGTCCTCGGTGCCGTAAGGCAGCAGCGCTAACCATTGAGTCACCATGCCATGGTGTGTTGCCAAGATTCATGCACATCAGAGGTGGAGGCAGCCTGCAGTTTCCACGCCCTGTGGCCTTTGATGCCCTTGACGGACGTTCTCTGGGAGGCCTGGAGCCAGAGGGCCCCAGCTGACTTGCCGGTGTCACCGGCTTCACCCGCTGCCCTTGATATGCGCCGGAGTCAGGGAAGGTGGGGATTCGGAAGGGGTAGAGAACGCTGTTGTCTCCTTGGGTTGGCTTCTGGAGCCTCCTCCTCCCTGATGGTGCTTTAGGGCCCTGGAGGTCTCCATGGGATGAAGGGCCAGCTGGAGTAAGCTTTAGAGGCGTTTGAGTCATCTGGCTCTGCCAGTCCTGGCGGCTCCACATTGTTTACACCATGCTGTCGACAGCCTCAGCAATGCTCTTCAATGACTGGGCCACGCTCTGCAGTTCCTCGGCAACATTCATCTGCATATGGGACATGTCCCTCAGTGACTGGGACATGATGTCCAGGCCCTCAGCCATGGTCGTCACTGACTGAGCTATGCCTTGGACACCACCATTCAAGGCGCGGACGTTGAGTTACAGGTTTTGCACTGCGTTCGCCCTCCTACCAGTGTTGGGCATGGTGCCACACATTGTCGGCATCATCTCCTGTGCCCATAGCCGTTGGGACTCAAAAAGGGCCACAGTACTGGTACAGTGACTGAGGACAGCTCAGTGAATAGGTGAATAGGCCCAGTAATACTAAAAGGAATAGAATGGGAAGTAAAAACATAAATGGAAAATGAAGCAGCAGGTTATTCAATGAAGATATGCGATAAGGAAAATTTGGGGAAAAATTTAAAGGAAAAATAACTTAGGAGAGGTTACTGACAGAGATGTTAAGATTCAAAACGGAGGTTTAAAAGCCAACATATGGGTACTTTACCTGAATGCTCGTAGTCTTCGGAATAAGGTAAATGAGTTGATGGCACAAATCATCATGAATGACTATGATTTAGTGGCCATTACTGAAACATTACTGAAAATTGTGCCCCAGAAGCCAGTCCACTAATATCGCCCACTAAGGTGTGTGTCTCTGAATGGACATGTGGTCAATGAGAGGGAAGGATCATTTTGCCTGACATGAACAACCCACTTGAGACTGGTCATCTGGGTGAAGGGGCAGTGCAACCTCACCTCTGTGCCTCAGGCCAACTTCACTGTCAGTGACTGCTCTCGCCTTGGACAACCCTGCCCGTTCCTCATAAGGAGATGAGGACTCAGATCTATGGTACTCCACCCTCCGTTATTATGGGCTATCTTCTTCTGGGGGGTCAGAGGGCTCCATAGCAGGTAGCACATGTGGGGACCGCACCCGGACATGAAGGGGTTGTGCTGATGGGTGCCGGGTGTTACAATGAACAAGCACTAAGATTGGATGTGGGGAGGGTGCAAGATTCTAGCCATGATTGGGGGGGGGGGGGGCTACTTGAGAGGTGGCAAGTGGGACTATGCCAGGAGAGAGGATGTAACTTCCTCTGGGAAGCAGTGTCCCATCTTGCACGACGGCAGGTCGGCATCAACCCCAAAGCGAAGCAGGTCTGCCTGCTGCCATGCTTGTGTGTTGACTGGGAGTGAGTGGTGAAGGAGCACTTAAAAGCAGCTCTCCCTTGTTAGCGGCGAGGTGCTGAGGCCCGAACCTGGCAAACCAGGCAGTGAGGCAGCCAATAATGCCGAGAGGCTTTTGGTGGCTCATTTCCAGCACTAAGTGCTGCTAAATACGGGCCGTGACCTCGCCAATCGCGCCCAAAATGATTGTTCGGAATTTTTTGTTAAATCACGCCCTTAATCTGGGATAGAGACGATGTGGAGATGCCGGCGTTGGACCGGAGTGAGCACAGTAAGAAGTCTTACAACATCAGGTTAAAGTCCAACAGATTTGTTTCAAATCACTAGCTTTCGGAGCACTGCTCCTTCCTCAGGTGAAGGGAGAGGTATGATCCAGAAACATTTATATAGGCAAAGTCAAAGATGCAAGACAATACTTTAATTAAGTCTTTAGAGAGCCAGACAGAGGGGTATCCCCAGGTTAAAGAGGTGTGAATTGTCTCAAGCCAGGACAGTTGGTAGGATTTTGCAAGCCCAGGCCAGATGGTGGGGGGGTGAATGTAATGCAAAATGAATCTAAGGTCCCGGTTGAGGCCGTACTCATGTGTGCGGAACTTGGCTATAAGTTTTTGCTCGGCAATTCTGCGTTGTTGCGTGTCCTGAAGACCGCCTTGGAGAACGCTTACCCGGAGATCAGAGGCTGAACGCCCTTGACTGCTGAAGTGTTCCCCGGCTCGAACGGAACATTCCTGCCTGTCAATTGTCGCACAATGTTCATTCATCTGTTGTCGCAGCGTTTGTATGGTCTCGCCAATGTACCACACTTCGGGACATCCTTTCCTTCAGCATATGAGGTAGACAACGTTGGCCGAATCGCATGAGTATGTACCGTGTACCTGGTGGGTGGTGTTCTCTCGTGTAATGGTGGTACACATGTCGATGATCTGGCACGTCTTGCAAAGATTGCCATGGCAGGGTTGTGTGGTGTCGTGGTCGCTGTTCTGAAGGCTGGGTAGTTTGCTGCAAACAATGGTTTGTTTGAAGGCAAGTAGTGGGGGTGTGGGGATGACCTTGACAAGATGTTCCTCTTCATCGATGACATGTTGAAGGCTGTGAAGAAGATGTCGTAGTTTCTCTGATCCGGGGAAGTACTAGACGACAAAGGTTACTCTGTCGGTTGTGTCCCGTGTTTGTCTTCGGAGGAGGTCAGTGCGGTTTTTTGCTGTGTCGCGTTAGAACTGTCGATCAATGTGTGGAGCACCATATCCCGTTCGTACGAGGCATCTTTTAGCATCTGTAGACATCTGTTGCACTCCTCCTCGTCTGAGCAGATCCTGTGTAAACGGAGGGCATGTCCATTGGGGTTGGCTTCTTTAATGTGTTTAGGGTGGAAGCTGGAGAAGTGGAGCATCGTGAGGTTATCCGTGGGCTTGCGGTAAAGCGAAGTGCCGAGGTGACCGTCCTTGATGGAGATGAGTGTGGCCAAGAATGCAACCGATTTTGGAGAGTAATCCATGGTGAGTCTGATGGTGGGTTGGAAATTATTGATGTCATTGTGCAGTCGTTTCAGTGATTCTTCGCCTTGGGTCCAAAGCAAAAAGATATCATCGATGTATCTAGTGCATAACGTCGGTTGAAGGTCCTGTACGGTGAGGAGGTCTTGTTCAAACTTGCGCATGAAGATGTTGGTATATTGAGGTGCGAATTTGGTCCCCATGGCTGTTCCGTGTGTCTGGCTGAAGAACTTGTTGTCGAAGGTGAAGACATTGTGATCCAGAATGAAGCGGATGAGTTGCAGAATTGCGTCTCGAGATTGGCAGTTGTCGGTGTTGAGTACTGAGGCTGTTGCAGCAATGCCGTCGTCATGGGGGATGCTGGTGTAGAGTGCCGAGATGTCCATTGTGATGAGGAATGTTCCTGGTTCAACTGGTCCATGGGTGCTGAATTTCTGTAAGAAGTCTGTCGTATCGCGACAGAAGTTGGGCGTTCCTTGTACGATGGGTTTCAAGATGCCCTCGATGTAGCCAGAGAGGTTCTCACACAGGTTCCCATTGGCTGATGCGATGGGACAGCCTGGTGTGTTGGCCTTGTGTATTTTCAGGAGGTAGTAGAGATCTCCAAAGCGGGGAGTACGTGGGATGAGAGCACGTAGGGTGCTCTGAAGGTCTGGATCCAAGGTCTTGAACAGTCTGTTGAGTTGGTATGTTCCTTGGTTGGATCTGCGGGTAACTGTCTGTAGTGTTCCTGGTTGTTGAGTTGTCGGTACATTTCTTTGCAGTAATCCGTTCTGTTCAGTATGACAGTGGCTCATACGGTGTCTGCTGGTTTGATGACGATGATGCGGTTGGTCTGGAGAGCACTGCGTTGTGCTTGGGTGATGTTCGGGACTGTCTTGTGAATGCGACTGATAAATCTGGCATTGACGCGAGGGGTTATCCCTCGCTCTGGCTCTGTAAGGACTTAATTACCTGCAAATACTCGCATTCAAAGTATTGTCTTGAATCTTTGACTTTGCCGATATAAATGTTTCTGGAACCTACCTCTCCATTCACCTGAGGAAGGAGCAGTACTCCGAAAGCTAGTGATTTGAAACAAACCTGTTGGACTTTAACCTGGTGTTGTAAGACTTCTTACTGGGATAGAGACAGACAGCTTGGTGTATCAATTACTCTGGCACTGTCAATAATAAGAATGCCGCATGCTCAAGTTCTTTCCACTATTTGGAGCTACCCCATCTGTCATTGAAATTCCTTAGAATTCTAGAATTTGAAATCAAATTCTTGGGTTTTAGTAATGAATTTCTACTAGAAAGATTTGCGCTTCGTCTCCTCTCCCCTCCCCTCCCACTTAGGACCTGCTATTCAGCTTCTCCCCACTCACTTGACCAAGTAACCGACTGGCATTATAGGCCAAGGTTAATCAGCTCACTGGCACTTCAAACATTTAGAACCCTTGGATTTAAACACCGGCCAGATTTTCCAGTGCTGCCTAAAATCAATGGAATTTTGGCTGGCTGGCCAAATTTTCCATTCCCATCCACGACGGGTCTCGGAAAATCCTGACCACCACGTTTCATTTGTTGTAGTACAGTCGATTAGTCTGATCGCCGTGTTGCACCAAAATACTAATTTGTAGTATTTTAGAAAGTCAACAGAAATTAACGAGCCATGAGAGAGGATTAGAGAAGTCAAACTTTGGTAAAACAGTTTATATTTATATATCACCTTTAATGTAATAATGCTTCACAAGTGCATTGTACAGCAAAGTGTGACATCGACCTATAGAAGGAGGGATGTCGGATTGCCAAAAGCTTGGACAAAGAGTGGTTTTAAGGAGTGTCTTGATGGAGAAACTGAGTTAGAGGGTTGGAGATTGTAGGGAGGGTATTCAAGGCAGAGGCAACGGAAGGCACCAAGGGTGGGGTGAATAAAATTAGGGATAAGTCAAAAAACAGGAATAGAAGAGCGCAGATTACTCACTCAGAGAAGATCAGATATAGAAATGGGCGAGGCATTGGTGGGATTTGAAAAGAAAGATGAGAATTTTTAAATCAAGATGCTACTTGACCAGGAGCCGATGTAGATTAGCAAACACAGGCATGAAAGGTAAAAAGGATTTGGTACAAGTTAAGACACAGGCAGCAGTGGTTTGGATGATCTCCAGTTTACAGGTGGTAGAATGTTGGAGGCCAGCCAGGAGTGCATTTAAATAGTGAGAGGGAGACATTATTTATAAAATTTACAGTGTATCTCCGTGTCTGCGTGGGTTTCACCCCTACAGCCCAAAGATGTGCCGCTTAGGTGGATTGGCCACATTAAATTGCCCCTTAATTGGAAAAAAAAATAATTGGGTACTCTAAATTTAAAAAATAATAATTTACAGTGTAGAAGGAGGCCATTTGGCCCATCGGGTCTGCACCGGCCCTTGACAGGAGCACCCTTCTTAATCCCATGCCTCCACCCCTCCACCCTATCCCGGTAACCCCGCATACCCTTTTGGACACTAGGGGCGGAATTCTCCGCAAGGCCCGACGCCGTCGTGAAACCTGGAGAGGTTCACGACGGCGTCGGAAGCCTCTCCCGGCCCCCTATTCTCCCCTACCCGGGGGGATAGGCGGGCCGTACCGGGAAACTCGGCGGCCGGGCCTTGTCCCTGGCTTCAAAGCCCGACGCGCCAAGACGCCGCGGCGGTGCCTAATGATGTCAGCCGCGCATGCGCGGGTTAGACAGCTCAAACCCGCGCATGCATGGTTGCCGTCTTTCCCCTCAGCCGCCCCGCAAGACGCGGCGACTTGATCTTGCCTTCGTTGAAGGGGCGGCGGAGGGGAAAGAGTGGGTCCCCTTGAGACGCCGGCCCGACGATCGGTGGGCACCGATCGCGGGCCAGTCCCCTCTCGAGCACGGTCGTGGTGCTCGATCCCCGATCCGCCCCCCTGAGGCCCCACACTTACCTGGCGCGCCATGTTCATGACGGCAGCAACTAGGTGTGGTTGCCGCCGTCATGAACAGGTCAGGAACGGCAGGCCGCTCAGCCCAACCGGGTTGGAAAATCGCGGGCCGCCGCCGCGTTTCTCCGAGCGGCGTGTCGGAAAACCGGACACACCATTTTGGGGGGGTGGGAGAATAGCGGGAGGTGCGGGAGCGGACTTCCCGCTATTCTCCCACCCACCGTGGTTGCGGACAATCGCAGCCTAGCAATTTAGCACGCCCAATCTACCGAACCTGCACATCTTTGGACTGTGGGAGCACCCGGAGGAAACCCATGCTGACACGGGGAGAAA
Organism: Scyliorhinus canicula; assembly: GCF_902713615.1. Classification (NCBI taxonomy): domain Eukaryota; kingdom Metazoa; phylum Chordata; class Chondrichthyes; order Carcharhiniformes; family Scyliorhinidae; genus Scyliorhinus; species Scyliorhinus canicula. Next base: position 41,708,808 of record NC_052162.1, on the reverse strand, counting down.
GTGCAAACTCCACATGCACAGTCACCCGAGGCAGGAATTGAACCCGGGTCCCTGGAGCTGTTGAAGTATAAAAAGCTTTGAATAAAATACATAAACTGAGATTAGTACTTCAACATACGTAAATACGGTACAGTAAAAAAGCATATTTGAAAAGTACGTACATTTATTTGATAAATAAGGAAGAAGTTGTTGACTTAAAAGGAAAGAGATAGAGAGATAAAGAGAGAGGGAAGAGATAGAAAAAAAGACAGAAAGGAGAAATCCAGCAGGTTTAAATTTCCATCATGTCCATATAATCGTCTTTACCTTCTTGACCTAGCCTCCACTCTGGAGCACAATGTATCGCCTGCATCCTCCATTCCACCATTCTACGTCAATGCTTCAGCATTACAGTCTCCATATTAATACCCACCGCACGTGAGATGGGAGAGATTAGTGCCGTTTTATAGCAGCAGGAATCAGGGTAACCTTCTGTAGAAGAAGTGGGACACTTTATTTGAATATTTAAAATCAGCTCCTACAGTACAATTGGGCATCCAATTTAAATTCCACGCTGCTGTTTGGGTTGGCTAGGGGTCAATGTGGGCTGTACAAGGCAAGTGCTTGTGTAAGCACTTCTTTTGGCCAGTGGTAGAGGTGCTTCCCCAGGACCCCAATGGAGTCTTAAATCTCTACCCGTTGCTGATCACTGTCTCTCTCCCCCTGCCAACAACTCTTCTCCCCCACTGTTTGGCACTCTGCCCTTGGGATTGCAGTATCTCGCTCTCCCTGCCAAACACTGACAAGCTCCTTGCCAGCCCAATCGGCAACGCTGCCACCTGCTGATTGTTGGGTCCATCCCTATCAGTGGCCTTCACTCCCAGTCGCCTGGCCAGGCTGTCAATTTGCCCAGCTGCAGGGCGGAAAACAGAACAAAAAGAACAGTATCGTGGGTCCTGCTATTATATTCAGCAGCAGCTCTGCGCGTATTGTGGGATCTTTCAACCATTTTTGGCTATCCCCACATACGCTCCTCCTTCCCATAAACATCGGAGCTAACATCTCTGTTCCTCGCAACACTCTCCCAAATTATTTTGATGCCGAGTTAAATTTTCCTATTATTTTTTATGATTCATCCTTTTTATCAAGTACTAATTCACCAGTACTTTCTCTAACTCATCAACCAAAATCTATTGTAATGAGGGGATGTGTAGTAATCCACGGGAGGCAGGAGTTCCGTCACCACACCAATATTTATTTACAATAACGATATTACAGGAGCAGCTACAAACAGTGCTGCTAGCTGTCCAGTCAACTTAAGACAGGCTCACAAAGCCTACACAGGTGATTATATGGGCCCCGTCAATGAGCTATCATTGAGGGAGCTCATACTCCAATTGGCCAACCAATAAAGCCAATTGGAGTTCATTACACCCCTCCCCCCCAAGGTCCGAGAAATTCCTGCCAGCTGGCATTCCTCTGAGTTTCTTCCTGCTCCTCATGTCTGGATCTGTCACCTTTGTGTCGTCCGCCAGGTCGTTCTCCGAAGTGGGCGGGGTGTACCTTATAGGTGCCCGTCTTTTCCTTGACGACCTCCTTGGAAGTTGTTCTTCCTCCTCCTCGGGGAGAGGTGTCGCGGCGGCCTCGTCGAGTGTGTCCATCTCCGACTCTGACGACTGGATGACGGGGTCTGGAGAAATTGCTCGGGGCTGGGGTGTGGGTATTCTTTCCGTCTGGGCTATCCCAGCTTGAGGCGGTCCTCCTTCGCCTGCCTCCAGGTGTGGGTCCGCTGCCCTTATTTGGTCGAGGTGTTTCTTCAGCACCTTACCTCCTATTGAAACCTCATAGGATATGGGCCCTGTTTGGGACTCTACCGTGCCTTTGACCCACGTTGGTCCATTCCCATAATTCTTGACCCAAACCGGTGCCCCCACCTGGAAATGTCTCTGCTGCTGACTATTATCATGCCCCTTGCGTTGGGCCTCCTGTTGTTTCTCCACTTTCCCCGTTAAATTTGGGAAAAGGAGACTGAGCCTCGTTTGCAGCCGCCTTCCCATTAAGAGCTCAGCTGGCGGTATGCCCGTTGTGGAATGCGGTGTGGTCCTGTAATCAAACAGCCAGCGGGAGAGCTTTGTGTCCATTGATGCTACCGGCTGCTTCTTGAGTCCTGCTTTAAGTGGCTGGGCCGCTCTCTCCGCCAGGCCGTTGGTCGCTGGATGGTAAGGGGCCGTGACGGACTCCGTTTTCCTTCAGGAATTTTCCAAATTCCCCACTTGTGAATGCCGTTCCGTTGTCCGACACCAATACCTCCGGAAGTCCATGTGTTGCAAACAAGGCCCTGAGCTTTTCAATTGTCGATGCTGTGCTTGCCGTGTTTACCCGGTGGACGTCCAACCATTTGGAGTGGGCGTCCACTGTCGCCAAAAAATTGAGCCCATGAAAGGGCCGGCGTGGTCAATATGCAGGCGGGTCCACGGTCTGCCTGGCCATGCCCACGGGTGCAATGGCGCAGCTGGTGGCACTCTTTGCCCCTGTTGGCACTCCTGGCACCGACATACCAAGGCTGCTATGTCTGTGTCCAAACCTGGCCACCAAACGTAGCTTCGAGCTAGCATCTTCATTTTAGACACCCCTGGGTGTCCGTGATGTAACTCGGTTAAGATTGCCTGACAGCCCTGAGCTGGGACTATTACCCGGGCTCCCCATAATAGGATACCGTCTTCTACGGTTATTTGGTCCCTTCTGCTCCAGTATGGGTGCATCTGGGGCTCCACTGGTCTTTTCAGTTCCCCTGTTAGCAGTAAATGCTTCATCTTGGCTAAAACTGGGTCTTTTTGCGTCCACAACCGAATATGTTGTGCGTCTACTGGTAGGGTGTCCAAAAAATTTGGAGTCATTACTGTCTCCTCTACTTTTGGTATTTGCGGCGGAGTGTCCGGGAGGGGAAGTCTGCTCAAAGCATCTGCATTTGCTACTCGCATTCCCAGTCTATGCTCCAGAACGTATCTATACGCCGCCAGTAGCAACGCCCAGCGTTGGATTCTAGCTGATGACAAAAGACTTGTCTTCTTTTAATAACCCTAATAACGGCTTATGGTCCGTCACTATGGTGAATTTCCGTCCGTACAGATACTGGTGAAATTTTTTTACTGCGAATATCACCGCCAGTCCTTCCTTCTCGATTTGGCCGTACTTCCTCTCAGCCATCGCCAAGGTCCTCGAAGCATACGCTATTGGCCGTTCTTCCCCATTCCTTCCTCTATATGCTAAGACCGTTCCTACCCCGTAGGGGGATGCATCACAAGTGACCACCAACTCCTTCCTTGGGTCATAAAGCTCTAGGACATTTTCGGATGACAGCTGTTCCTTAATGTCCCTAAATGCTCGGTTTTGGCGGGTGGACCATTTCCATTCTTGCCTCTTTTTTAGTAGCTGGTGGAGGGGTTCTAGGATGGACGCCCTATTTTCAATAAATTTTCCATAATAGGTTACCAACCCTAGGAATGATCGTAACTCCTGGACCGTGGTGGGAGCTGGGGCTTCTTTTATTGCCCTTACTCTGTCTTCTAATGGGTGTAAGTCTGACTCGTCTACTTTATATCCCAGGTACGTCACTTGTGGGGCCAGAAAAACACATTTTTCCCTTTTTAGCCGTACGCCTGCCTTTGCGAAACGCCTGAGCACTTCCTCCAGGTTCCTTAAGTGTTCCCTGTTTGTCCTACCCGTGATTAAGACATCGTCCAAATAAATCGCCACCTGCGGTAGTCCCTGCAGAATATTTTCCATCGTACGCTGGAATATAGCGCAGGCTGATGACACTCCGAAAGGTAGCCTAGTGTAACGAAAAAGGCCCTTCAGGGTGTTGATCGTAGCGAACTTCTGGGAGCCCTTGTCCAGTTTTAACTGCAGGTAGGCGTGGCTCATGTCCAGTTTCGTGAACAAATGCCCACCTGCCAATTTGGCATATAGGTCGTCTATTTTCGGGATTGGGTATTTGTCCAGCAGTGCGTATTTGTTTACTGTCTGTTTGAAATCTCCACAGAGACGTATCGAGCCGTCTGGCTTCAAAATTGGTACCACCGGCGCTGCCCATTCCGAGAACTGTACTGGTCTGATATTGCCGTCGCGCCGTAACCTTTCTATTTCGTCATCTAGTTTCTTCCTTAATGCAAAAGGTACCGGCCTGGCCTTACAACATTTCGGAAGGGCTTCTGGCTCCACGTGCAAAGTTGCTTTGGCGCCTATGATTTCCCCCAAACCTTCCTGGAAGACCTCCGGGTATTTTTGGACTCCACTCAACTGCCCACTTCTACTCTGGAAAATTTTCATCCAATCTAATTTTAGGTCTTTCAGCCAGTTCTGTCCAATTAAGCTCGGTCCGGAGCCCTCTACTATAGTCAACGGTAATCTGAGCAATTGTTTCTCATATTCCACGGGTACACGAGTCGTGCCTAGAACTTCCAGGGGTTCCCCCGTGTAGGTTTTAAGTTTCGTCAATGTTTTTGTTAGGGTTAGTGGCTGGAGTCCATCTTTGATTTTTCTAAATGCTGCCACTCCCATTACTGATACGGCCGCACCCGTGTCTATTTCCATTATTGTCAGCCGCCAGTTCACCCGTGGGGTAATCCTAATGGGTTCTGCTTTCTTCGTTGCAATATTATATAATTGTTCCCCTTCGGAGGAGGATGGGGCATCTAGGTTGTGTACTTCCCTGTGTCCCCACCTGCTATTCCTCTTTTGCCACCTCCTTCTAGGGTTTCTGTCGTTGTTACCCCACTCTGTCTGGTGCCAGAAACGGTCCTTCTCTGTTGGGGGAGCCTCAGCCGGTACTTCCCTCTGTCTCCAGTTAGTCCTGGCAGACTTGGGGGCAGTTCTGGGGTTTTCCTTTTTCCCTCTATTCCTCAGGTTTTTCCAGAGAGCAGCTATCTGGTAGCAGGACCCATTGTGGTAGTCCCTCTCACAGGTATCTACCTCCATTGGCGTGCCCTGTAGTTCCTGCGCCCCACTGGCTGCCTTTTCTAGGGACAGTGCGAGCTGTAACGCCTGCCTGCAGTCGAGCTCCATTTCCGCCAACAGGCGTTTCTGTATTGTGAGGTCGTTTATACCACAGACTAACCGGTCCCGAAGCATTTCATTTAGCGTTGGACCGAACTCACATTTTTCCGCCAGCCTTCTCAGGCGGGTCAAGAAATTCGTGACTGACTCCCTGTCTTCCCGATTCGCTGTGTAGAATCTGTACCTACGCAAAATGAGGGGTGGTTTTGGGTCATAGTGCTCTTTCACCAATTCCGTTACTTCTTGGAAAGTTTTCGTGTCCGGCGCATCGGGATAAGTCAGACTACGTGTAATGGCGAAAGCTGAGGGTCCGCACGCCGACAGCAGGATAAGCCGTCTCCTTTCGTCCGTCAGTATATCATTTGCCCGGAAGAAGTAACACATTCTCTCCACATACTGGGACTAGTCCTCAATAGCCAGGTCGAATGCCTCTAACCTTCCAAAAAATGGCATTTTTAAAATGGCAAGGCTTACCCTCCGAGTGCGGCAGCTGGTCTCCGCCAAATTCTTAGTTTACCTCGTCGCCACTGTAGTAATCCATGGGAGGCAGGAGTTCCGTCACCACACCAATATTTATTTACAATAACGATATTACAGGAGCAGCTACAAACAGTGCTGCTAGCTGTCCAGTCAACTTAAGACAGGCTCACAAAGCCTACACAGGTGATTATATGGGCCCCCTCAATGAGCTATCATTGAGGGAGCTCATACTCCAATTGGCCAACCAATAAAGCCAATTGGAGTTCATTACAGGATGGATTCTCCGGTCTCCCAGCCATGTGTTTGATGACGGCATGCCATTTCCTGGCAGCAGGATTATTTCTTCCCACCGCTTGTGGGATTTCCCATTGAAGCCAACCCACGCTGCCAGGAAACCATGGTGGGGTTGCACTGCCAGCGGGAAACGAGAATCCCGCCTACTGGAGAATTCCGTCCAAGATATTTGTCACCATTGCAATTAACCCATGGATACATATCTTTATACAGCTTAATCACTTGGATTCCAGTCAAATTGACATTTTTGGACTATGTCCACTTGAACTGTTCAGAATGTACAACAATATATTTCTACATTCTGATTTTCTAACTACAGTTTGTAAGTGGAGAGGGTCCTTTGAATTGCTAGCACTAGGATGAGATACTAATATTTAAAGGCCAGTCACCAATGGTTTTAGTTGTACCAGAGATCAATTAGAAGAGAAGCAATAACTGATTGGGCGGCACAGCAGCACCGTCGCTTCACAGCTACAGGGTCCCGGGTTCGATTCTTGCTTGGGTCACTGACTGTGCGGAGTCTACACATTCTCCCCGTGTTCGCGTAGGTTTCCACTGGGTGCTCCGGTTTCCTCCCACAGTACAAAGATGTGCAGGTTAGGTGGACTGGCCATGCTAAATTGCCCTTAGTGTCCAAAAAGGGTTAGGTGGGGTTACTGGGTTACGGGGATAAGGTGGAGGTGTGGGATAAAGTGGGGTGCTCTTTTCAAGGGTCGGTGCAGACTCGATGGGCCGAATGGCCTCCTTCTGCACCGTCGATTCTATGATTGAAATCAAGTCATTCTCCGTTTATCCAAATCTGCTTGAAAATCACACTTGGGTTGTTCCATTTTCTTGCAAACTGGTGGCACTGAGACCACATACTATGGGATATGTGCCAAGCTTAGAAATTAAAAAGATCACTAAGCCTAATTAAACATGTGACATAAGAAGCACGTCTCATAATGTTCAAGCTTCTTTCAGCATATTGGCTCCAGGGGATTTAATAAACCTAGTGGCCAAACTGCGTTCATTAATCGCTCGCGCTAAATCCTTGTACTACTGACGTATAATCATGTAATCCTCAGGTGCAGTTAGTGGCTGCAATTAAAAGTGATTGAAACTGCACTGTAATTTCACATGATCCTCTTTTGAAAAATTATATCACTGTGGGGGAACAGTGGAAGTGATACAGGGGATACCCGTCAGTGGCTCGTACGGCAAGAATCTAATCACAGGATTCATATGACGTTACAAACCTCACTCCCCAGGTTTATATACATTGGCTGAACCAAAAGATTGAATGGCCCTTGTGTTTTATTGCAACCAAGTAGTATTCCTTACATTATACGTAATCAAAATGAATTTTATTATAATGATACACTTAAGAGTGACTTTGTTCCCTCTTCTCCTAAAACCTCTGGGTGCTGACTCCTACTAGGAGTACATAGTATGGATGCAAGCCACACTCCATGATCTCACATCGGGCTTTGGAAGAGAAATTAGATTTAAAAAAAAAAAAATTTAGAGTACTCAATTATTTTTTTCTAATTAAGCGGAAATTTAGCATGGCCAATTCCCTACCCTGCACATCTTTGGGTGGTGGGGGTGAGACCCATGCAGACATGGGGAGAATTTGAAAATTCCACACTGTAGCCATCTGGGATGGCCACTTCCAGAACACAAAATGGACGCTCACAAAGAATGTAGGGAAATGTGGACAATGCTAGACAGCAAGCAGGCACAGTGCCTGAATGTGTATTAGGGAAGCAGTTACCAGACGGAATCGAAACTCTGGGTCGATTAGCATATTGATGGCCCATCTCCAGGAAACAAAGGACTAACACTCAGATAGTTGATACTGTTGCAGACATCGCGGCGCCAGAAAGACACAAACAAAGCAAGGCCAACGGCCACCGAAGACACGCCCAGCCATCAGGGCACCCATCCCTTTATTGGACAAGATCGATAACAATGATCGAGAAGCGGCTCAATCAATTGGGGCCAAGTTTAAGGCCCGCCTAAAAGCGCGCAATGCCCCTCCAAGTATAAGAAGGAACCCCCACGAAAGATTCGCTCTCTTGGATTTGGCTATCAGGCGGAGAGACCCATCCACCAGCATCACCAGAAGCAAGTAAGTTCAAGGTCAATGCTCGCTACCAGACGGACGACCTTAGCTGTTCTCATGTATCTCTTCGAACCCGACAGCTTCCGATCCAAACAACGGCCATTGTTCCTATGACTAAGTTTAGTTTGTAGTACTGTTGTGCATGAGTAGATCTTACTGTGTGTGTAAATAAATAGTATTGACTTTGAACTAGCTAACTGGTGTATTGGCTCCTTAATCGGTATTCGGTTTGAAACTTGTGGCGGTATCGCGAGATACCTGGCGACTCTGAAAGTAAACATAATTAGGATTAAGGAAGGCGACCATATTAACCGCCATATTTATAGCAAGTAAACAAAGCAACAACACGGACAGTGACCCAGGGCTAGGATCGAAGCCGGGTCCTCGGCGCCGTGAGGCAGCAGTGTTAACCATTGTGACATTGTGCGGCCCGGAGCAATGAGATTTAATGCAGATAAACAAATTGCTACAAACTAGTGCACAGGTGCAAAAGGTAGTCAAAATGGCTCCACGGGTAAAGTGAGGAGTGATGCTTCAGTTGTACAAAGACTTGGCCAAACATCACCTCCATTATTGGATTCAGTTTTGGGCACTGTGGGCGCTATTTAATGGGGGAAAATGTGTCCCGCTCGGAGGGTGTTTAGTAGGGTGCTATTTTAAAATGCTGCCCCGATCACTCAATCCACCCACCCCCACCCCACCATTATTACGCCTGGTCTATGTTTGTGTGGGCCAGCGCTAAATGGTGTCATGGTGAGCTCTCCCAGAAGTTGGCATTCATTGCTGGGCCTCAGGAGCATCGGTGCTGACATATTTAAGTAACCCTAACTGTACACTTAAATATTTAAATCTGGATCTTGCATAGTGAGAGCAAGATGCAGATCGCGATGCCTCTCAAGACCTCGCAGATTGAATGATAAAGACTCAAATTAGGAGGGAAAATTGTATAAATTTGGCTTGTATTGTCTTGGATTTACAAGGCAGGGGTGATTTAATCGGGGTGTTTAAGTTTGTGTGTTGATTTGATAGGGTTGATAAAAATAAACTATTTCCTCTGATGAGGAAATCCAGAACAAGAGGGTGGTATTCTTAAAATTAGAGCATATGACCTTGTAGAAGTGAAACCAGGAACCAGAATTTCAAAACAGTAGGACAGTTCAAAAGTTTCCGGATGCTGGTTCAAAATCTCACACTCCTTTGCCTCTGCTTTCTTGCGGACCTACCGGAGGCCAGTTCAGGTTCTAGCCTTCTACAGAGATTCAAAAGTCCAATTTCAACATTGGCCTCCAACAGGCTAAGGAAATGAGGGACCAGGAATATATAGGGCACAATCTACCGTCGCATTGCACAATGGGTAGGATCCAGTCTCGCGGAGTGAAGTTAGCTTAGAAGCTGACTTTGTCTCTGCCTTCACTGGACAAATGGTCACCTGGCATCTACCAGCCTCGCCAAGGAGACCCCAGCCGATTGCCATTCAGCACTGGTCCCAGCAAACGGGGACCAAGCAGAATGATACATCTGGGGCTCTCCCAGACGATCAGAGGCTCCTGGGAGCTCGGCCTCGGGGCAGGGTGGCACCCTGGTCATGCTACCCAGGTGCCTGCCTGGCACTGTCAGGGTGCCCAGGTGCCACTGCCAGACTGGCAAGGGCACCACCTGGATGCCAAGCTGGCAGTGCCAAGTTGCAAAGCTGGCATTGTGTCCATACCAGGGATCGGGTCCTGCCCATATGTGGTGAGGTCCGGAATGTGCAAGGACCCCCAGAAAGGTGAGTTGGGGCATGGCCGGGGGGGGGGGGGGGGGGGGGTTATGAAAACATTTATACAGAATTGACCTTTAATGCTATAACGGAAATAAATGTAAGGAAATTACTCCTTCCTCCAACTAGTGACAGACCTGTAAACTCTAGTACTTAACTCAAAGGAATGATTCGGTCACAACTTAATATGGTTGAGGCAATCTTGGCCAGCATTTCACAGGAGTTGGATTGCTCCACTCTCCCATGCTCGTGTTTTGTTTAAAATGCCACTTCTGTTGTTTAACAAGCCCTCACCTATGTTGTCAAAATGCGCTCCAAATTTTAAAAAAATAAATTATTTTCCTGAACTTGTTTTTCAAAAATCCCTCCCCCAAGCTTTTCAGTTTTAAAATAGCCCTTCTGGGCTTTTTGACATTAAAAAAGCCTGCTTCCATTTTAATTTTTTTCCCTCTTCAAAACCGATTTATAAAATTACTCTACTGAGCCGGTTAGGTTTTCACATGTAATGTTTTTGAAAAAACTATAAACCTGCTGAAGGAGGAGATGGTGGTAACATCACTGGACTAGTGATCCAGAGGCCCAGGCTCTGGGTTTAAATCCCAACACCGCAGATAGCGAAGTTTAAATTCAATAAACCTGGAATTGGAAGCCAGGGTGAATTTAAACGTCACATTTGTTTTAGCGGGGGGTATAGAATATGGATCGGGAGTGGAACATACTGCAGGAATCGCAAAACATGGTTTATTTACGCTTGCCGAGATTTCCTGTTCACATTGTTCCCACCCCCTACTAATGATGCAATGGTGATCCCCATTCAAATACATTTAAATATAATTATCAGGCCTTTTTACGATAGTGACGTTTAAGGGACATCTTGACAAATACATGAATAGGATGGGAATAGAGGGATACGGACCCCGGAAGTGTAGAAGATTTTAGTTTAGACGGGCAGCATGGTCGGCGCAGGCTTGGAGGGCCGAAGGGCCTGTTCCTGTGCTGTACTTTTCTTTGTTCTTCGTTCTTTATACCTCATATACATACTCTCTCTCTCACCCACCCTCCCCCATGCGTTAGATTGTCCAAGCCGACAAGTCTCCGTGGGGTAAGCAGAACCAGCTGAAGAAATGCAAGTATACAGCCCCCGCAAGGGTTCTATGTGCCAAACAGAAAGGTGGGGAAAGCTGCCTTGGGGCCAGCAGCTTCTTCTCTGTTTCTTCCACCTGCTGGACCACTCTTCCTATTATTGAGAAATTTCCACCCCTCGTCTCAGTAAAGGGGACTATGACAACTAACATCAACTTCGGTCAAGTTGTTTTCTTGAACATTAGGCCCACTAGTCCCCACTCGTCACAGCCCCATGCCTACACATGCCACTGATACCCTCACCCACCCCAATGACCCATCAAACCCTCTATGCAAACCCATTCATCTTCACCCACTCTGAATGGCTCCTTACACCCTCCAAGCTAACACATGTCCCACCAACCGTCCCATAAGATTATAAGGCATAGGAGCAGATGAGCCCATTGGGTCCGCTCCGCCATTCAATGAGACCATGATTGATCTGAAATGATAATCCTCAACTCCACTTACCCACCCTATCCCCATAACCCTGGACTCCCTTACTGATTAAAAATTTGAGCTAGCTTTTTGAGATTTATGCACGAGGGCCAACAAATCTGTCTGTGCTGCAGTTTTTTGCAGTCTTTCTCCATTTAAATAACGTTCAGCTTCTTTATTCTTCCTACCAAAGTGCATAACTACACATTTCCTATATTATGTTCCATCTGCCAAGTTACTGCACACTCATGTAATGTGTCTATGTCCCTCTGTAGACTTTGTGTCACCCTCACCACTTGCCTTCCCACCTACCACTGTGTCATCCACAAACCTGGTAATGCTACATTTATTTCTCTTGGGTCTAGTCATTAATATATATTACAAATAATTGTGGCCTCACACTGATCCCTGTGGCACTCTTCAAAAATACCCCTCTTAGCCCAGCTCTGTTTTCTATTAGTTAGCCAATCCTTTATCCGTGCTAATATACTACCCCAACATTATGGACTCCTATGATAATAATAATCTTTATCATATTCAGCAGCATCCCAGGGATCCGTGGTCACTTTTGGGACTGCACCTGGAAGAATAGGACACATTGAGGGACATGTACGCTCACTGCCAGGGACAGACATGGTAGCTGGGGGATGGCGGGGTTAGTCATGTGTGCCTTGGCTGGGGTTGGGCGGGGGGGGTGGGGGGGGGGGGGGGTGCAGAGGCAGGGTGCACTGATATAATGGGGGGTGGGGCTCTTTGTGAGCCAAATAATTTGTTTGCTTTTCATACCTTCGCCCTCTTCTCCATTGGAGAACGGTGCACAATGTTGGAATGATTTTGCAAGCTGATTAACAATCTACTTTAAGCTCCATGAATGGAGTTCTGTAGTCAACAAGTCCTGGAGTGGGGGGCCAGGGCTTTCTGGCTGAGAAGTAGGAACACTACCAACGGAATCAATAGGTTCACCAGGCCGGAGTAAAATGCCATAGACGCACAAAGAGGCCCTGAATTGATAATTAAATGTACAATTGGGCTCAAGGCCGAATCAGATGTCTTAGCACCTTTCCCACTGCATGCAAAATGGCATGGCAGTGAAAAGGCATCAGGCTCACACCTAATACCTCACACCTCACACCTAATACCTTCACATGCCATTCTGACAGCCTTCCCACATCTGAACCCATCCTCAAAGGGCCAGGAAAATCCACTTGTGGGAGATATCTGAACAAGGATTAGTAAATCTAATACAGTAACTACATAAATCCATTAGGGAATTCTCGAGAAATTTCATTACCCAAAATGTGGATCTCCCTGTGGCAATAAGTAGTTGAGACGGTGAGCATTGATGCAGGTAAGGAAAGCTGGTTAAATATGAGGGAGGAAGGAATTATAAGGATATGATGATAAGATTAAAAGAGAATGGTCAGAAAAATCCTCCATTGGATACGAATGCTGGATGGATCTAATGGGCTGAATGGTCTGTTTCTGTGCTGTATTTTCTTTGTAGGGTAATACTTTGTCTGAATTACCGCACAAGAAGTTTTAGTAAACCATTAAATCAGAATTTTCTCAAAACTGCAGTCAAGAATGAGAATGATCTTGAGCTGGAAGTGAGCACAGACAGGTCGACAAAACACGGGGCTGCCATGCCTCAGGTGGTCTCACGTTCAATTCATTGCAGGTAGTGCTTATGGATCAAGATACTTTCACAATACTTGAAACAACTTGTCCAATTGCAAAACTAAACCAGAGTTCTCAGTTTTGGTATAAATCAATCAATCTAATAATTCCTGGTGGAAAAGCACATTTATGGACACTGGTTGAATAGAGGATCAGGATTTGGCTCAGCTGTGATGATTCAACAGTGAAAAAGTATGACATATGGTGACTTAGGTGTCGCCATCCCAGTGCTTTCAGGAAAAGGGAGAACATTGAAAAAATAAAAAGATTTTGTAAAGTAAAGCAGGAGTTAGAAATAAATATTGATGGTTATTCAAAATTATTCACTTGCTCGTGAAAAAGCATAATGCAACCCTTTGCAGTTCCTGCTTATCAGTGTGAAAATCTGCCCAGTGCTTCTGTGTGCTATATTAGTAACAATAATATAAACCACTATGCAAAAGTATAAAAATAGAACTGACGGATGATCTGGCACTGACCTTGGAACTAGATTTGGACATGATAAAGCCACACCCAGCACAGTTAATCCTGTAAAGTCCTCCAAACTAACGCCTCATTCGGGGACTTGCATAACTGTCCCACAGACAACTCAAGCAAAGGTCTGACATAGTCATACTCAGAGAAACATATATTTAATGTCCCAAACTCCTCCATCATCACCATATGTCTATTCCCACTGGCAAGTCAGATCCATTTGGAAGTGGTATACAGTTGGGATGATCCTAGGAATCTTCAACACTGAAATCTCATAGCATCAGGTGAAACTTGGGCAAGGAAATCTACTGAATAACACCACAACGAGTATGGCTATATCAGGCTGTTGCATGACTAGTCTGTGAGACAACTCTCCCAACTTTGGCACAAGTGACAGTGCTGGGTGTGCCGTTGTCATTACCGGTGCCTGGGTCAATGTTGCGTTGTCCGCCCAGTATCATTTCTGTTTCGTGTTTTTATAGCGGTTGAATACAACTGAGTTGTACAACTGAGAGGCCATTTAAGAGTTAACCACATTGCTGTGGGTCTGGAGTCACATATAAGCCAGTCAAGGGCAACTCAGTGGTTAGCACTGTGGCTTCACAGTCCAAGGGTACCAGGTTTGATTCCCGGTTGGGTCACTGTCTGTGTGGAGTCTGCACGTTCTCCCCGTGACTGCGTGGGTTTCCTGCGGGTGCTCCGGTTTCCTCCCACTAGTCCCAAAAGGCGTGCGTTTAGGTAATTTGAACATTCTGAATTCTCCCTCTGTGTACCTGAATAGGTGCCGGAATGAGGCTTCTCACAGCAACGTCATTGCATTGCATTGAGTAAGCCTACTTGTGACAATAAAGATTATTATTACAGGTAAGGATGGCAGATTTCCTTCCCTAAAGGACATTGAGTTTTCACAACAATTGTTTCATGGTCATCGTTAGACGTTTAATTCCAGATATCCTGCAGTGGTGGGATTAAATCCAATCACCAGGTCATTACCCTGGGTCTCTGGAGTACTTGTCCACTACTCCACTATCTCCCATGTTCCTGGCTGCATCCTCTCCATCTCTGTTTCTTCCTTTGGTCCTTTGGCCCCTTATACGAGTTCCAAATCTAATTCTCTGAGAGGTGAAGTGCTCCAATTTGGGTTTTAAAATGAAATGAATATTACTTTTTTTAAGGATTAATGATTTTATAACAACAAAAAATACAAATACAAATGTAAACATAATTCAGTGCATAGCCCTCCCAAACAACAACCATTCCCCAATCCCTCCATCTCCTCTCGCTGATCCCTCATAAACTGAACTAAAGTAACTACCCCTACCCCCCACATTCCCTAACCCACCCCTCCTATTATATCTGCTAATAGTTCAGTTTTCCCCGAGGAAGTCGATAAACAGCTGCCACCTCCGAACGAACCCAAACATTGATCCTTTCAGGGCGAACTTAATTTTCTCAAGCCTGGGAAATCCAGCTATGTCGCTAACCCATGCCCCCGATTTTGGGGGCTCCGAGCCCCTCCAGAATAATAGGATCCGTCTCCAGGCTACCAAGGAGGCAAAGGCCAGAACTTCAGCCTCTCTCACCCCCTGGACTCCCGGGTCTTCCGACACTCCAAAGATCGCCATCTCTGGTCTCGCGCCACCCTCGTTTTTAGCACTGTGGACATGATGTCAGCAAATCCCTGCCAGAATAACCTAAGCTTCGGACATGGCCAAAACATATGGACATGATTTGCGGGCCCTCCTCACACACCTGTCCTCCACGTCAAAAAACCTGCTCATCCGGGACAACGTCATGTGTGCCCGATGAACCACCTTGAATTGTATCAGGCTGAGCCTGGCACATGATGAGGACGTGTTGACTCTACTCAGGGCATCCTCCCACTGACCTGGAAATGAATATTACTGTTGTGCACACTTCAACATCCACACTCACATTGAATTCTACTATGCCAGTTGGAAATGAATACAGTGTCAGGTTTCTACTAGCCACCGCATCAGCTCACTTGCACCCCTTGGTGGGGAAAGAACAGTATTTTAATCAGATTTGCCAACACTCAACATTGGCTCTAAATGCAGAGCCAATCTGAATGAGCTCTCGAATCCAACAATAAAAACGTTGACAATAAAGAAGCAACACCCTGGTGCTTATAGGCTATTCTACATGGAAATGTGAATCTAGAAGTAAGATTAAATCCTGTGCATCGGGCCACCTAGAAAACTAGCAAATACTCACTGAGAACTTTTACAATATTGACACAGACTCATGACTGCTGACAGCTGAAAAATAGTTCCGAATATTGACATATAAGTGAAAACAAGTGACGAGGCAGGAAGGTAGAGTCACAAAATTTCCCAACTTAGTAGATATTTCTTCATATAAAAGGACCACTGCACGCAGTATTTTTGCTTTGGGGAGGCAGAGGAAGTGGCCTGAGGCTGGAATGGCCACCTCCATTTAATTGGTCCAGTGTTAATGATAACCATCAGGCGCTCAAACTATCACCCTCCCATTCCCCATGCCTCCTTCATGCTGCCTCATACCCTACCACATTGTACCTCCATGACCCTGCAGATTCCTCATGAGACCTCCATGCCCCTCAGATCACCCATGCCACCAAATGCCTTCTCTCAATGCTCCACATATGTCCTCCATAGCCATTCACCCTGTGTACACTATAGATAGACCTCAGAATGGATTTGAAATAGAATTTTCTTTTGTTCTGAATGCATAAGAGCAAATTTTCCAATGTTAAAGCACTCCAATGCATGACAACATCCACACAATGTTGGTGAATGTAATGGTCAACTTATTTTTGCAGGACAGAGCCCTGTAATCAATCACTGCAGTGAAAACACACCAATTTTATAATAGAGCAGCTAACTATTGAAATTGAAAGAACATTTTTGTTGTAATTCAGGACAGGTGACTTTCTTGTCTTGTGCCCCACGTGGGACTGGGATACCCCAGGGGTTCACAACTCGTGGTGCACATATCCTTTGAGAGTCCATGAACCATGTAAACTTACTGGAGGATCCCAACACAAAAATTGTGCGGGGGTGAATGGACTCCCAGCCCCCCCAACCACCCTCTCCTCTAAACGGAGTCAGCAAGGGTGGGGGAGCTGTGTGCAGGAGGGTTACCTGTATTTTCATCTCGCACTGGCAAAAATAGTCAGGAATGGGGTGGGAGTGCCAGAATCAGGCCACGCCCACCATTTTAAAGGACTGAGTCGCTGGTCTTGGTGAAATCTGGACCAAGGAGTTTAGCTGCTAATGGGCGGGTCACAGGCTTCACATAACAAACACCCAACCTTCTATCGCCAGTATTGCAGTCCATAAAGAGAGGGCTGTGAATGCTGACAGCATGAGATTTGTTTTCTATTGGGATTTGACAACCCAACTCAGTCCCACTACTCCACCCAAGAATAACAGCATATTTATTGGAATTTTGGCAACATTCTAGCAAAAGTTGTACTCAACAGACTGGCAAGTCACATAGCAGAACATGTGTTGCCAGAAAGTGGGTACAGGAAAGGCACCAGCACTTGCAACATGACCGTCACCACTTGCCAAATACAAGAGAAAAGCCAATAAAAACAGATGGGACTCCACTGTGCCTTTGTTGATCTGACAAAGGCCTTTGACACAGTAAATAGAGAGGCCTTGTGGAAAATCTTCACCGAATTTGGATGTTCTGATAGAGCCGTAAATCAAATACAGCAGTTCCTGACTGCGGTGAATACATGAGTCCTTTGATGCAACAAGTGGTGTGAAACAGGGATGTGTCATGGCCCTGGTGGTGTTTAGACTGCAATGCTTTTTGGGGTATTTGATGGAAACGTTGATGGAATACACATCCAATTTACAACAGATGGTAATCTCTTCCACCTTAGAACATAGAACATAGAACAGTACAGCACAGAACAGGCCCTTCGGCCCTCAATGTTGTGCCGAGCCATGATCACCCTACTCAAACCCACGTAACAACCCCCCCCCTCTAACCTTACTTTTATTAGGACACTACGGGCAATTTAGCATGGCCAATCCACCTAACCTGCACATCTTTGGACTGTGGGAGGAAACCGGAGCACCCGGAGGAAACCCACGCACACAGGGGGAGGACATGCAGACTCCACACAGACAGTGACCCAGCCGGGAATCGAACCTGGGACCCTGGAGCTGTGAAGCATTTATGCTAACCACCATGCTACCCTGCTGCCCAATCAACTTAATCAACTGAAATTCTCAACTAAGGTATTACCGATGATAGGGGAACTGCTGTTTTCCAATGACTGCCCTTGTGTCACGAATAACCTTCAAAGCATCATGGACTGTCTTGCAAAAGTGACTACTGCGGGTACTGGGGTGAGGGGGGGGGTCACCACTAGCTTAAGGAATATAGATGTACTCCAAATATAATTAAATTTGGACAAAAGTTAACAACATCTATCTCAGAAGCACAATCTCGAGAAACGACAGCAAGGTAACAGAAACAAGGTATCAAACTTACAACAAAACCTGCACTGTACAAAGCTTTGGTAATACCTACCTTCTTATATGCCTGTGAAGCATGAACTACGTGCTCCAGATATATTAAACAGTTGGACAGATTGCACATGAAATGTATTCTGAACATCATTTGCATCAAATAGAAGGAAGAAAAAGTGTCCAAAACTGAGATATTCAAAGGTCAGAAATGTCTGAAATAGATGTACTCATCATCAGAGCCTAGCTCAAATGGAGTGGACATGCAGTATGTTTAGCTGGCAACAAAATCCCTAAGGCAGTCATGTATTCACAATTTAAATTTGGACACTGCCTGTGAGGTAGGCTAAGATTAAGGTTCAAGGACTCCTTGAAGGTTAACCTCAGGAAACGTGGCAGGTCCACCACATAATGGGAGAAAAATGTGTAAGAAAGAACTCCCTAGGAAGCAAACTCAAGTCATGGTGTTGTTTCCTTTGAACAGCAAAGAACACTGGCAAAGAATACTGGCAGCTAAGGGAAAACGGCAAGCTAGAAATACCAGGCAGTTTAAACAAAATCAGCAGATTCAACCTTGCCCGCACTGTGGAAAGCCACGCAGGCTTGCAATCTGGCTCAACAGTCATATTGGAACGCACAACAGAGGAGGACATGGAGTTTTAAACAAATTGAAGTTTACATATAAAATCAGAACATGCCGGATAAGCTCAGCAGGTCTGGCAGCTTCTGTGGAGAAAGGAAGCGAGTTAATATTTTGAGTCTATATGACTCTTTTACAGCAGTTGAGAGGGATCGAGAAGGTAGGGTGGGATTCCACCCGTCCCCAACAATTAGCATGTTTTGCGGTGCTGGAGGCGGCCGGCCCACTGTTGCAGCCTCTGTCGCCGGGGAACCTACGGTGGGGGTCAACATTGGAACATTGGCGGGACAGCAGATCCTGTGGGCGGGAGCAACCAGAAGATTTCGGCCGTAATTTGTATCTCCCTTCTGTTCACTGTTTCTCTCTCCACAGATGCCGACAGGCCTGCTGAGTGCATCCAGCATTTTCTGCTTATATTTCAGCCTCCACGGTATTTTGCTTTTATTGATGATTGTATGTGGTGGAATTATGAAACCTGACAAAATTTTATTAGTCAAACCTGAGGAAGATTAAAGTGTCAGTGAAGGTTTCAGTCTCAGGATTACATACGGGCAGAGACGAGCAAACCTTCTGATAATGGATAGGATATGGCTTCAAACACCAGGAGCAGAGTTTCAGCCTGGAACAGAAGGCGATTGTTTGAGCTTTGATCACACCAGTGTTAAACTTAAGAAAGTTTTGGCTCGGATCCACACCCTGACAAAATTTGGGGCAAAATATTGAACTTTCCTTTCTATTTCAAATGCTGATGAGTTTGCCAAGCAGTTCTGTTATATAGTTGTAACAAATCGGACAGAATAAACAACAAACAGGCATTTTGATGTCTGCTTCTCTTGTATGACGATGGGGAACAGGTAATAAACTGATGGTGAAACTTGGAATTAGGATGTGGCAGCTACTTATGAGGGGCTAACGTTATGGAGACGACAGAGAGTTTGGTGAGCAGAAGCAGATCTTAGATGAGCTGATACTTTCCCAGTTAATAATCATCTAATGATCTGTGAAGGTTTGCAGATTGATTTTGTCTCTCGGGCATCTAGCAGTCTTTGGAATTGCATTTGGGTCCTGTGTTTTACAGGCCCAGATTCATTTTTGCACAAGGTGTCTGTTAATTGTAATATAACTGTGTTTAATTATATGTAGCAGGTGAGTGGGTTAGGAGGTCAGTGTTGTAATGTGCACCTGTAAATAAATACTTATAAAAGCATGCTAAGATTGGCTCCAGTTCTACCCTTCATCATCTGGCTTGCTGGAATATAACAGAGACAACCGGCATTCATCAACAGCCACTACATAACTATCAACCTCATAGTTCATGAACTCCTGTAACCTTCCCTGATGAAGCTACAAAGGCAGAAGTGGCATCACAACCCATGAATTTACTCGCCATGTCTTATTCCATACTCAGTTCCACTAACCCATCACCTCAACTGACTTGCCATCCTCTAACATAAAGATTTTTAAATTCTCACCACTATTTACGAAAACATCCAAAACATTGTCCCCCTGTTGGAACTGCTGCCTCCATTCTTCCAATTCTGGGCTGCAATTTCAACTTCAGAGTTTGGTTTCCTCCAGTTCAGAGTTTTTCATCCATCATGACCCTAAATCTTAAAATTTATTCTCAACTCACACCACCTTTCACCATCTTTCTTCTCTTCAAAAGCCTTCCATTTTACCTTTATTCACTTGCCAACCCTTCCCCAATTCATGTGTGATGTTTGATTCTGACTTAGCATATTTTATTACATAGGTGGCAGTAGGTAGCATTAGTTGTTATTGTAGTAAAGGCCAGTTCATTTTATTTAAAAAAATAAAATCCAAATATGACTCCCTCATGATATTCCATGATTTAAAAACATTTTAAATCCAATTAATTTTTTCCAATTAAGGGACAATTTAGCGTGGCCAATCCACCTACACTTCACATCTTTGGGTTGCGGGGGCGAAACCCACGAAAACATGGGGAGAATGTGCAAACTCCACACGGACAGTGACCCAGAGCCGGAATCGAACCTGGGACCTCGGCGCCGTGAGGCAGCAGAGCTAACCACTGCGCCACCATGCTTCCCTGATATTCTATGACTAACAGTGGAAAGATGAGCAAGAAGAAGAAACAGGAAGAGTTACACAACAGCAAACAAAAGTTTTGAACATGGTAACACATTGGCAAGATTTAGTAAATTGAGAATATTCACCAGGTTCTCCCTCAGATGGTTAAGACTATGTAATTACTATAGGCTAGAAACCACCAGACCTGCTTCTGCTGAGTTTATTAATCTCACCTGGTACGACATTAATTATATTGCAATCCATCTCAATTTCCCTGATTATTTTTGGGAGGGGGGTGAAATAAAACTGTTAGGTTAACCAGTAATCTGTGGGTTTGTGTGAATAACAGGAGCAGGCAGGATCTGGCATAGCAGGGGTCCCCCACCCACAGTCAAATAACCTATTTTCTAAATCCATTCATGTAGAATTGTATTTGCATTATTGGGAGGGGGTTGCAGAGGATGGGGGGGGAGGGAGTACTTTTAGAAAACTTCCAGAAACATTTTGTGAGCAGCTCTTACAATTAATAACTAAAAGTATTGATGGGTCATTTTCCCACAAACACCAATGATATACATGAAATCTTGCACATTGAAAGGCAGGAATTAAGCTGGAGTTGGGCATTCAGGAATTACTGCCTAGCAACCAGGTTGCAAGTATTTGAACACTATCTGACTAGAGTCACGAATCACTGGTATGACACATCGGCGTGATTTTGTTTTTGGAGCAATGCAAAGTGACAGGGAATGAATGCACAGACAGTGATGAAAGAAGACTGCTGTAAAGCTTGGTGAAACATTGAAAACCTTAACATATTGTATTTCAAATTACATATAATGCATTTACATGAATGCTGATCAAAATAATCCTTGAAGAGATATACCTTTGTTGTGAAGTGCATTGTGTAGTTAACACATCTTATCAGAGTTCCATTAGATTTATATTCAAGATTTTATCTAAGGTAGTAATATAGGCACACACACACTAATACAAGATGCTTTAGGGGAAAGGGAATAGCACGTAATTTATCAAGTGCTGTGATAGGAACATGCACGAATACAAGTCACAGATTTTATAATTAGAAACAACAGAAATGGCTATGTTTAGATTTTGGTCAGCTACTATTTGTGGTTACAAACACCATCACTGACGACATCTACCTATTCTTGCAGCTTGCTTATTACAATGCATTCATAAACTATAGTAGTACTACGGGAAAGGTCAGTTAAATAACGTGTTATGCTTCTAGGTTGTACTCTGATATTCCTTCATCATCAGTGTCATAAATCAGCCTCGTAAGTGAACACTCAACGTCTCTGGAAATAAAGTATACCTTTACGCATGCAATATCTGGTAATGTAGCGAGTCTGGAAGTTGAATGAAAATCCTTATCCGGATAACATAACAGAAATGTTTAAATTATGAAAGGATGGAACGGGGTAATTGTAAAGAAACACAGGAGTTGAAGGGAAAAATACAAGCAGCATTATGTACAAGATTAAACGTAAAGGATCTGGAACAGGAGAGAGGAGAAATTTCTTGACGGGAGATAGATTTATGCAATTTTGCAATTCACTTCTAAGGCTCATGGTTGAGGCAAAAATTATGTGAACATTCATGATTATGTAGATGGAAGAACAAAAAGAGTTGGATGGGCATGGGAATTATTTAGCTAAATGTGATGTTACGGATTTTCACAGAATCGTTGGGACTAAAAATGGCGGATGAGAACTGGATCCATAAGTCCCATCCCATTCCCGGTAGATTCCATTTTCGCCAGTTGGGGGAAGGGGGCATGGCATGAAGTGCTCAGGTGAATTGGCTGGGCCATTTAAACTCAGTGAACAGGAGAAGCAGACCCAATTTGCATTCCAGGAATGAAAACAGCCCGCAGTGTGTGTTCCACAACTTTGAGATGGAGACATAAATGCTCCTGAAGGGAAGATAAGTAGAACTGTAAAACTATCAAGTTACTTAAATCTTCTGCCCTTTAAAATCAGAAAGCACTGCCTGCATGTGTGTGTGAGAGGAATAATCTGGATTAGCAGTTTTAATAGCTATTTGTTGACATAACCTTAAGTATTCTCATTAGTAGATTGGGGGACAGTTTAGCTCACTTAGTTAGCCAACTGGTTTGTGATGCAGAGCAAGACCAGCAGGTGGGTTCAATTCCTGTACTGGCTGAGGTTATTCATGAAGGACCACCTTCTCAACCTTGTCCCTTGGTTATAGAAGGAATTGACTAAATTGATCCAAACAAATTGTTTTCCACCATGATGGGTTCACACAGAAGACTGGAGTAAAAGGGAAATTCTTTTGAAGGCTAATAGATGTATGCAATAAGTTACGAGGGAAGAACATTGATGGATATAATGGAGATTCATAATGAGGGGAAAAAATTGATGCTGTTGATATGTGAAAAACTGACTGCTCTAGAGAGTTTAATAATGTTTTAACATCCTTAAAATATTTGTCAGTGAGCACTGATGCCATTAAGGGATTAGAAAAAAATTACATGAAAGAAGGGATGAGATAATGGGCCTGATTCAGTGGCCTTGTCGTGCCCAACTTGCTGACGTGATGAGGCTGATAAGTTTTGGAAAGGCCTATTGCAAATTTAATTTAACAATGCTCAAAACGTCTCACGAGATTTAGCAAGATCTCGCGAGACATCGCGATCTCGTTCTCGCCCACGCTGGGCAAGAGACAGATTAACATATTTAAGTGAGCCATTAAGCTAATTTAAATATGCCTATACCAGATTCTCCTAGCGCCTGGGAACTAACGGCATCACCTAGGAGACCTCGCCTGGGCGTCACCTAGGAGATCTCACCTGGGCATCGTTTAGCACTGGTTTCCTCAAACATGGACCAGGTGTAACAGCACTTGTAGACAGGGGGGATCTCCCAGGCCATTTGAGACTCCTAAGTGGTCTGGGTCTGGACCTACTTGGGCACCCTAGCACTCCCACTGGCACCCAGGCACCGTCAGCCTAGCACCCTGGCACTGGCAGCCTGCCACTGCCAGGGTGCCCAGGTAGACACTGCCAGGATGCCAGGTTGGCAGTGCCAAGGCATCCAGGTGCCAGGCTGCCTGTACCAGAGTTAGAATCATAGAATTTACAGTGCAGCAGGAGGCCATTCTGTCCATCGAATCTGCACCGTCCCTTGGAAAGAACACCCTATCTGAGCCCACACCTCCACCCTATCCCCGTAACCCAGTAACCCCACCCAACTATTTTGCTTGGACACTAAGGGCAATTTAGCATGGCCAATCCACCTAACCTGCGCATCTATGGACTGTGGGAGGAAACCAGGGCACCCGGAGGAAACCCACGCAGGCACGGGGAGAACGTGCAGACTTCGCACAGACAGTGACCCAAGCCAGGAATCGAACCTGGGACCCCGGAGCTGTGAAGCAACTGTGCTAACGACGGTGCTACCGTGCTGCCAGGGGGTGCCCCTTATGAGTTCGAGTGGAGGGGGAAATCGATGACCCCCTGGAGGTAGGTTGGGTGCAGAGCAGAGGTCTGGAGGCAGTGGTGCGTGACTGAGAGGCTGAGAGGGGTTGAAAGATCGAGGCGGCATTTAAAAATGAAGCCCCGATCTACAAATTGTCTTCCTGCACTGGCGAGTTGAGCTCGACAAGGTCCCGGCTTCACATTGGGGATAACCTTCATCGTGTTGTGTAGCACTACCACCGTGCTAAATGGGATAGACTTCAACAGATCTAGCAACCCAAGGCAGGGCATCCATGAGGTGTTGTGGGTCACCAGCAGCAGCAGAATTGTATTCAACCACAATCTGCTCCTTCATGGCCTGGCATATCCCCCACTCTACCATTACCGCCAAGCCAGGGGAGCAACCCTGGTTCAATAAAAAGCACAGGAGAGTATGCCAGGAGCAACATCAGGCATACCAAAAAATGAGGTGTCAACCTGGTGAAGCTACAACACAGACCTATTGTTTGCCAAACAGCACAAGCAACGAGTAATAGACAGAGTTAAGCGATTCCACAACCAATCCATCAGATCTAAGCTCTGTAGTCCTGCCACATCCAGCCGTGAATGGTGGTGGACAATTAAACAACTCACTGGAGGAGGAGGCTCCACAAATATCCCCATCCTCAATGATGGAGGAGCCCAGCACTAATGTGCAAAAGACAAGGCTGAGGCATTCGCAACAATCTTCAGCCAAAAGTGCTGAGTGGATGATCTATCTTGGTCACCCCTGGAGATCCTCAGCATCACAGATGTCTGTCTTCAGCCAATACGATTCACTCCACGTGATATCAAGAAACAGCTGAAGGCACTAAATACTGCAAAGGCTATGGGCCCTGACAATATCCCGGCAATAGAACAGCACAGTGGGTGTACCTCCACCTCAAGGACTGCAGCGTTCAGGAAGGTAACTCACCAGCACCTTCTGAAGAGCAACTAGGGATGGGCAATAAATGCTAGCCTAACCAGCAATGCCTACATCCCATCAATTAATTTTTTTAAAAAATTTTAAGGATGGAAAAATAATCAAAAGCTGGACAAAGTCTCAACTATTAAATCAAAATGGACCATTTTAAATAAATATGTTTGAAAAATCTAATTAGTCTGTAACTTCCTTTCTCTGCTCCCTAACTCATTATTCCACAAGCATTTGCAGACTCCCCAAGTGCTATTCTTTTTTTAACAATATTTTTATTGGCATTTTCAAAATTATGTACGCTGCCATTCGTTTTCATTTACTATACAGTGCACAAAGGCTTTTTCTTACGTTTCTCCATTTACAGATTGGCGCCGTCTAATTCGGCGTGTCATCCCCTCGCCCTCCAAGCCCCCCTTTCACTCACCCCCCTCCTCCCGATGTCCTCCCTGGTTAGTCCGGGGAGGTATACCCCTTTCTCCTTGTTCCTCCCCTTCTCCCCCCTCCTTTTTTCCCTCTGTCGGCTTCAGCCGTGTCCTTTTTGTGGATGGGGGGGGGGGGGGGGGGGTCTGCCCTTCCCTCTTCCTCTGCGTTATTTCTCTTTGCCTCTCTCAGGCTTTCTATCATTTCCCCCACCCCCAGGTTGTGCAACCCTGACATTCCTTTCTTTCTTTTCCCTTTCTAATCCTTCCAGTTTCCCTCTCTACTGGCTATTGTTGGCCTCAAAACAGGTTTTGGAACAGGCCGACAAATTGCCCCCAGGCAATAAGGAAGCCCTCCACCGACCCTCGGATTTTATCTTCTCCAGGCGGAGTGATTCCGAGAGATCAGCGAGCCAGTCTGCAGCTGTGGGTGCTGCTGCTGATTGCCAGCTGAGCAGGATTCTGCGGCGTGCGATTAGGGAAACGAACACTAAGGCGTCGGCACTCTTCCTTATGTGTAGCTCTGGCTGCTCTGATACCCCGAAGATTGCTACATTTGGGCATGGCTTCACCCTCACCCCCACAACCTTGGACATTGCCTCGGAGAAGGCTGTTCAGAACCCAGAACATGTGGGTATGGTTGGCCGGGAGCACCGTTCACATTTGTCCTCCACCTCCGGGAAAAACCTGCTCATTTGGGTTCAGGTCAGGTGTACTCTGTGCACCACTTTGAGCTGCATGAGGCTGAGCCTTGCGCAGGAGGAGGTGGAGTTGGCCCTGTTCAGTGCTTCCCTCCAGAGTCCCCACCCCACTTCTGTCCCCAGTTCGGCTTTCCATTACCGTCTGGCCTCGTCCAGTGGTGTTCAGGCTCTGTCCAGTCGCTGTCCATATATTTTCCCCACAGGTTCCCCCATCTTTTTTTTATAAGCATTTTATTGAGGTATGGTTTGGTATTAAAACAACAACACAATAAACAATGTACATGAAACTGTAAACATAGTGCAAAAGCTGTCTCCTCCCACCTTTATTAACCCCCTACTCTAAGCTAAACTAACCCCCCCCCCCCCACTTCTGCTGCCGATTAATTTTCCGCGAAGAAGTCGACGAACGGTTGCCACCTACGGGCGAACCCTAACATTGACCCTCTCATGGCGAACTTGATTTTCTCCAAACAGAGAAAGCTAGCCATGTCCGATAGCCAGGTCTCCGACTTCGGGGGCTTTGAGTCCCTCCAAGCTAATAGT
Organism: Scyliorhinus canicula; assembly: GCF_902713615.1. Lineage (NCBI taxonomy): Eukaryota > Metazoa > Chordata > Chondrichthyes > Carcharhiniformes > Scyliorhinidae > Scyliorhinus > Scyliorhinus canicula. The sequence continues at coordinate 41,682,163 of NC_052162.1, read as the reverse complement.
ATCCGTCTCCGGGCTACCAGGGAAGTAAAGGCCAGAACGTTTGCCTCTTTCTCCTCCTAGACTCCAGGGTCTTTCAACACCCCGAAAATCGCCACCTCTGGACTCAGCGCCACCCTTGTTTTTAACACCGTGGACATGACATCTGCAAACCCCTTCCAAAATCCCCTAAGCTTCGGACATGCCCAGAACATGTGGACATGGTTCGCTGGTCCTTAAGCACATTTTGCACACCTGTCTTCCACTCCAAAGAATCTGCTCATCTGGGCCACTGACATGTGAGCCCGGTGAATGACCTTAAATTGTATCAGGTTGAGTCTGGCACATGTTGCAGACGCATTGACTCTACTCAACGTGTCCGCCCATAAACCATCCTCTATCTCTCCTCCCAGCTCCTCCTCCCACTTGCGCTTCAGCTCCTCGTTCTGCGTCGCCTCTGACCCCATAAGTCCCTTGTAAATGTTCGAGACGCTCCCTTCTCCTACCCACCCACTGGAAACTACCCTGTCCTGAATCCCTCTTAGCGGTAGGAGCGGGAAGGTTGACACCTGTTTACATAGGAAGTCCTGCACCTGCAGATACCTGAATTAATTGCCCCTCGCCAACCCAAACTTCTCCTCCAGCGCCCTCATACTCGGAAAGTTCCCCTCTATAAACATATCCCCCATCCTCTCAATCCCTGCTCTCCACCATATCCGGAACCCCCCATCCATACTTCCCGGGGCAAACCGGTGATTATTACAGATTGGGGACCAGACCGATGCACCCTCTGCTCCCACATGTCTCCTCCATTGCCCCCAGACTCTCAGGGCCGCCACCACCACAGGGGTGGTGGAGTACCATGCCGGCGGGAACAGCAGAGGTGCAGTTACCAACGCCCCCAAGCTGGTGCCCTTGCATAAAGCCGCCTCCATACGTTCCCATGCCGACCCCTCCCCCACCACCCACTTCCTGATCATGGCTAGATTCACCACCCAGTAATAGTTAATAAAATTTGGCAGCGCCAGCCCACCTTCTCCCAGACTCTGCTCAAGCATTACCTTCCTTACCCGCGGGGCCTTGCCCGCCCAAACAAAGCCAGAGATCACTTTGTTGACGCATTCAATAAAGGATCGCGGAATAAAGATGGGGGACATTGAAACACGAACAGGAATCTCGGGAGGACTGTCATCTTTACCGTCTACACCAGGGGTGGGCAAACTTTTCCGTGCAAGGGCCACATTCAGAAATTCACAATTTTAAAGGGCGGCATAGTATATTAAGTAAAATAATTACTTCACCCGGTTATGATTCTGGGCGCCTCATATAGAACATAGAACAGTACAGCACAGAACAGGCCCTTCGGCCCTCGACGTTGTGCCGAGCAATGATCACCCTCAAGTCAACGTATCCACCCTATACCATTAAGTAACCCAACAGCCCCCCCCATTAACCTTAAAAAAAAAATTTTTTTTTTAATTTAAAAAAATTTTTTTTTTTTTTTAAATGACTTGGTGGGCCGCATAAAGACCTTTAGCGGGCCGCATGCGGCCCGCGGGCCGTAGTTTGCCCACCCCTGGTCTACACCCTCCCAGCTAATGACAACGGGAGCGCGTCCCATCTCCGAAAGTCTGGTCTACTAGCCGGGCCAGATTTAATTTATGCAGCCGGTCCCATTCACGCGCCACTTGAATGCTGAGGTACCTGAAGCTTCCCCCTACTAATCTAAACGTCAGCTCCCCCAGTCGCCACTCCTGTCCCCTCGCCAGGAGCGCAAACATCTCACTTTTCCCCATATTTAGCTTATACCACGAAAACCGGCCAAATTCCTCTACAATCCTCATGATTTCTTCCATCCCCTCGAATGGGTCCAATACATACAGAAGCAGGTCATCTGTGCTCCACCCACTCCCGGACCAGCCCCTTCCAGCCCCTTGAGGCTCTCAGAGCAATTGTCAACTATAGCTAGCGCGAACAACAGTGGGGAGAGGGGGCATCCCTGTCTCGTCCCTCGATGCAGTCTAAAATAGTCTGATCTTGTCCTATTCGTCCGGACACTTGCCACAGGAGCCTGATACAGCAACCTGATCCAGTCAATAAAGACCCGCCCAAATCCGAACCGTCCCAGTACCTCCCACAGATAATCCCATTCTACCCGATCAAAAGCCTTTTCTGCATCCATTGCGATCACTACCTCCACCTCCCTACCTTCCGGGGGTATCATGATCACATTTAACAACCTTCTTACATTGGCCACCAACTGCCTTCCCTTAACAAACCCCGTCTGGTCCTCTCCAATAATGTCCGGAACACAATCCTCAATCCTGGAGGACAACATTTTGGCTAGCAGTTTGGCGTCCACATTCAACAGGGATATCGGCCTGTAGAACCCACACAGCTCCGGGTTCTTGTCCCGCTTCAGAATCAGTGAAATCGTGCCCTGTGACATCGCCGGGGGCAGCACCCCTCTTTCCCTTGCCTCATTCAACATCCTCATCATCACCGGCCCCAATATCCCAGAGAATTTTTTATAAAACTCCACTGGGTACCCATCTGACCCCGGGGCTTTACGCGCCTGCATGGCCTTCAGACCCTCCACTATCTCTTCCAACCCGATCGGGGCCCCTACCCTTCTACCAGCTCTCCGTCCACCTTTGGGAAATTCAGCCCCTCCAAGAAGTGCCTCCACACCCCCGCCTCGTACGGGGTTCCGACCTATACAGCCTACTGTAGAAATCCCTAAATGCCTTCTTCACCCCTGCTGAATCTCCAACCAGGTTCCCATCTCCGTCATTTACTTTCCCTATCTCCCTGGCTGCCTCCCTCTTTCTAAGCTGCTGTGCAAGCATTCTGCTGGCCTTCTCTCAGTACTCATAATGCCCCCCCCCCCCCCCCCCCCCCCCCCCCGCTTTTCTCAGCTGCTCAGCGATCCGGGAGTACACTTTATGCACGTGTGAGTAGAAGGAGAACTCATTCACCCTCGGCTGCCCAAATCTCCATGGATTCACCCCCCGCCATCTGCTCCATAAACTCTTTTAGTTCCTTTGCCATTGCTGGCACCCTGCCCCTTTTTGAGCTTGACCGGTCTAAACCAGGGTCAATAACTGTGTTGAAGTCCCCTCCCATGACCAACTTATGCAAATCTAGGCCCGGTATCTTCCCGAGCATCACCTTTATAAACTCCACATCATCCTAATTTGGCGCATAGCATACACATTTACTAATACCACCTGCACTCCCTCCAGTTTCCCACTGACCATAATGTACCGACCTCCCACATCCGAAACTATTCGACCCGCCTCAAACACCACCCGCTTATTGATCAGGATCATGACACCTCTAGTCTTTGAATCCAGTCCCGAGTGAAAGACCTGACTGACCCAGCCTTTCCTCAAACTAGTCTGGTCAGTTACTCTAAGGTGCGTCTCCTGCAACATTACCATGTCCGCCTTCAGTCCCCTAAGATGCGCAAACACACGTGCCTTCTTGACCGGCCCATTTAACCCTCGAACATTCCAGGTGATCAGCCTAGTTGGGGGGCTCATTGCCTGCACCCCCCCCCCCCCCCCCTCCCCCTCCCCTCCACCGATCAGCCATCCCCTTTTTGGGCCCGCCTCCAACCCATGCTCCGCGCGCCTCCACCGGCCCGCCCAAGGCAGCCTCCGCCCCCAACCTAGCTAACTGTCCGTGTTCATCAGGTCCTCAAATAGCGTGGTCTCCGGGGCCCAGGGGTATCCTACTGTCTCTTTGCGGAGGAACTGTTTTATTTGTAGGTGTCTCATTTCCTGTCCTGTCGGCAATTCCCATTCCTCCGTCAGTTCGCGTGTGTGCGTGGGTTTCCTCCGGGTGCTCCGGTTTCCTCCCACAGTCCAAAGATGTGCGGGTTAGGTGGATTGGCCATGCTAAATTGCCCGTAGTGTCCTAAAAAGTAAGGTTAAGGGGGGGGGGTTGTTGGGTTACGGGTACAGGGGGGATACGTGGGTTTGAGTAGGGTGATCATGGCTCGGCACAACATCGAGGGCCGAAGGGCCTGTTCTGTGCTGTACTGTTCTATGTTCTATGTTCGTTCAGCGTTCCCCCGTCCTGTCTCCATTTTTTAAAGGTTGCGTCTAGCATGGCAGGAATCTGTGGTTATCACATATGGGGGCTAAGGGAGACATCTTGGTCATCCTGAAGTGCTGTCTTAGTTGGCCCCACGTTTTCAGTGTGGCCACTACCACTGGGCTCGAAGTGTATTTCGTCGAGGGGTATGGGAGTACTGCTGTGGCTAGGTCCCGGAGGGTCGTCCCCCTACAGGAGGCCTCTTCCATCCGCACCCACTCCGAGTTGGGTTCGTGCATCCACCTCCTCACTCTTTCCGCTGTTGCTGCCCAGTGGTAATATTGCAGGCCATAATTAAGCAGTCAATGTTTCGGAAAAAGGCTTTGGGATGAAGATCGGTATGGATCTAAACAGGAAGAGGAACCTCGGCAGCATGTTCATTTTGATCGTCTGCACTCTCCCCGCCAGGGAGAGTGGGAATGCGTTCCACCTCTGAGGGTCTTTTTTGACTGTCTCTGCCAGTCTTGTCAGGTTCCACTTGTGGATCTGTGTCCAGTCTCTGGGTATTTCGATCCCCAGGTATCGGGATCTGTTTTCGGCTATTTTGAACGGGAGTCCCTCCAGCTCTGCCCCTTTCCCGTTTGGATTCACTGGGAATGCCTCACTTTTGTCCAGGTTGAGTTTGTAACCTGAGAAGTTTCCGAACTCTTTCAGGATCTGATTGATTGCTTTCAGTCCTTCCTGTGGCTTTGAGACCTACAGGAGCAGGTCATCCGCATAGAGTGAAACTCTGTACCCTCTCTCTCCTCTTTGGATGCCCTTCCAGCTTTTCACGTCCCGCAAGGCTATCATCAGGGGTTCGATTGCAACTGCAAACAGGAGCGGGGACAATGCCTGGTGCCTCTTTGTAGCTGGAAGTATTCAGAGCTGGTGGTATTAGTTTGAACGCTCGCCTTGGGAGCACTGGCCAAGTGTTATTATTAATAACTTGCTAGACAATGAGTGAATGTCATTAGGCTTTAATTATGAGAACGGAAACAATATTGTAAAATGTAGACAGGTTACGGAGAGAATGCAGAGTCTATCTGACAAATAATTAATCCCCATGGTTTGATAAGTCTGATTATTTATACTCCCGTATTGTTACACACGAGAAGCTCTGGGTAGAACTTTCCATTCTCGCCAGCAGTGGAAATCGGGGCGGGTGAGGGCACTTAATTTGACGGGAGAAAAAAAATATCTGTTTCCTGTTGACAGGAGTTGAAATTTTGTTCTACTAACTTAGGTAGCACTGTTGCTTCACAGCTTCAGGGTCCCAGGTTCAATTCCCGGCTTGGGTCACTATCTGTGCGGAGTCTGCACATTCTCCCCGTGTCAGTGTGTATTTCCTCCGGGTGCTCCGGTTTCCTCCCACAAATCCCGAAAGACATGCTATTAGGTCAATTGGACATTTTGAACTCTCCCTCTGTGTACCCGAACAGGTGGCGGAATGTGGCGACTAGGGGCTTTTCACAGTAACTTCATTGCAGTGTTAATGTAAGCTGACTTGTGACAATAAAGATTATTATTATTATCTTTCATAACAATCCATCATTTCTAAATTTTCTTTTACATTCAAAGACTCTTTAGCTATTCTTCATTCATTGAGAGCTAATTATTGTTTCCATCACACTTTCACTTAGTCGGGACAGGATACAACAAAAGCATTGAGCTCTAAAAAAAAAGGTGAAGAATAATGAAAATGAACATTAGAAAACTAGTCAACTGAAAACAGATGCAGAGATAGTCAGTTTGGGACCTCCTGCCAGAAAAGAAAAAGACAAAAGAAACATACAAGATTCAACAGTAAAGCTATGAGGTTAGAAATAATTGTCGAGGAAGGGCAGTGCTGGCAGAAGGAACCATGGCCGGGATTCGCGCTCAGCACAGGGGTGGAGAATGTGTATCAGACCCACAATCGGGTCCGACGCCGCTCCCGCGATTTTCTGGGGACTGGAGAATTGCCGCCAATCGCGTGCGCGCAGTCAACACGGAGCCGGTTGGGGGCTATTGAAAGAGGCCCCGTGGCGATTCTTCGCCGGCAACTGGCCGCGTTCCCACCGGCGTGGTTCACTCATGATTCCACCCGACAGGCACTCGGAGTGGTGGCTGTAGACTCTGTCCGCGGCCCCCCTGGTGGGGGAATCTGTCACCGGGGGGGGCCTCCAGGACGGCCAGGCCCGCGATTGGGGGCCACCAATCGGCGGGCGCGCGTCATCTTGGGAGGGCTTATATTGTAAGGGCCGGTCCGCGGGCTGAGTCCGCCATGTTGCGAGGGGCCACCGCCGCTGCGCACATGCGCGGACCCCCGGCCGGAAGTGCAGGGTCCTGTATTGCCAACCGTAGTTGCGAGGAGCACTCCGGGGCCCTGCTAACCACCCTCAGGTAGGAGAATACCTGAAGAAAGTCCAGAGTGATTCGCGCCCGTTTCTCGCAGGTGTGGGGGACATAGCCCCATTATCAGAGAATTCCGCCCCTTATTTTGGATCTCAATTTGGAATAACTGATGTCGAAGTGCTAAATGCAAATTCTAGGTACACTTAATGGAAATATGCACCACCCAACTGAAAGATCTGTTGAGAATGTCAGAACTAGAAAATGCAATATATATAAAGCATCAATATTTATCTCTATACTGTTATTAAATTTAAGTTTGGGCAGTTAACAAATGTACAGTAATTTGCAGCAATGATGATTTGACTAATTTATAGTTCCTTTACACAAATATATTCGTGCACAGATAAGATTTAGGGCAAGAAATTCTGATACCCACAGTTAAGTAACATTGAGGTGGCATACAAGGTGTACTAATGTGAAGGTCTTGCTAAAAAAGGTCACATGCTGTTGAAGCTTGCCATCTTGCACTCATCAGGACAGATTCACAAGAATGCAAAATCTCAAAAGGGAACAACCATTTATAATGCACAAGAGGACACTAATTAGTTGGCAAGTGGACAGATTGGTGGAGGCATTGCGATGGGGAATGCACTAGGGAGAAGTTGCTGCCAAGCTTTTCTTTAAATTCAAACTAGGCAGGTCGATTCTGATTGGTCAAGGCATTGCCATGGAGAATTAAATCAGGATGGCTATCTCCAAGTTTTAGTTTAGTTGAAAGAGGCGAAATGTTTGGGCATGTTCTTCCTGTTTGCAAAGGGCAGGGCTCTGTGTGTGAATATATGCTGCTTCTGGCATGCTTAAGTGAACTATATTGCGGGTCCGACTGATAATCTTAAATTGGATGTCAGTGCTATGTGAAAAAGTGTTAGGAAGGCAAGTGGAAAGATACCTGAGCATCCTTCAAAACAGTGTCTCAGACAAGATGAGTAAATAGATTTACAAGTATTAGTGAAAGAGAACAGTTAGCAACCAACCACAGAGGGGCTGGTTTAGCACAGTGGGCTTGTAACGCAGAACAAGGCCAGCAGCGCGGGTTCAATTCCCGTACCGGCTTCCCCGAACAGGTGCCAGAATGTGGCAACTAGGGGCTTTTCACAGTAACTTCATTAAAGACTACTCGTGACAATAAGCAATTATTATTATTGTTACACAATGAACATATTTCCCATGATGCAATGTTATTTTTGATTACCAAAGCTCTGGCCAGCGTGGCATAGTTGTATAGCACCAATTGTTCAATTCAACATTTATAATTCCATTTTATCTTCTTTAATCAATAATAATAATAATCTTTATTGTCACAAGTCGGCTTACATTATCACTGCAATGAAGTTACTATGTGTCCGGCGCCTGTTCGGGTGCATAGAGAGAGAATTCAGAATGTCCAAATTACCTAACTGCACATCTTTCGGGACTTGTGGGAGGAAACCGGAGCACCCGCAGGATACCAACGCAGACACAGTGAGAATGTGCAGACTCCTCGCAGTGACCCACGCCGGGAATTGAACCTGGGACCCTGCAGCTGTGAAGCAACAGTGCTACCCATTGTGCTACCCTGCCGCCCAAATGTAGAAGACCAATGTGATTATGGAATATTTTACCGCATGACTATTCAACATAATTGGCAAAGTAAACAACAAAATTTTAAAAATTTAAAAAAAATGGTGGCCAATTTAGTGGCATCATTGACAAATGTTTGCTCATAAAATGTGTCACATTACCAGATAATTCACCAGAGAATTAACAGCATATGATAATTCAGTTAATGACCAGGGCAAGAACTATCATGGAGGGAATTCTCCGTTTCTGTGGCGAAGTGCCTATGCCGCTGTGGTGTTTCACGACCGGCAAATAGGCGTGAACTACTCACCGATTCCGGTGAGGGTCTAGCACCGGCAGAGTGTGAAAATGTCACTATGAGCTATTTGGTAAGGTCTTTGGAGATCGTACGAAGAATCTGATGCTGAGAAAGACACAGGGCTGGATTCTCCATACTCTGACTCCGACGCCGAAATCGTGTTCGGCATTCGGGCCGACAATGGATTTCCATGCCGGTTTAACGTTGGTCTTCCATGCGGATCATGCTGAAAACGGCCAGAGAATGGCCGGACCCCAGGCCCATCATACACACGGCTTTGACCTGCACTGGTCGAGCCATACAACATGGCGCCGGCCGCAACCCACCAACCGCATCCCCCACAGCCCATCCCCTGGCCACCCCCCCACCAGTCCCTTCAGCCTTAGAAGAAGCCCCCCCAGTCAGCGGCATGAATCCCGGCCGAGTGTGGCGGCGCTGGACACAGTCTGCAGCTGTCACGCCGGGTTCCCACATGACTGGGACCACGCGTGGCCTGCGCTGTTGGGAACTTCGCCCATCGAGGGTGGAGCATCGCGGGTGGGCCGGCCGAAGGCGTGCCACGCCGTTGAACAGCAGGCGCCGCGCATCACGCTGACGCCAGTTTGATGGGGCGGAGCATGGAAGACCAGCATCAAGCCGGCATGGAAATCCATTCTCCGCCTGAACACGATTTTGGCGTCGGAGTCAGAGTACGGAGAATCCAGCCCTATATCTTTCTCAGCATCAGATTCTTCGTACAATCTCCAAAGACCTTACCAAATAGCCCAGAGTGACATTTTACTTTTCATGAACTGTAATCTGGAGAGTGTTATTCAAATTAAAATTCACACCAACCTTGCCCTCTGTCCCACTTTCTGGGTGGAAAACAGTATAACAATGACCAACTTCACAGGCCATCCCCTCCATGGATGATTTTAAAGTTAAACTGAAATGAGGTCCCTGAAATATGCTGTGGTAACTTGACCACAGAAAGGTAGACGAAAATATATTCTAAATTAATCTTCTTTAATATATAAAAATAACGAAGTTTAAAATATAGTACAGACTCAAAAACAGGGGGAGCTGGTTAAACATCAAAATTACAGTAATAGAATAGAATTGAACTAACTACAGTCAAAAACACAGGTAACAACAAATAATGACATCACGGCACTTAGTAATGACACCAGCAATTAATTTAAATAAGACTCCAGCTTCCCCCCCCCCCCCCCCCCCCCCCCCCCCCCCCCGCCCGCCGCTTGACCCCTTTTAATCCCTTTTAAAGACTGAAATACAATGAAACGAATACCTTAATTGTACTTCAGCATTTCAGAAGCTTTACTTGTGAATCTTCTGTGATCTTCATAGTACCACTGGTGATGCCCATCAGCTCTGGTGATGCTGGACTTAGTACAACTGAACTTGTGGGCGCAGGAGTAGGTTAAGTACCTGTGCATGTGTGTCCCTCTCCTGAAGTAGAGTCTACGAGAAGTCCTGGTACAACAGGAACCACTTCTTGTTGAATTTGTCTAACACTACCTTGAATAAATTCAATGACCCAGCTTTCCTTGTTTTCTGGGGATGAGAATTCCACATACAATTGCGTTTCAAGAGGAGATGGTTGGATCTTATTGGAGATGGTTATTACTTGGTACTTGTGACACAAGTGTAACTTGCCATTTACCAGCTCAAGCCTGAATGCTGAATGCTGCATATGGACATGGACTGCTTCAATATTTTTTTCTTTGCTGCAAACTGTCTGTTAAAACCCCTTTGCCCTGTCCCCTCTACACTCGCCTCCAACCAAACATGAAGGATGCTCGCCCATTCCTTTATCTCCAAAATCAGTAGCCTCTTTCCTCTCTTCTCCTTGCCCACTGGGACAAATCTCCTCCAAGGCTCGCCAGTGCTCCCTGCCTGAAATCATAATGCTTTTTAGTTTGTCTTGAAATGAAATGAAAATCACTTATTGTCCCAAGTAGGCTTCAAATGAAGTTACGGTGCAAAGCCCCGAGTCACCACATTCCGGCGCCTGTTCAGGGAGGCTGGTACGGGAATTGAACCGTGCTGCTGGTCTGCCTTGATCTGCTTTAAAAGCCAGCTCTTTAGCCCTGTGCTAAATCAGCCCCATCTTCCCTCATACTCTCTCAGGGGTCATTTTGTCCATGAGTTGCTAAATTACCAGATTGCATATCGGATATCCAGTACTGGATGAGAAATATCCTCCAATTAAATTTTGGGAAGGCTGAAGCCATTATTTTGGGTCCCTGCTCCAAACTTTGTTCCCAGCTACTGACTCCATCTCTCTCCCTGGAAGCAGTCTGAGATTAAGCAAGTATAATTGCAACCTTGGTGCCATGTTCAATCCAGAGATGAGCTTCCAATTTCATGTTCATACCATCATTAAGACACCTATTGTCACCTCCATAATTTGCCAGACTTTGTCCTGGACTCAGCTCATCTGTTGCTGAAACCTTCATCCTGTCTTTGTTGCCTCTAGACTATTCCAATGCAATCCTGGCTGGTCTCCCCCATTCTCTCTCTCTTCAGATTCCGTGCGTTGAGTGTGCATTGGTCACCATGGACCTCCACGTTTCTCTTGCTCTCGAGGTGTGGATTACTTTATTGGTGGTACATTCATCCAGTTTCGTGGCTCTTTAAATAGGTTATTCTTTGTCCATCTAGATTTATTTTAGCATCAATCTTTCTCACCAGCATCAGACTTTCTAAATCATTAGTTCTTATTTCCAGCAAAAGAAATTCCAATAGTTCTTTTTGAGTTATTTTGGTCTCAAAGTTTGCTAGTGCCTTTTCACTGTTACTGCGACTTGTCCAAGATGTCTTCATTATTCATTTCAAAAACTCTAACTCTGCAGTCTCTATTCTTCTCTGCATCGCTCTTCTCTGCATCGCTTCGCTGATCATCCAAAACTCGCTACCATACGTCAGATTTGCTGCGATGTAGCAATCTAGGAGTCTGAGCTTAGTTTCCATAGCTAATTTTTAAGGTCATTTTTTTGAAATGCATCTTTGGCCATTCCAATCCTTTGTCTTATTTCTTGGCTGTGCTTTCCATCCGATGTTAATATACTTAGGGCATGGCAGCACGGTAGCATAGTGGTTAGCACAAATGCTTCACAGCTCCAGGGTCCCAGGTTCAATTCCCGGCTTGGGTCACTGTCTGTGCGGAGTTTGCACGTTCTCCCCGTGTGTGCGTGGGTTTCCTCCGGGTGCTCTGGTTTCCTCCCACAGTCCAAAGATGTGCAGGTTAGGTGGATTGGCCATGATAAATTGCCCTTAGTGCCCAAAATTGCCCTTAGTATTGGGTGGGGTTACTGGGTTATGGGGATAGGGTGGAGATGAGGGCCTGGGTAGGGTGCTCTTTCCAAGAGCCGGTGCAGACGCGATAGGCCGAATGGCCTCCTTCTGTACGGTAAATTCTATGATACTTCCTAGGTAACAACATTTATCTACCTGTTTGATCTTTTAATTTTGCACTGTGATCTTCCATTCTGGTATAATTTTCTTTTTGGACACTACGAAATATTTTTTGTCTGTTACAATTTATCCTCAGCCCTTTTTTATCACTTTCACTCACTACTCTATCCAAAACCTTTTTGAAATCATAGAATCATAGAATCCTGACAGTACAGGAGGCCATTCAACCCATCGAGGTCTGTACCAACCCTCTGAAAGAGCAACCTACCTGGGACCACTCCCCCGCCCTGTCGCCGTAACCCCACTTAACCTGCACATCTTTGGACACTAAGGAGCAATTTTAGCGTGGCAAATCCACCTAATTTACATCTTTGGATTGTGGGAGGAAACCAGAACACCAGAAGAAAACCCATGCAGACACAGAAGATCGTGCAAACTCCACACAGTCAGCCACCCAAGGTGGGAATCGAACCCAGGTTTTTGCCGCTGCGATGCAGCAATGGTAACCACTCTGCTACCAGCCACCCAGAGTCAACAATAAGAATGGGGTCATTGACGTAGCTCATTTATTAATGTTGTGACCTCTAACTAATAATCCTGGAAAGTCTTTAATCTCTCAGCATATTTTCATTCTACAAATTGTCCTATATTCTACTCTTGGCGGTCATCCAAACTTAGGCTTCCTTGTGTCTTAACTCGTAGCAAGTCGCATTCCACTGCACCTACTGATCTAGATGAGCTCCTGGTCAAGCAAGGTCTTGATTTTAAAATCCTCATCCTTCCTAGTACTTCCAGTGGTAGTTTGAAATAAGTCCATGGCATTGCATTTCAGGTCAGTTATGATCATTATTGTTGCCAGCAGTGTAATGCCTGTGGAGGAGATGATCTATAGCTTGGAATGCAAGCCTCCACAATCACTGTTCATGAGACAGTAGAATACAGAAGCATCTCTACCTATATATTCTGATGCGAGATACTTGTGGGTGAGAGGCATGCTCTGTATACCAAGATATCCCTCTATTGCTTCTTCCTCTCTTTCAAAAAGAAAATCTATAGGGAAAAATGTCAATGGAAACCCATTGTGCCCTTTCTGAACTGAAGGGTAGAAAGGATATGGCAGCTCACAGTAAATAGTACAAAAGGCAGGCATGACACGAACTGGCAAAGCAAATTAGAAAGGAAATAAATGCTACCAAAACTGAAGTCAAAACATTTCTACCAATATCTAACTCCTGCCATTTTTAAATTGTCTTTTTTCCTCGTGCCCAATGATCCTGATGTCCTAGCCACCCGGGTTACACCAGTACAACGGGTAGCTTTGAACAAAGCATTCAGTCTTCTATATACAGTCATCAAACTGCCACATTGCCTCCACCAACAGAAACTGTACAAGGCTTTGACAACCCTTTTTGAACAAGTCATTATTCCTCCTGATGTACAGATTATGATATCTTAGCAATTCAACACACCACAACAGAACAATTGCACCATGTAATGCAATGGGCTATATAACAAGGTGGGGAGTGTTTACATCTTGATATAATTTTCCTAATAACCTCAAAAGGGTTAGTTGTTTGCTGCTAAGCTGGAGTTGTGCATTATGCAGTTGGTCACTTTGATGCCACCAATTTACTCAAAATTGATGCAACTTGACGCAACTGCTGAAGCAAGATTAGTCAGTTATGATTTGCTGCTGCTTTAAGAATGAGGCAAGTTAATAAGGTGCATGTGTGACTTCAGCCATGTGACACTTCCAAATAATGACCTTCAAGCATGGCAGTCATTTTATGTCAAATATCATGGCCGGGATTCTCCAATCCCGCGCCGGGTCGTAGAATCGGCGGGAGGGCACGGCGCCAGCTTGCCAGTTCTCCGGCGCCAATTTTCGGGCGCCTGCAGGATCGCAGCTGCGCTGGCCAGGGGCCTTTGAAAGCAGCCCACCCTGGCGATTCTCCGGGCCTCGACGGGCCGAGTGCCCGCCAAGTTCGGCCAAGTCCCGCTGGCGTGGGTTACGTATGGTCCCACCCAGCGGATCCTTGAAGTTCTGTCTGCAGAGGCCGTCCTGGTGGGGGATGGGGGGATCCGACCCCAGAGGGGGCCTCCACGGTGGCCTGGTCCGCGATCGGGGTCTACCGATCGGCGGGCGGGCTCATTCCCTGGGGGCCTGTGTTCCTCCACACCGGGCCCTGTAGGGCTTCGCCAAATTGCCCGGGGGCCGGGGTGGAGACGGTAACCCCCACGCATGCACGGACTCGCGCCAGTCGTGGCGCGCAGGCATTCGGGCGCTGGCGCTGTGGACACCACCCTGGCGAAGCACTAGCCCCCTAGCAAGGGGTGCAGAGCTGCTAGTTGAGGCCTATTGACACCGGAGTGGCTCGCTCCACTTTTCACGCTGGCGTCAGAACTTGACCGCAGGATTGGAGAATCGCAGCCCGTACATTTTGGCAGCTTTCAATTTGAAAAAATGAAATGAAAATCGCTTATTGTCACGAGTAGGCTTCAATGAAGTTACTGTGAAAAGCCCCTAGTCGCCACATTCCGGCGCCTGTTCGGGGAGGCTGGTACGGGAATCGAACCGTGCTGCTGGCCTGCTTTAAAAGCCAGCGATTTAGCCGAGTGAGCGAAACCAGCCCCTAGTTTATGTTTCATGTGCGTTACAAATGAACCCAGTGCAGTTGTCTCATACACTTGGCTTTTTAAACTTCATAAGACTTTCTCTAACAGCATTAAAAGACATAAATCCATAACCCCCATTAAACAAAATTATATTTACTTCAATCTAAATCCAATTAATGTATCATAATTGCACTGGGGGAAGATTTTTAAAACATTGGTTGAATATATCACTGACACTACAAAGTATTATCTTGGAATTCAAAATGTTAACTTGCTTTATATCCAAATTGGAGCTGCCTTCTAAAAACAAGAACCATAATAAATGGAAGACCCTAAATGCATTTGAAGTGATGTAGCGAGCTACTCAATAGTAAAACAACTGCTTACAAATCAGGATATAAAATTTAAATTGGATAAATTGATCAGCATCAGATCAGGACCAGATGCCCTACAATACCAGCTTTGAAAAGTTACTAACATCTGTGGAATGATGCTCAATTTGGGAGACCAATTTGACAGTTTAGCTACGCAATAAAACAGACTCCTTCATGTCCTCTCCCATTGACTGGTTATATCCACTGGTTATATCCACTCAAGATGATGATACAGGATATAGGAATAGTTCCAGAAGGTACACAAAACATCAACTTTCACAGCTTCAGACAAACAAGTTCAAAGACACCACCTGCTTATCCTCCCACAGTCCAAAGACATGCAAGTTAGGTAGATTGACCATGCTAAAATTGCCCCTTAGTTTCCAAAACGGTTAGGTGGGGTTACTGAGTTACGGGGATAGGGTGGAAGTGTGAGCTTAAGTAGGTTGCTCTATCCAAAGAACGGTGCAGACTCGATGGGCCGAATGGCCTCCTTCTGCACTGTAAATTCTATGATTCTCTGAATATCATCGACTGTTCTTCCAGTGACTCACAACTCAGTAGTTTGTATTGAACACAGTTCGGAGTGTATTAGCACACAATATACTCTAGATTGGGGGTGGGGGGGCGGGAATGTCAAGGTCTACCAAGATTGACTCAATGGTATCACAATTGACTGAGCTGGCCAAGGCTTGAAGGACATAGGTCCTTCACTGCTCTAACAACTTAATCTTGAAGCAAACCATGCTTCAATGGAGGTTGCTAATGTGCATGCCAGGGGCACTACCTGACATAACTTAGACAGAGGCACAAACCAAAGCGAAGATGTAACACAGGGTCAACTGCATGCCAGTAATGAAAGGTCGACCAAGGACAGAGTTAAGTGGGCCTAGAGGCAATGATCACAACAAAGTTCTCGATGAAATGGAAAAGTAAGTGGCCCAACAATTAATAAAACATGTAAAATCATAGTGAACCGCGATTAAAACAAACAAAACTTGAGAGCTTATTGCTCTTCAAGCAAATGGCCATAAAAGTTCACAATATGTCTCCAAATAGCTCCTTGAAGTCCTACACTAGCCCTATGCCAGTAAGTTGGCACCATCTAGAAAAGGATTCTGTCTAGAATGGATATTAGTCATAGGTAATGTTGCTAGCAGCTCAGGCAGAAGAGAAACTAAATATAAGTAAAACAGAACTCATGTTTGAAAAGCTTTATTGGTGGGAGGAAGAGTTGGGAGAGGGTATGGAAGAGGGGTTTGGGTGTGAGGTGCTCCGGAGAGTGAATGCCTCCACCACGTGCACGAGGTTGGGGCTGATACAGCTGAAGGTGATATATAGAGCACACCTCACAAGGGTGAGGATGAGCCGGCTCTTTGAGGGGGTAGAAGATGTGTGCGAACGTTGCGGGGGGGAGCCCCGCAAATCACATTCATATGTTTTGGTCCTGTCCAAAGCGGGAGGATTACTGGAAGGAGGTTTTTAGGGTAATCTCTGAAGTGGTGCACGTGAAACTGGGCCTGGGCCCTCGGGAGGCTATATTCGGGGTGTCGGACCAGCCGGGGTTAAAAACGGGTGCGGAGGCAGATGTTGTAGCCTTCACTTTGTTGATCGCCCAAGGCGGATCCTGTTGGGATAGAAAGCAACCTTTCCACCCTGTGCCCTGGCATGGCGGGGGAACTTGCTGGAATTCATAACTCTTGAGGCGGTTAAGCTTGAACTGAGGTGAAGGATGGAGGAGTTCTACAATTCATTATGCACTTTCAAGAATTGGATAACATCGAACATTGGGGGTGGGGGGCTGGGAGGGTTGGGGGGGCTGTATGTGTTGATGGTGACTATGGGTGATTCCTGATTCCTTTTTGTTATTTGTTTATGTTAACATACGGGCTGCAGTTTGGGGGTTTGGTGGGAAGATGGGATTGTTGTTGTTGACATGGGGATTGACATTGCATTTGTTACTACTTATTGTTTATTGTTGGTGGGTGTAAATTTGGGAGAAAATGTGAAAAAAGAAGAGAATTAAAATATTTATTTAAAAAAAGAAAAAGCTTTATTATTTACTAATACCTAAATTTCATACATTGGCTTGACATGCCAATGACATGGCTTGACATGCTGCTATGAAAGCCAACTTCCGGCAGACCACAGAGTGTCCGAGCATGTCTGGACCAGGAACACAAGCTGTACATGCGCAATTCAGCATTTGAAGTTATTTGGGCCAAGAAGGAGCCCAGCGTGCCTGAGCAGAAAATGGCACAAAAACCCATGTCATGTGACTGGGAGCGGCATGCCATTGCCGACAATTGTCCCAGGCAGGGAAAAGGGAAGGTCCAAAGGGGAAAGTTGACGGGAAGCAGTCCGAAAGGAGAAAGTGATTTGTTCAGTGCAGCCGAAGAGCTCAAGTTATGCTCGTGATTTGTTGTTGGAATGTGTACTCCAGAATCCAGGGGAACAGAATCCTAGAAGATGAGATTGAAATCTTATGATGAGAGCCATCGTTGACACCGTCCGAGTGGGAGGGACTTTTAGAGAAAATTTCAAGGCAACATCTTCGAAGGCAAAGAGTAGAATCCCTCATGAGAGACAGAATTTAATGAAATTGGTTGACTCACAGTGTTTACTGGCATCTGGGTAGATTGTTGAGAAATCTGTGGAATCTGTCTTGGTTGCATCTGCCAACTACTTTTCAGTGTGGTGTGTTCAACCACAGTTTGCCTGTTAATTCCCACGTACCTCATATTTAAATGTTAGCATATAAGGATATTGTAAATTATTCTAACTTTCTGACCATGTACTGTAAAATTTACTTCTGTTTGTTCAAAACCTATGGAATCTTGTAGTTTAATTTTTTTAGTAGGTGTTTTGAATCTCATACTTTTATCTTATTTAAATAAAATGATATTCATCCCAACAAAATATTTAGAGGTCTGCTGGTCTAGGATCATAACCATGTGAATAACAGCCACTTGGTATGATACTAAAGGACATCCAACATTCAAGGAACTTGGCCACATAAGAGTTCAAATCACAGCAACCTTCAAAGTATCAATTATGTCAGTAAAAGGAGAATAGAAGTTGGGAAAATTGCCAAGAGGGGTGAAAGCAATTCTAAGCTTAGCATGACGGTGAGAAATTACACTCTACACTCGGGAGCTTCGAGTCCCTCCACATTAATAAGATCCGTCTCGGGCAGCACGGTGGCACAGTGGTTAGCATTGCTGCCTACGGCGCTGAGGACCCGGGTTCGAATCCCGGCCCTGGGTCACTGTCTGTGAGGAGTTTGCACATTCTCCCCGTGTCTGTGTGGGTTTCACCCCCACAACCCAAAGATGTGCAGGTTAGGTGGATTGGCCACGTTAAATTGCCCCTTAATTGGAAAAAATGAATTGGATATTCTAAATTTATTTTTAAAAAAATAAGATCCGTCTCCGGGCTACCAGGGAGGCAAAGGACAAGACGCAGCCTCTTTCGACCCCTGAACTCCTGGCTCTTCCGGCACTCCAAAGATCGCCACCTCCGGTCTCGGCACCAGCCGTGTTTTGAGTAACTGTACACATCGCCTTAGGGTAACCCTGACAAAACCCTCTAAGCTTCGGGCGTACCCATAACATGTGGACATGATTTGCTGGGCTTCTCGCGCATCTCGCACACCTGTGCTCTACCGCAAAAAACTTGCTGATCGAGGCCACTGTCATGTGTGCCCGGTGGACTACCTTGAATTGTATCAGGCTAAGCCTGGCACATGATGAGGATGTATTAACC
The DNA here is from genome assembly GCF_902713615.1 of Scyliorhinus canicula. Classification (NCBI taxonomy): domain Eukaryota; kingdom Metazoa; phylum Chordata; class Chondrichthyes; order Carcharhiniformes; family Scyliorhinidae; genus Scyliorhinus; species Scyliorhinus canicula. The sequence goes on along the minus strand of NC_052162.1, from coordinate 41,663,680 downwards.
CTGCTTAGGGCATCCGCCCATAGACCCGCCTCTATCTCTCTCCCTAGCTCGTCTTCCCACTTGCCCTTGAGCTCCTCCACCGGAGTTTCCTCCAATTCCAAAAGTTCCTGGTAAATATCCGATACCTTCCCCTCTCCCACCCAGGTGCTGGGAACTAACTCTATCCTGTATCCCCCATGGCAGCAGCAGCGGGAAGGCCGGAACCTGCCTTCTCAAGATGTCTAGCACTTGCAGATACCTAAACCTATTCCCTGCTGGCAATTCAAATTTATCTTCCAAGGATTTCAAACTGGGGAAGCTCCCGTCTATAAATAGATCTCCCATCCTCCTAATTCCTGCTTTTTGCCATCTCCGGAACTCACCATCCAACCTACCCGGTACAAACCTGTGGTTATTATAAATCGGGGTCCAAACTGATGCTCCCTCCACTCTCTTATGTCTCCTCCACTGCCCCCAGATTCTCAGAGCCGCCACCACCACCGGACTTGTGGAGTATCGGGCCGGCAAGAACGGAAGAGGTGCCATTACCAGTGCTCCAAAACTGGTGTCTTTACATGACGCCGCCTCCTTCTGCTCCCACACCGACCCCTCCACCACTACCCACTTCCTAATCGTGGCCATATTAGCCACCCAGTAATAATTACAGAAGTTCGGCAGCGCCAACCCACCCTCCCCCTGACTACGCTCCAGCAACACTTTCTTCACTCGCGGGGTTTTACCCGCCCACACAAAGCCCGAAATAACCTTATTCACCCGCTTGAAAAAAACCCTCAGGCTGAAGATGGGGAGGCACTGAAAGACAAACAGAAATCTGGGGTGGACCATTATTTTCACAGTCTGTACCCTCCCCGCCAGTGATAGCTGGAGCATGTCACATCTCTTCAAGTCCCCTTCCATTTGTTCTACGAGCCGGGATGTGCAGTGCCTCCCATTCCCGGGCCACCTGGATTCCCAGATATCGAAAGCTCCTTCCTACCATTCTGAACGGCAGCTCTCCCAATCTCTTCTCCTGCCCTCTTGCCTGGATCGCGAACATCTCGCTTTTCCCCATGTTCAATTTATGCCCCGAAAAATTACCAAATTCCCCGAGGGTCCGCATAACTTCCTTCATCCCCTCCAACGGGTCTGAAATATACAAGAGCAGGTCATTTGCGTAAAGCGAGACCTGGTGCTCCACACACACCCCTCCCCCCAAACCAGCCCTTTCCAGTTTCTAGAGGCTCTTAACGCCATGGCCAATGGCTCTATGGCCAGAGCAAACAATAGCAGGGAGAGGGGGTACCCTTGCCTCGTCCCTCGGTGTAGTTTAAAATACCCCGACCTCAGCCGGTTCAATTGGGGCTCCCAGTCCTTCCACCGGATCCTCATCCACCCTCGGGAAACTCAACTGACCCAAAAACTGTCTCATCCCCTCCCCCGCAGCCGGGGGTTCCAACTCATATAATTTGTTGTAAAAGTCCTTAAACACCTCATTCACCCCCACTGGGTCCAGGACCGTAATCCCATCTCTACTCTTTACTCTCCCTATCTCCCTGGCCGCCTCCCTTTTTCTGAGCTGGTGCGCTAACATTCTGCTTGCCTTTTCCCCATACTCATAAATCGCCACTCTTGCCTTCCCCAGCTGTTCCACCGCGTTCCCTGTAGTCAACAGCCCAAACTCCGCCTGTAACCTCCCTCAGTAGCCCCGCGTTCGGGGCCTCCGAGTATCTCCTGTCCACCTGGAGTATCTCCTCAACTAACCTATCCCTCTCAACCTTTCTCGGTGGGCCCGTATCGAGATTAATTCCCCTCTGACTACTGCCTTCAAAGCTTCCCAAACAGTTGCTGCAGAGACATCCATTGGACCCATTGCCAGTCATTCTCATCCTCTTCCTTGCTGGAAAGAATGCCTGCTTGTCAAACTGTTTCAAGATCTTTTCATTGTATTTCATAATGCCGTGCCAGCTCATAGGTGGAATCTCCCACCCCTTTTTGATGCCCACTTTCCTCTGCGAACCACGATTTTCCACTTGCTGTAACAAGTTCACCTTCTCTCCAATCAACAACACTTTTTTTTCTTTTTTTTTCTAGAAATTTAGTGTACCCAATTAATTGTTTTCCAATTAAGGGGCAATTTAGCGTGTTCAATCCACCTACCTTGCACATCTTTGGGTTGTGGGGGCGAAATCCACGCAAACACGGGGAGAATGTGCAAACTCCACACGGACAGTGACCCAGAGCCGGGATCGAACCTGGGACCTCAGCGCCGTGAGGCAGCAGGGTTAACCCACTGCGCCGCCGTGCTGACCTATCAACGACACTTTTAACCTTCTTACAGGTTTAGCTCTACCTGTAGGGTTTGCACTTCTTTTCACAGGAGACCATACTTGTGTGTTCTAACTCCACTCTGACTGGTTGACGTGGTCATATGATGAATTTAGTTTGACTCAGACAGACTTACCAGTGTGGAATTCTGGGTAATCACAGGCATTGCTCTATGGTTTGTGCTATTCTGCAGGAAGGACTCAGAATCACAGAACTTTGGCAGTGCAGGAGGTCATTCATAGAACATACAGTGCAGGAGGCCATTCGGCCCATCGAGTCTGCACCGACCCACTTAAGCCTTCACCCACCCTATCCCGATATCCCACTAACCCCTCCTAACCTTTTTTGGTCACTAAGGGCAATTTATCATGGCCAATCCACCTAATCTGCACATCTTTGGACTGTATGAGGAAACCGGAGCACCCGGAGGAAACCCATGCAGACACAGGGAGAACGTGCAGACTCTGCACAGACAGTAACCCAGCAGGGAATCGAACCTGGGACCCTGGCGCTGTGAAGCCACAGTGCTAATCACCTGTGCTACCGTGTGCTATTGGCCCAGGGAGTCTGCACTGGCTCTCTGAAAGCGCATTCTACCTAGTCTAACTTCCCTTCACTAACCCTGTAACCTGGCACATTTTTTCTTTTCAGGTGGCAATTCAATTCCCTATTGGATACCTCGATCGAACCTGCCCCTCTCACTAGCCTCTGCTTCCAGTCACTCAGCCAATTTCTTGTCCAAGTCCCTACTTTCCTTTTTATTCTTATTCTATGAGCCAGTGTCTTGCTCACAAGTATGTTGTGTAGCACTGTATCGAACACTATTTCACAACTTAGACACAACCTTCGTTGACAACTTAAATATAACCTCACCCATCCACCTGTTGTAGATGTATCTGTCAAAGACAATAACAGTAGGAGGGATCACCACACAACCCTTGTGGAGAGAAGTCCCGTCTTCACATTCAAGATTCATTCCATCATGTTGTGTGGTACTACCACCATTCTGAATGGGATAGATTTCAAACAGATCTAGCATTTCAAAACTGGACATCCATGAGGCACTGTGGAATTTCACAGCAGCAGAATTGCATTCAGCCATAATCTGTAATCTCATGGCTCTGCATATTCCCACTTTACCATTACCATTAAGCCAGTGAACAACCCCTCGATCAATGAAGAGTGAAAGAGGTCATGCCAGGAGTAGCACAAGGATACCTAAAAATGAGGTATCAACCTAGTGAAGATACGACACAGGACTACTTGCATGACAAACAGCGGAAGCTACATGCAATAACCAAACATGTCCAAGGCATCCGTCCTAAACTTTGCAGACCTGCCACATTCAGTCGTGAATGTGTTGGACAATGATAACTAAATGGAAGAGGAGGCTCCACAAAACCCCCAACTTCAATGATGGGGGAGCCCAGCACCATCAGTGCAAGACAAGGCTGAAGCATTTCTAGCAATCTTCAACCAAAAGCAGCGAGTGCATGTCCATCTCAGTCACAGCATAACAGATCCCAGTCTTCAGCCAATTCGATTCACTCCATGTGATAGCAAGAAACAGCTGAAAACAGTGAGTGCTGCTAAGGCTATAGGGCCTGACAGCATTCCGGCAATAGTACTGAAAACCTGTGTTGCAGAACTAGCCGTGTCCCTTGCCAACCTGTTCCAGTACAGCTACAACATTGGCATTTACCCAGCAATATGAAAATTGCTACGGTATATCCTGTCCACAAAAACCAGGTCAAATACAACCTGGCTGATTCCACCGCAACAGTCTACTCTTGAATAAGCAGCGCAAACTCAACAATAACCTGCCCACTGATGCTCAATTTGGATTCCACTAGAGAAATTCAATTCCTGACCTTAGTTACAGGCTTGGTCCAAACATGGATTAAAAAGTTGAACTCAAGAGTTAAGGTGAGAGTGCCTGCCCTTGACATCAAGGCCACATTTGGCCAAGTGTGGCATCAAGGAGCAAAACTATAGTCAATGAGATGGGTGTGGGGGGGGGGGGGGGGGGGGGGGGGACTCTACTGGTTGGAATCACACCTATCACAAAAGATGGTTGTGATTGTTGAAGGTCAATCGTCTCAGTCCTACTGCTGAAGGAGTACCTTATGGCAGGGTCAAGCAGCATTAGCTGCTTCGTCACTGACATTCCCTCCATCATAAGGTCAGAAGTGAGGATGATCATTGATGATTGCACAAGGTTCAGCATCATTCGCAATTCCTCAGATAGTAAAGCAGTCCATGAACATATGCAGCAAGACCTGGGCAACATTTAGGCTTGGGCAGATAAGTATCGTTACATTTGCGTCACATAACATAGCACCAGGCAATAACCATCTCCAAAAAGAGAGAATCTAACCATTTTTTCCTTGACATTTTGTTGTATGACCATTACTGATTCCCCCACTATCAACATCCTGGAGGTTACCATGTCTAGAAACTGAACTGGACTAGCCATATAAATACTGTGGCTACAAGAGCAGGCCAGAGGCAAGGAACTCTGCGGCGAGTAACTCACCTCCTGGTTCACCAAAGCCTCTTCACCATCTACAAGACGCAAGTCAGGAGTGTAATGGAGTTCTCTGCACTTGCCAGGACGAATGCAGATTTAACAACCCTCAAGAAACTTGACACCACGCAGGACACATCAGCCCACCTGATTGGCACCACATCCACCACCTTCGAGATTCGCCCCCTCCACACTGACTCACAGAGGTAGCAGTGTGTACTCTCTATAAAATGCACTGCAGCAGCTCACTAAGGCTCCTTCTACAGCACTTCCCAAACCCAATGGCTCTACCACTGAGAAAATTGCCACGGTATGTCCTGTCCACAAAAACCAGGTCAAATACAACCTAGCCAATTCCACCCCAACAGTCTACTCTTGAATAAGCAGCGCAAACTCAGCAATAACCTACCCACTGATACTCTCCAGCACCTGGACGTTTCCCTCCAGATCACATGGAACAATAACGTTGTTCCTTCACTGTCGCTGGGTCAAAATCTTTGAATTCCTTTCCTAACAGCATTGTGGTATATCTATACCACATGAGGAGTTAAAGAAGACAGCTCACCACTTCTTCTCAAGATCAATTAGAGATGGAGAATAAATGCTGGCTCAGCCAGCAATACACAATCCTGTGAAAGAATAAATATATATATATTTTTTAATTTTAAAAACTAGAATTGTGTCATCAGAATATGACTCATCATGATTTTATTGTTTACCCCCTCCATGCCAACTCATCCAGTATGTACCAAGGGCCCACCTCAGGAGCCATGTTGTGATAAAATAAAATATAGGTCTAGATAGCTATTCCAGTCTTTAATATAGTGAAAGAAAACTCACTTTCCCATAAGATAATTCAAAACATTTACATGCTGTTAGGTACCCTCATAAAAAAATCAAAGATTTGTATTCGTAACTTTTATCAAAGACAGCTAAAGCTTAAATAATCTCTTTGAACAGTCAATTAAACTGTGAATTTAGGATGTCCTACTGAGAAATGATAGCAGTAGAAAGCAGCCAAGAATTAACGATCACAGAGTAATAGCTTTTGGGGAAATGTCAACATCTCAGGCAGCCTTTTCTATTTTAAAGGGCTGAGGATTTAAATAAATTCACAGCTTGAGTTTTTTAAAACCTCTTGCTAACAAAGGCAAGCTCTGTTCCTCAATTTTAAAAAAAGACTAGAAATTTAAATAAAGTCACATCATGACAGTTCTACAGACCTTATCTGCCTTTCAAGAGCCTTTGCAACTACTCTAAAAATTCAGAACTCTCACACTGCAGGTTAAGGCCTTGTTACAGTGAAAAAGGGGTGTTGCTCAACTCAGTATGGAGTTCACATAGTCCTGCTGTTCGGGTATTCCACAACTGTCATTTACCTACTGTTGAAAATGGTATCTATCATAAATGGGGATGAGACAATGGATCCGGGTTCATTCACCATTTTGGGAGCTCTGTGGAGCCCACAACTGCATGAAAATCTGGGTCATAGGTTAAGTGAGGGCAAAACTTTGGCAGATGGAGTATAATGTGGGAAATTGTGAGCTTGACCACATTGGCAGAAAAACAGGAAAAGCAAAATATTGTTTACAGAGACCTCCAGTTGGTGCTACTACATCAGAAGGAAGAATGCCACGTCGCCTTTTATACAGCACCAGCAGCCATTAAGCAGACAGGTTTAAAGATCCAGCCAGGTTTAAAGGTGTTTGACAAGCCAGCGAGAAGGCAGGTGTACACGGGTGTACAAGGTAATTAGGCAGGATTTTATGGTGGGGAGGGATCAGCCATTTGTGGAAGGCAGGGGCTTGGTGGGATGGCCGAGCCTTGGCGGAGAAGTGGGGATGGTCAGTTTGGTGGAGGATGGTGAGAGTCAGGGGTCGGACAGTCCTTTGGGAGGGTTCATGGTGTTGGGATGTCCTGTAGGGGTTCAGTGTGGATCTGTGCAATAATTACCCAGATGTTAGAAGTGGTATCATAGAACATAGAACAGTACAGCACAGAACAGGCCCTTCGGCCCTCGATGTTGTGCCGAGCCATGGTCACCCTACTCAAACCCACGTATCCACCCTATACCCGTAACCCAATAACCCCCCCCCCCTTAACCTTACTTTTTAGGACACTACGGGCAATTTAGCATGGCCAATCCACCTAACCCGCACATCTTTGGACTGTGGGAGGAAACCGGAGCACCCGGAGGAAACCCACGCACACACGGGGAGGACATGCAGACTCCGCACAGACAGTGACCCAGCCGGGAATCGAACCTGGGACCCTGGAGCTGTGAAGCATTTATGCTAACCACCATGCTACCGTGCTGCCCCGTATCAGTTTTCTTTTTCTGGGTAACTATTGATGCAACACAGTCGGAACCATCCAAGGTTTGCGATTTAAATTGCGATTTGGGTTGGTTCCCAGTTAAGGTTCATTATCCATGGGAATTTTGCACTTCCCAGGCAATTGCTGTGCAAACCTAACCTGGGAATCTTTGGGGGGATGGGTGGTTCCCCAGTGCATCTATAGGTTACCCCCAGTTACACTGTCGGATGTTACAGCCCAATTCAAGAATGTTAAAAAGACAAGGGAACTTAGAGTAGGGAAATAACTGAAGGGTGGATAAATTGATAGTCAATTTTTGAGGGGAGGTTCTAACGATGGTTTTTAAAATGTAGAGATGGTACGTGAGGGTGGAGAACTATTAGGTAGTCAACTAACATGGAGATCGGTAGAGTAATTGAATGTTTAAGCAAAATGCAAGCTTTATTGTGATTCAGTTAATATGTTTAAGGAATATAATGTAGAGGTCCAAATCTAACCTTTGTGTTAGGGCTCTGGAAAGCAAACACCACTCCTGATAATAAATGGGGACATCAACTATCATTTAGAAAAAAAAATACCCAAAAGATTTATATATAGAAACTTTCTGGGATGCCGCAAAGCATTTCACAGCTAATTTATTACTTTTGATGTTGTCATGGGTACTTTTAAGGTAATCAGTCAATTTATGCACTGTAAGGTCAACCATAGAGCAAAACGATGAATGCCAAATTAGTTGTTTGGTTGGGGTTAAGGGAAGAATGCTGTCTGGGAAACTGGATGCACTCCTTGGCATTTAAAACAAAAGACATAGGATCAAAGATTGCAGTTTAATATCTCAGCAAAAGGTGGGTACTTCTGGCAATGTGGCACCGTCTCAGGACTGCATGGAAGAGTCACATCTAGATTATGCTGTGTGTTCTAATTCATGGACACATGACTCGCCCCTGCATCACCGAAATGTGCCATACAACCTGATGGCTTCTCAATACACTGGATGGATGGATGGACCGCACGGCATCGTAGTGCAAAGCGAAGGGTGGAGGGGTTTGCCTCCTCATCAACTCCTCCTGGTGCTCGGACGTGGCGACCCTGGTGAACTACTGGTCCCTGGACCTCGAATACCTGACCGTGAAGTGCCGCCCATACTATCTTCCACAGGAGTACACTTCTGCAATCATCACGGCTGTCTACTTCCCGCCCAGGCGGAAGTGAAGAAGGCGCTTGATGAATTGTACGCCATGACCAGGGACTTTAACCAGGCCAACCTCAAGAGTGTACTGCCAAAATTCCACCAATACATCTCCTGTCCCACTAGGAGCCCCAACATCCTTTTGACCACTGCTTCACAAACATCAAGGGCGCCTAATGATCCATCCCCGACCGCACTTTGGAAAATCGGACCACAGAACGGTGCTCCTTCTCCTGGCATACAATCAGAAACTGCGGGAGAATCCGGTTAAGGTCGTGCAATGCTGGTCCAAGACAACAGAAGAGCTCCTGCAGAACTGCTTGGAGTCAGTGGACTGGTCGATATTCAAGAACTCAGCGGCCAACCTATACGAGTATGCCACCACCATCACAGACTCTATCAGCAAGTCCGTGGACGATTGCATGCCGAAGAAGGTACTCCGTGCATTGCCCAACCGAAAACCATGGTTTAACCGGGAGATTCACTCCCTACTGAAGGCCAGGTCTGAGGTGTTCAAGACAGGTGACCCTAACCTATACAAGAAATCCAGGTACAACCTCCGCAATGCCATCAGGATGCCAAGAGACAATACCAGACTAATGACATGGACTCTCGTCGGTTGTGGCAAGGCTTAAACAACATAACGGGCTGCAAAGCAAAGCAGAGTAGAATCTCCGGCATCAGCTCACCCCTCCCGATGAACTCAATGCATTCCACGCTCATTTCGAGCAGGGAACTAACTAACCGTTGGAACTGCCCAGCAGACCCGGACCCACCTATACCCACCGTCACAGCTTCCGAAGTCAGTTCGGCCTTCTTGAAAGTGAACCCTAGGAAAGTTACAGGTCTTGATGGAGCCTCTGGTCATGCACTCAGATTCTGCACGGACCAACTGGCCGGTGTGTTTGCAGACATCTTCAACCTCTCCCTACTCCATTCCGAGGTTCCTACCTGCTCCAAAACGACCACAATCAAACCGGTGCCAAAGAAGAACCAGGCAACGTGCCTCAACGACTACCGTCTGGTGGCCTTGACATCTATCATTATGAAGTGCTTCGAGAGGTTGGTCATGACACACATCAGCTCCATGCTCCCAGAACGCCTTGATCCACTGCAATTCACACACCATCACAACCAGTCCACCACAACCGGTCCAAAGCAGACGCTATCTCCCTGGCCCTACACTCATCCCTGGAGGATCTCGACAACAAGGACTCCTATTCATTGACTAAAGCTCCACCTTCAACATCACAATCCCAGTCAAGCTCATATCAAAACTGCAAAAGCTAGGACTTGGCTCCTCTCTATGCAACTGGATCCTCGATTTTCTGGCCCATAGACCACAATCAGTAAGGATAAACAACAACACCTCTGCCAAGATAGTCCTCAATTCCAGGGCCCCACAAATCTGTGCAGTTAGCCCCCTATAGTACTCCTTAGACACACACACGACTGTGTGTTTCTGATTGTATGCCAGGAGAAGGAGCACAGTTCTGTGGTCCGATTTTCCAAAGTGCGGTCAGGGGATGGATCATTAGTGTGCCAAAAATTGGCTCCAACTCCATCTACAAGTTTGCTGATGACGCGACCATAGTGGGTCGGATCTCAAACAATGATGAGTCAGAGTACAGGAGGGAAACCTAATAGCATTGTGCAATGACAACAATCTCTCCCTCAATGTCAGCAAAACTAAGGAGCTGGCCATTGACTTCAGGAAACAAAATATCGTACACACATCCGCATCAATGGTGCCGTGGTGAAGATGGTTGACAGCTTCAAATTCCTAGGTGTACACATCACCAACAATTTGTCCTGGTCCACCCATGTTGACGCTACGATCAAGAAAGCACAACAGCACCTATACTTCCTCAGGAAACTAAGGAAATTTGGCATGCTCACATTGACTCTGAACAACTTTTACAGATGCACAGCCTGGTATGGCAACTGCTCGGGCCAAAACCATAAGAAACGACGAGTCATGAACACCGCCCAGCCCATCATGCAAAGCCTCCTTCCACCCATTGCCTCTCTCTACATCTCCCGCTGCCTTGGGAAAGCGGGCAGCATAATCAAAGACCCCCTCCCATCCGAGTTATTCTCTCTTCCAACCTCTTCCATCGGGCAGGATATACAAATTCTGAGAACACGCACTAACACAGGGGTGGGCAAACTTTTCCGTGCAAGGGCCACATTCAGAAATTCACAATTCACAAAGGGCCGCATAGTATATTAAGTAAAATAATTACTTCACCCGGTTATGATTCTGGGCGCCTCATATAGAACATAGAACAGTACAGCACAGAACAGGCCCTTCGGCCCTCGACGTTGTGCCGAGCAATGATCACCCTACTCAAGTCAACGTATCCACCCTATACCAGTAAGTAACCCAACAGAACCCCCCCCATTAACCTTAAAAAAAAATTTAAAAAAAAAAAAAAAAAAAAAATTTTAAAATTTTTTTTTTTAATGACTTGGTGGGCCGCAGAAATGGCCCGCGGGCCGTAGTTTGCCCACCCCTGCACTAACAGGTCCAAAAATAACTTCTTCCCCGCTATTAACAGACTCCTGAATGACCCCCTTATGGACTGAACTGATCTCTCCACACATCGTCTCTACTGTGTCGCACTATACTATATAGGGGTCACCCGATGTCTACGTATTTACATTGCGTATCTATTTTGTATGTGTTTTTTCATGTATTCAACGATCTGTTTGGACTGTAACAGAACAATACTTTTCACTGTCCCTTAGTACACGTGACAATAAACTCAAATCCATGTGTTCACATCCTCAGGGTGAATCCAAAACTTTGAGGGAACAGGAATGCTGCCTTTGCTGTCTCACAGCGCCCAGGTCCCAGATTCTGGGTCACTGTCCGTGTGAAGTTTGCACATTCTCCCCGTGTTTGCGTGGGTTTCGCCCCCACAACCCAAAAGATGTGCAGGGTAGGTAGATTAGCCATGCTAAATTGCCCCTTAATTGGAAAAAATGAATTGGGTACGCTAAAGTTTTAAAAAAAGGAATGCTGCCTTTGAGTCAAACTAAGAAAGGTCTGTGGTCAAAACGTGGATCTTAAAAATATATCAAGACTGCTTCCTTTATCAGTATAGGGCATGTCCATCAAAGAAGGATAAAGTGCTGGTATAGTAATTGGCGATGTCACAGCACAAAGTAATTGGCATGAAGTTTGGCAGATCACATGGGAAATAGCAGCCATGATTAAATTTAGTTCACACTGAAAATTTAAAAAACACAGCCAAACAGAAAAAGTATTCGATTGTAAAAGATCTAATTTCAAAGGAAGGGATGAAAGCTGAATCCAGATTAATACATTGGAGAGAATGGTACATTGAGCATCAAACCAACAGTGACACATATGTGTTGATTTTCCCAATTTTTATTATATTCTTTCATGGGACGTGAGCATTTCTGGCAAGACCAGCAATTGTTGCTCATCCCAAATTGACCGAGAATGTGGTGAGCCACCTTCTTAAATTGCTGCAGTCCATCTGGTGCAGGTACACCAACAGCACTGTTCTGGAGAGTATACCAGGATTTTGACCCAATAACAGTGAAGGAATGGTGACATGGTACCAAGTCAGGATGGCGTGTGGCTTGGAGGAGAACAAGCAGGTGGCGGTGTTCCTATGCATGTTCAGCTCATGTACTTCCATAGTTAGAGGTCGCGGATTTGGAATGTGCTGTCAAAGGGTCAGTTAGCTCAGTTAGCTGTACAGCTGGTTCATGATGCGGAGCAAAGCCAAAAGCGCGGATTCAATTGCTGTACCAGCTGAGGTTATTCATGAAGGCCTCGCCTTCTCAACCTTGCCCCTTGCCTGAGGTGTGGTGACCCCAAAGTTAAATCACCACCAGTCAACTCTCAAAGGGGAGAACAGCCTATGGCCCTCGGGGGCTGTGGTGATAATCTTTACATTGGTACGTTGCTACAGTGGATCTTGTATATGGTACACACTGCTGTCACTGCATTGGTGGTGGGCGGGGTGTCAATCAAGCAGGTTGCCTTGTCCTGGATAGTGTTGAGCTTCTTGACTGCTGTTGGAGCTGCACTCGCCAGGCAATTGGAGAGCATTCGTTCACACCGCTGACTTGTGCCTTGTAGATGGACAGGCTTTGGCTAGAAGTGACACACATTCATACGCATTAACCCATTTGTTGTAAACAAAGGGAATATATTCAAGTCTTGCATCGTTTTGAACTACCGAGGAGCTTGGGGAGCCCAATTCTTTCTCCACTGGCTGGAGTCGGCTTGCCAACAATCAGTGCCCCTTTCACCTGTAGTATAAATTGTTGTGATAGCTTGAAATTTGGCATTTTTGTGTTTGTCCTGATAAGTTTTTAAATTCATTTTTATGGGATGTGGGCTTCACTGGCTAGGCCAGCGTTTCTTGCACAACCCTAACTGCCCTTGAGAAGGTGATGAGCTGCCTTCTTGAACCACTGCAGTCCATTTTATGTAGGTACACCCACTGTGCTATCTATTAGGGAGCAAGTTCCAGGGTACTGACCCAGCGACTGTGAAGGAACTGTGATATATTTCCAACTCACGATGGTGAGTGACTTGGAGGGGAACTTCCCTGGTCACCACACTCCAGCGCCAGTTCAGGTACTCTGAGGGAGAATTCAGAATGTCCAATTCACGTAACAAGAATGTCTTTTGGGACTTGTGGGTCAGTGCTAACTACTGTGCTACCGTGCTGCCCAATATTTACTAATACAAATATAAATCCTTTAAAACTACCTTTGTTTTCCGAACAAGTTGCATTGTTGTTAAATAGTACAAGGATTTTACTGATTGAGGAAGTGCATGATGTTGACATTGGATGAAAAAGTTTTTCCCTCATGCCACAATTGGTTCTTTTGCCAATTGACTTAAATCTGTGCCCTCAGGTTCTTGATCCTTAAATCACGAGACCAGTTTCAGATCTCTCATGATTTTGAATACCTCTATCAAATCTCCACTCAACCTTCTTTTCTCGTAGGAGATCAGTCCCAGCTTCTTCAATCTATCTACATAACTGAAGTTCTTCATCCCTTGGAACCAATTTTGTGAATCTTTTCTGTATGTTCTAATGCCTCAGATCCTTCCTAAAATGGAATGCCCAGAACAGGACATAATGCTCCAGTTGAGGTTGAACCAGTGTTCCAGTGATCTCTACAATTGAATATAACCTCTTTGTTTTTACACTCTATGCCCCTATAGCCCAGGATGCCATATACTTTATTAACCACTTAATTCAACCTGCTCTGCCACTTACAATGACTTATGTACATATGTACCCAGATCCCGCTTCTCTGGCATCTCCTTTATTTTATATTGTCTCTCGGTGTTCTGCCTACCAATATGAATGACTTCATGCTTTTCTGCTTTAAATTCAATCTGCCACCTCTGCCCATTCCACCAACGTGTCTATGTCCTTTTGAAGTTCTACAAAATCGTCCAGCGTTCACAATACTTCCAAGATTTGTATCATTCCCAAATTTGGATATTGTGCTCTGTATCTAGGTCATTAATATATATCAGGAAGAGCAGGGGTCCTAACACTGACCCTTGGGGAGCCCCACGATTAAGGTTTCTTCCAGCCCGAAAAACATCCATTAACCACTACTCTGTTTTCTGTCACTCTCCCAATTTTGTATCTCTGTTGCTACTGTTCCTTTTACTCCATGAGCTGTAACTTTGCTCACAAGCCTGTGGCACGTGTTAAATGTCTTTTGGAAGTGAACATATACTACATCAACAGCATTACACTCTCTGTTGCTTTGTCGAAAAGCTCATGCAAGTTAGTTAAACATGCTTTGCCCTTAACAAAGTTTGGCCAATATGAAATGCGCATGGTGAAAAATTACCTGCTTTATTTGGGCAAGACTGAAAAATTGCCAATAAGAATTTAGCATTTATAGTCAATATTGTAGCAACAGTGAGGAAAACTTACTAAACCCTCTGCTAACTTCAAAGATGTGAGTGCAGGTCACAGACAAAATGTGGTAACATTTAAAAGTGGACAGTGGAACAGACAAGGTGGGAAATTACTCACGTTTCACAAAGGCTACATTAACTGATGTTAAGATCATACGTACCAGGAATTTTCAAAAATTTGATTTTTACCTTATACTTTCAAAGTGAAATCTCACATCAGACCTTTGTGATTGTATCTATGTTTGCAGATTGGAAATGTGCAAATTTGGAAGATTTCATAATCTTTTCCAATGATCCAAAAAGTATTGTTTCTGTCAATTAATGCTTCTCATTGTTGTCAGACATCATTGTTCTGAATAGTTTCAATATTTATAACAATAAAGCATACATAATTACAAATAATTTTCAAAACATTTCTGAGCAAAAACCCAACAAGGCAGTCAAATAATTTTGCCATCTATTCCCATCTGAAAATAAAGTCCTACATTCTGGGCATAACGCTTCTCTTTGTTTCAAATATTCGCTGCTCGGCAGAGCCTAACTTCCTCCGAGCCTTGATTACCTTACAAGAGGAAGACAAGATCAAATAATTAATCCAAGTCCTCCAATATTTAATTCTGAGAATCCAGTGCTTATCTTGCTTAAACAGAATGTGACGTTGAGAGGAAGAACTTCAATAAAAATGAACCCAGTCTTCATTGCAGTCAATGTACAGAGGCCAATTATTTCAAGGATGTGAAACTCACTAACAAATGCGCCACAAAAAAAATTACTACTTTCATTCATTTTCACAGGTAAACCATTTAGTTTACCATCTGGGAGAGCTGACTGCACCTCAGTTAGCTCTGCTCACTTGCTGTTGAAGATAAATTGGTACTTGTGGGACTCATGGCTTATCTCATTCTTACACAGGACCTCAAAACACAGGAAGTGGGATTTACCAGCTGTTCACACCGGTGGGAAATTCAGGTCCCATGCTGGTGCAAGGCTTTCCCGGGAAATCACGTTGACAATGGTGGGACCGGTAGATCCCGCTGGCAGGCCGCCTCCGCCACCAAAAAACACACGGCGGGCTGGTTGGTAAATCCCACCCAGGATCTCTTTCTTTGCCTCAAGCCTCAAGCATTTAAACACAAGCTTGACACTGCTCAATCAATAATTCCTGGTTGGCTGAATTTTCTCTTTTATTTTAACCTCTGTGGTGTCCTGCGCGATATGGGCCTACACTCCTCAATAAAACAACATGTTATAAGGCAGTTACATATTGTATTTAGGAAGGTTTAGTGTTCTAGCTGTTTTAAAGACCAGCCATCCAAATACTGCTAATACGGCTACAATGCTGGTCAGAGGCTGAGAATTCTGTGGCAAGTAAGCCGCCTCCTGACTCCTCAAAGCCTGTTTGTTCACTTATCTACAAGTCATAAGTCAGGTGTGTAATGGAATACTCTTCACTTGCCTGGATGAATGCAGCTCCTCCAACAATACTCAAGAAGCATGACACCATCCAGGACAAAGCAGCATGCTTGATTGCACCCAATCCATCACCTTCAACATCCCACTCCCTCCACCAACGACACACAGTGTGTGTGCCATCCACAAGATGCACTGCAGAAACTCACCAAGGCTCCTTTGTTAGCAGCTTCCAAACACTTGGCCTCGACCACCTAGGACACGGGTAGTGATGTTTGAGAACACCACCACCTGCAAGCTCCACTCCAAGCCACGCACTTGACTTGGAACTAGATCACTGTTCCTTCACTGTCACTGGATCAAAATCCTGGAACAGCCTTCCTAACGGCACTGTGGGTGTACTTACACCACAGAAGTTCAAGGAGGTAGCTCACCACCACCTTTTCAAGGGCAATTAGGGATGTGCAATAAAACCAACATCCCATGAAAGACATAAAGGAGATTTAGTTTTATAAACACCTAAAAATGATAAACTCCTGTTGCAAAATCAAATTTTGGTCAATATTGTAGTTGAGTTCCAATATTTGAATTTGAAATAAGCTCCTTGACCACTCCGAAACTATGAGAATACCATAGGAACTGAATACCCACATATGACATAATCTGACCACAGGCCTGAATAAGTTAATTGCCTATTGTTAAAACACTGATTAACGTTTTTTTTTTCAAAAATCTGTCCCGGAAAACAATTTGTTCTTCACAACTAAACTGATAAAATAATATGTAGCACCACTTGTAGCAAGAGCCTCATAATGAAATTGTAAAATGTCTTCAATGTGACAATGGAAACTAAATGTATAGCGTTGTGTCACTGACAAAATACTTCAAGTGATGCTCCTTGATAATGTAAAATACGAATGACTAGAGTATCAAGTCCATTTAACTTTGTACTATGTTCAATAAAAATAGTGATTTGATTTACAACTAAAATAAAAGAACAATAGTGAACACATCAGCCGGCAAATCACATCCTCAGGCCTTAAACAAAATAAAACAATGTGCAAGATTCCATCCTTGATTTTTGGTGATAGTGCAATTGCATTCGTCACCCAGAACATCTTTCTCGCCCTCCATCTATTGATAGATACAAAGAAGTTTACAGAGTCATTATCAACTTCACTTTATATACCACTCAATTTGATTTTTGATTAATATTTTCTGAATCTTTAATAACTACAATAATCAGGGAGGCAAATACTCACAATTCATTGTGTTATTTTCAAATTGTTGTTTTTAAAAACAATTGATCATTTCACCTGGCCCGGTAACCAGCTGTTGCAGTGATTCTTTCAAACTATCTGCCAGCTAAAGCTATTATGGCATTTCAAAGGTTCGGCAGCCCAGCTGGCCATATAAAAAGGTAACTAAATTTTTAAAATGATTTTCCCGAAGCATATATTTCAGTAATTTCAAACAAAATCTGTAAAATTGGAAGCGCTGCATCAAAAAACATTTACCTTCACCCTGATTAAAAATTAAGCATTTCTATTGAGGAATATGAAGTATTTTTATTTGACCAAATGTAGCACAAGTGCAAGAGACCAAAATCCAGCAAATAACCAACAGCTAAAGGCCTGGATGATTTATGGAGCACAAAAGGCCCTGGTGGTGCTTTATATCGTCTCATAGCAACAAGTGCAGATTCATATATCTCCACCCCCACCCCCCATCTCACCCTCAAACCTTTGGCAGGCGATCTCAAACACAAAGGGGTCAGTTACATTCAATAAGTGAGTGATAATTTTAGGAACAGGCCGGCTTGATCGTTGCCCTCTGGGAGGCTCACTTACCTTGGCTTTCCTGAGCCCCTGCTGTGCCTCTGCCGCCTGGTCTATGTGGATCCATCTGCTGCTCTCTGCCGCAGGCCCAGCGCTGATCCTCACCCTGAACAGCCTCTCGATGTGAGGGATGAGGCTCTCCAGCCTGGCGCTGGCACTCAGTGGGATCACGAAATCCAACATGATGATCTTCCTCCTGCCCCTCGATGCCGTCAACCCCGGGGGGGCCGTTGTGTCTTCAAAAGGATGACAGCACCCTGCACCCACCCCACCCCCCCAAAAAAAAACAGACCCAGGATTCAACCCCCCCCCCTCCCCTCGGCAAGAGGATAACTACAGCAGGAAACGGTTCATCCTCCTCCTCCTCCTCCACCCCCTTTCCCCCTCACTGCTACCTCGCTCGTTCATGATCCTGCGTCTCTTTCTCTCGCCTTTTTTTCTATCTCCCACCCCCCTATTTTCTTCAATACTCGACACTTCCCTCTACAGGCTCGAATCGAGCTTCATCTGCCTATGTGTTTACAACCCAATGCGTTGACTTGCCCATTTTTGTGGAAAATCGCAATCAAAATGTTTTTAAAAAGCTCACCTCGGTGGCAAGATTCATCGTGAATTGTAAATTATATATTTAACAAAGCAAAATGTCTACGTTTATTCATTCGTGCATCTCATGTTAACATTGCAATGCTGTGATCATGTTCATAAATCATATTCATTCACAATCTCAATTTCCACACAATCAATATATTAGAATAGCCCCATTCGTTTCATATCTTACTAAGCAATATAACAACCAGTATGCATCCATGTTAACAACCGTAAAATATTGCAAGGGGCAGGAGTTCAATAAGTTGGAGGATTTACAAAGATGTTTGTACAATTTTTCAGTTTGAAAGAAATACTTATGTTTTCATCTTGTTTAGCTTAGAAACATTTCAGATTACACATAAAGGAGATTGTTTTGAAATCCAGTGACTACTGTTGTGCAGACAGATGCAGCCACCATGTATGTGGAGGAGGGTCCACAAACAGCAATGCAATGAATAACCCTTAACCTGTGTTTGGTAGTGCTGGCTAATGCAGTAAGGTTGGCCAGGATGCCAGAAAATCTTCCTGATTTTCTTAAGTAGCATCTTGAGCCCTTCAATGTCCCACCTTGGCTAAGTGGCAGTGCTCTTGTCTGAAAATGTGAAGATAATGGATTCAAATCCTATTCCAGTGACGTTAACGCATAATTTAGGCTGATACTTCAGTGTAGTGCTGTGGGAAAAGAGTATTATTTGAGCTGCTGTCTTTCAGGAGAGGTTCAATTGAGGCCTCATGCAACCTCTCAGGTAAATGTAAATGATCATGTGGTATTATTTAAAGAACAGCTGGTCTCCTGGCCAATATTTATCCCTCAACCAATGTTTCTAAACAGATTATCTGGCTATTATCTAATTTTAGTTTCCAAGTGGTTACTTAGTCTGTCTCAGCACTCATTAGACATCTCATACCCATTGTTTTGGAAAGCCCTTGATTCCAGGTGCTCAGCAGTGATTAGCACGTATTGGTCCTTCAGCCGTGTTGTGGAGACAGTGGGATGAAGCGCTGGAGACATAGGAAATCAGTCAGGATTTTAAACACTGAGCTGCAAAAGCTGTGGTTCAGTTGGTTACACTCTGGCATTTGAGTACCACGCTGAGAGCTAAGCACAAAAATTTACACCGACACTCCAGTGCAATACCGAGGGAGGCAGAGGTGCCACCTTTTGGGTGAGGTGTTAAACCGAGGCCCTGTCTACTTGCCTGGGTAGATGTAAAATATCCCAATTTAGACCAAGAGCATGATAATTATTCCATGTCCTGGCCAATATTTATCCCTCAATCAACATCACAAAAACAGATTATCTGGTCATTATCACATTGCTATTTGTGAGAGTTTGCTGTGTGCAATTTGGCTGCACATTTCCTACAGTGCCTACACTCCATTACACTTCGTTGGCTGAAATGTGCTTTGAGATGCATATTGGTTATAGAATTCACCATATAAATTAGAGTATTTTTCTTTCTTTTCGCCAGGCTCCTCAGCAGTTTAGCTTTCAATGAACAGTTGGAACTATATTATTTAGGCTAAGTAAATGATCAACTGGTGTGGAGAAGGCCAGTATATTCACTGCTTTGTATTATTACATGAAGATAACTTATATGATCCCTTCAACCTTACAACTGGAGGCCATGCTTTCAGCTGCCTCGGCTCCATGCTCTGGAATTTTCTCCCCAAATCCTTCTACCTGTCCTCCTTTTAGACCTCTTTCAAACCAGTTTCTTTAACTAAGCTATTGATGTCTCTCCTTCAAAAACGTTTCAAAACCTTTTACCATTCCTTTGATATTTCCGTATCCTTTCTGAGCCTTTTCAAGCCGTGATATTCGTTCATGTTAACCTTACTGTGGCTTTCTGCCGAGCAACCTAGTAAAAATTTCAGTTGAATGCTGGTGACATAATTGTGACCTGAAATGCATGTCTTTAAAAAACAGATTTGGAGGTGTTCTTGCCACTGCAGAGTGAAGCAAGTTAAGATGGGGAGTGGTCAAGTCTAATGGTTCCAGTAAGTTACATGGCTGACCTTAAGTGCCCACCAAGTTTCCACTGGGTTAAAATAGACCCCTTCAACCATTATGCCACCCAGTATTTTGAGCCTAGAATTTCTGTTGGTGATATGATCTGCCCACCATTTTCAAAAAGTATAATATATTTACGTTAAAAAAAAAGTATTTACCATTGTTGAAATAACAGACAGAGGAAAATCATATGAATGCATTAAACATTTAGGAACTTAGAACAGGAGTAGACCATTCAGCCACTTGAACCTGTTCCACCATTCAATTGCATTATTGGTTTGGATTCCAGAATCAGTTCCCAATTTGTGGATGACACCAAATTGTATGGGGGGGGAAGTCAAAATTGCACGACATTAATGTTTTTTTTATTGCAATGTGCGCATGCTCTCGTTATTATTCATAACATATGTAATATCAGTTTTATTAATGAGAAAACATACTGAGAGGTTGCTATGTAAATTTCATTAAATGTCTCAAGAGATTTCCACAGATCATATTAAAGAATCGTTGCAGAACCCTAACAATGCTTTTGTTGATAAGAGAGGTTGGCTTTATTATTTCCATCGTTATAAAATTTGTTTTGCTCATGTTCTTTGCATCAATCAATTTTTTGTCAAAAAGTTTTATTGAATTTTACATTTTTACACTATACAGGAGGTGATTGGGATGGTTATTATTTACAATTTACTTGTTTTCCTTTCTTAGGCACACCCCTCCTCCCCACCTTGCTCCCCCTCCTCCATTCTCCCCCCTCTCTTTTTCTATTATTTGGGCTCTGTCTTCGGCCCTTTCTTCCGCCGTAGATGTTATAGTTTATCTTTCATCTTGTTTTTGTTGTTGTTGTCCTTATCGCTCTGTGCGGGGGGGACTCACTTCACTCTTTCCCTCTGTACCCTCCTGATATTTTGCTGAGTTCCTCCCTTGCTGCCCCCCCCCCCTCCCCCGGCTTGTTCCTGTCTGCTTTATATGGTCCTGTTAGCTCCTATGGGTCCCCCCCCCTCCCCTCCCCCTGCCCCTACTCTCCCATTCTATCTGTTATTGGCTTTGAACAGATCTTTGAACAGGCTGATGAATAGCCCACACCCTTTGTGGAAGTCGTCTTCCGATCCTCATGTCGTGTATTTGATATTCTCCACATGGAGAAGTTCTGACAGGTTTGCCAGCCAGTCCGCAGCTGTGGGTGGTGCTGCTGATCACCAGCCGAGCAGGATCCTCCGGCGGGCGATTAAAGAAGCAAAAGCAAGGGCATGGGCCCACTTCCCCATATGATATTCTGGCTGGTCTGATACCCCGTATACTGCCACTTTCGGGCACTGCTCCACACTCACAGCTACCACCTCGGACATCGCCTCAAAGAAGGCTGTCCAGAGCGGACAAGTCTGGGGCAGGCCCAGAATATGTGGGTGTAGTTGGCCGGGCCTCCCTCACACAGTTCACACTTGTCCTCCACCTCCAGGAAGAACCTGCTTATTCGGGTTCTGGTAAGGTGCGCTCTGTGCGCCACTTTAAACTGCATGTGGCTTAGCCTTGTACAGGAGAAAGTGGAGTTGGCCCTACTTAGTGCTTCACTCCAGCGACCCCATCCCTAGTTTGTCTTCCCATTTCTGTCTTGCTCCATCTAGTGGTGTTCTCGCTCTTTCTAAAAGTCATCTGTATATGTCCCACAGTTCCCTTTCTCCGTACTGTCCCAGTCCAGTAGTTCCAGCAGCATTGTGTCCCTCGGGGCCCGAGGGTACCTCGTCGTCTCCTTGTGGGGAAAGTTTTTGATTTGTAATTGTTGGAGCTCCTGTCCGTTTGGTAGTTCCAGTCTCTCCGTCAGCTCATCCAAGGTTGCAAGTCTGTCCCCCATGTAGAAATCCCTAATCGCTAGCGTCCCCTGTCCTGTCTCCACCTCTTAAAGGTGGGATCTAGCATGGCTGGTGGGAATTTGTGGTTACCACAGATGGGGGCCAAGGTGGACACCTAGGTTAAGTTGAAGTGTTTTTTCATCTGGTTCCAAGTTTTTAGCGTTGCTACCACCATTTGGCTGGATGTGTACTTTCCCAGCGGGGATGGGAGCGCTGTCGTGGCTAGCGCTCAGAGGGCTATTCCCGTACAGGATGTAGCCGTCTAAAATGGCCGCCTGCAAAGGATAATGGGAATTGTGGTCAAGTTGGGACACAGACAGTACACAGCCTCTTTATATTGTGCAAAAGGGAAACCAGACCGAACTTCCTCCGCCAGACTGGTCAGATTCCACTTGTAGATCCGTGTCCCGTCATGGGTTATCTGGCTCCCCAGGTACCAGGATTTGTTTTGGGCTAGTTTAAATCATAGAGCCTTCAGCTCTGTCCCTCCCCCGTTCAGGTTCACCAGGAAAACCTCACTTTTGCCCAGGTTGAGAAGGCCCCAAACCCTTCCAGGAGCCTCCTGATTTCTTTCAAGCCATTCTGAGTGTCCAAGATGAAGAGGAGCAGATCATCCGCATAGAGTTAGACTCTGTGCTCTCTGCCTCCACTTCAGATATACTTCCAACCTCTGGCATCTCACAGAGCAATCGCCAGTGGTTCAATTACCAGGGCGAATCGCAGCAGGGACAACGGGCATCCCTGCCTCGTACCTTTGTGCAACTGGAAGTATTCAGAGCTGGTGGTGTTAGCCCTAACGTTTGTCTTGGGGCATTACACAGGAGTTTCACCTATGAAGTGAACCCTGTCCCTAGCCCAAACCACTCTCGTACCTCAATGAGGTACATCCATTCGACTCTGTCTTTCACTTCTGGTGTTCTCTCCCCGGATGGGGTCAGTTTAACATTCAGCAGTCGTCTGATGTTCGCAGTTCGCTGTTTACCCTTGACAAAGCCTGTCTGGCCTTCGTGACCACTTCTGGTACATAGTTCTCCAGGCTCTTGACCAGGACTTTCGTGAGTATCTTCGCATCTACATTAAGCAGTGAAATTGCTCTATATGATCCGCATTCCATCGATATTGAGGCGTCGGAGGCAAAGTGCTCCTTGCTAGCAAGTCTGTGAACATCTCCCGTAGGTGTGAGGCAAGGGCTAGTGAGAAAATTTTATACAAGTCTGTCGGGAAACCATTGGGTCCCAGCACCTTCCCCACCTGCATGGACTTGATGCTCTCCATGGCCTCACCCAGTCCTAATTGGTGGCATGGTAGCACAGTGGTCAGCACTGTTTCTTCACAGCGCTAGGGTCCCAGGTTTGATTCCCGGCTTGGGTCACTGTCTGTACGGAGACTGCATGTTCTCCCCGTGACTGCATGGGTTTTCTCCTGGTGCTCCGGTTTCCTCCCACTCCCAAAAGATATGCTGTTAGATAATATGGACATTCTGAATTCTCCTTCTGTGTACCCGAACCAGCCCTGGAGTGTAGCGACTAGGGGATTTTCACAGTGTTTTATTGCAGTGTTAATGTAAGCCTATTTGTTACAATAATAAAGATTATTATTATTATTATTATTAATTGTGCTTCTAGCGCCCTCTGTCTATCATCTCCCGTGACCTGCATGACTGCGTTCCCGTCGAGGGACTCAGAGATGTACAGTCCCCAGTAGAAGGCCTCGTATGTCGATGATTTCCACCATGGTCTTCTTTATAAAATCCGGGGTGTCTCAGTTGGGCGAGTACATGTTTTTAAGGACTACTGTGCCACTGACCATGACGTACCGTCCCCCTTGGTCCGTAACCATGCTTGTCGCTGTAAACTCCATCCTCTTGTAAATCAAGATAGCTACCTCCCCAGCCCTCATCCCGTAACGTGAGTGGCATGTCTGTCCCACCCGGCGCTTCCTTACCTGCAGTCGGTCCTTCTCCCTCAGGTGCATTTCTTGAAGGGAGACAATGTCGGATTTCAAACTTCTCAAGTGGGTGAAGACTCTGGATCTCTTCACTGGGCCATTAAGTACCCTGACGTTCCAGGTGATAATCCTGGTTGGGGAGGCGGGGTTTGTCCATCTATTCCTGCGGTATCAGCCATATGTACCTGGTGGATGTGCCCTGTCTTAGGGGGCCCCCAAAATAGCTGTGGTTACCGTTGTCACCATGAGGCTGGACTCCTGTGCTCTGGGGTTTCCCTTTGTCCAAGGGGCACCCAACATGGCCGCCGACTGTGTGTATGCCACATGGGTGTGCGTCCCTGCACTCCGGGGTTTCCGTTTGTTTAGGGACCCTCCAAATTTGCTGCCTGTGGTGCCATCTTGTTCCCTCAACCTGCACCTTACCTGCTGAAGCCAATCTGAGATCCATCCCTTTCTTATCGTTGTGTTTCCTCTTAACCCCTCTTTTCCCCCTTCTAACCTCACCCCCTCCCCCCTGTGTCCTCCCTCCCTATCTCTGCCCTTACATTTCCCATCCCAGCCCCTCCCCCCGACCCATCAAACGGTCCCTCCCTGCCGGGAGGTGCACCGCAGCCCCCCTTGCTTTCATGTTTCCTACCTTTAGTTTTCCCCGCTGGTGTGTCGGCCCCCCTCCTGGGGCTGATCTTATCCCTTTCCTTTGTCCGCATGATAGTTGTTCCCTCTGTCTCCTCTTCACCCACTCTTGCGTTCCGCTGTCTATGCCCCTACCTATGAACTGATATTTCTGCTCAAAGCGAGGCAGTACATCATATAAGTCCATCACAGTTCTTTTCTCGTTTCCTTCTCTGCTTCATCCTCAAGGCTGCCTTGTCTGCCCCTTGTCCAGGCCATTCGTCTTCACGAACATGTCCACCTCTTCTGAGGTGTTAAAATAACATTCCTTGTTTTGGGCATGATCCAGAGCCTGGCTGGGAACGGCATTCCAAATTTCACTCCGCTTTCGTACAGGGCCGATTTCGCCTGGTTGAACCCGGCCCTGTGCTTTGCCAGGTCTGCCCCAACGTTCTGGTACACTCAAATTCGGTGTCCTTCCCAGCTGCTCACCTTCATCTGCCTTGCCCACTGCAGGATCTTCCATCAATCCTGATATCTACATAATTATTGCCCTTGGCTGTCTCTCCCCCATGGGCTTCAGAGTGATCTGTGTGTCCTTTTTGATCTATGTTGGCTTGGGGAAGCTGTCCCTCCCAATTAGGTTGCCCAGCATCCGGGCCACATAGTCCAACAGGTCCCTGCCTTCGATCCCCTCTGGTAGGCCCACGGTCTAGATACTTTGGCGCCGAGACCGATTCTCCAGGTTCTCTACCTTCCCCTTCAGACTCCCCTCGGTTGCCAACAAACTTTTAATTTCAGCCTCCAGAGCAACAATCCTGTCACTCTGGTCCGTCGACGCCTTTTCCAGCTCTAGGATCATCTTCCCTTGAGCTTCCAGTTTCTTTCCCATTCCGTCTATCACCTTCTGCATGGCGACCAAAGCCTCCGTCACTGCCACCTTGACCGCCACCTGGATCTTCACTTTTATCGCCTCTCTCATCGCCATCAATTCCTTCGTCAGGAATGTCTTCCATCCATGTCCAGGCAGGGTGGGGGTAGGCTGTTGTTCGGGTTGTCGCTCTCCCTCTCTCCAGGGTGACCGAGGACCCCTCGCCTCTTGGGTCCGCCAACTCGCTTACCCACTCTTGCAATTTTCCTTCGCTTCTGCCTTCTCTGTGGTCTCTCGAACTCCCGTTCGCTGGCATGTTGTAACTATTCTCTCCCTTTATTACTTGTGGGTGAAATAAGTCCGAATTTTCAGGCTAATTCTGTCTAAAAGTACCAATTCTGTAAAAGTGTATTCTGGAGGTGAGTCACCCTAATGTGAGACTGCTCAGCACATCACCGTCTCCGGAAGTCAGACATTAATAAATTTGACGAAAGGGCAAATAATTGGCAAATTAAATTCAACACAGATAAATGTGATGCAGTTCATTTTTGTTGGAAGAATAGGAAGGGCACTTATTAATTGGAAGGTACAAGTCTTGTTGAGGTAGAAAACATGGGGTCTCTGAGTACAAACACACCTATCAGTAAAAGTTGCACCACAAGTTAGCAAGGCCATATAAAAGGCAAACCAAAGAAGAGATTTTATTTTTAGAATTTAAAAGTAGGGAAGTTATGCTAAACCTATATCAAATCTTAGTTAGAGCACATTTACAGTGAAAGTGCAGTTGTGGTCAGCACATTATAAAAATAACATAGAGACATTGGAAAGGGTACAGCACAGAGTAGATTTATAAGGATAATACCAGAAATGTGCGGATACACAAATCAGGAAAGGACTGACAGGCTGGTACTTTCTCTTGAAAAAGTAGGTTAAGAAATGATCTCAGAGGTATTTAAAAATATGATTTTTTTTTTAATAACACGAATACAGAGAAAATATTTGTTCTTGTGGGGAAGAGCATAACTGGAGGCTAGCAATGTAACATAGTCACCAGGAATTCCAATAGGGAATTCAGGAAAAACATCTTTAACAACTATGATGCGACTGTGGCACGCGCTACAACAGGGAGTGCCTGAAATGAATAGCATTGATGCATTTAAGAGGCAGCTAGAAAAGCATATGAAGAGAACAGAAGGTCACAATTATAGGTTTAGATGAGAAACAATTGTGAGGAGACCTAAGTGGAACATAAATGCTGGTTGGTTAAAATGGCCTGTTTCTGTGCAGCATATCCTGTACAATCAATTATATATGATGGTAAATGAATCTATCCAGATTAGATCTGTTACTCTCAGTTTTGACATTTTCAATTGACCTGGCCATGATCACTTCCACAGGAGAGACAACTCCACATTTCCACTGCCCCTTCTGTGAAGAGGTGCCTTTCTGACATCACGCCGCAGTGGCTTAACTCTAATTTTAGATTGATGCCTGCTTGTCCTGGTCTACCATTTTCTCTTTACCAACATTATCAACTTCTTTGCTTATCTTAAATGATTTAGTTAGACCATCTATTAATCTTCTACATTCAAGGGACAACAAGGCTAGTGTTGTTGAAAACTCACCACTATTCTTAGAATTCCACCTATACCAAAAAGGGTCGATATTCTAAATGGTGAACATGGATTCTCACTCACTGACTCCGATGCAGGCTTCGGTGGGTGCTATTCAGGTCAAACTATATTTTCAAGTTATCCCCTGGTATAACCCATACCTTCACTGGAGAATTTTACCTACTTACCTCTTAGTAGCATTGATATCCTGGGTCCTGCGTTGCTAAGTAAGTAAAGTAGGCAAATAACCACTGTTTCAAGTTAAAACTTTAAAGTTATTTTATTATTATATTTTTTTCTTTTAAAAGCTGCAATCACTTTCTTTACAGAAAGGTAAAAAGATCTTGCTTCTGGATCCTTCTGGTTGGTTGAAGGGACCTTCAGGCCCACCTTGACAATCAATCTTCTTTTTAAAATCTGGTCTTCTTTAGATATATTCGCTGGTTAGCTTGGTTGCTATTTCCTATCTTTCCCATGTACCGAGCTGTGAGAGCTAGCTCTGCTGGCTGTCTCTGAGCTGACTCTTCCTCCTCTTTAAATTCTAGTCTTCCTTTGATGTATTAGCTGTTTTAGCTCGGCTGCTGTGTCTTATCTTTCCCATGACCGAGCTGACTGTAAGTTGACTCTGCTTGCTTCTCTTGTTCCTTCTCTGCTTCTCTCTGAGTTCTAGTAGTTCCTGCTCTGGTCTCTGCATTTATATTCTCTTTCTAACAGTTATTAAGTTTTTATGACTTTATTGTAAAGTAACTTTTATTTCACTTTGATTTTAAAAGTACCTTCAATCTAAATTTTTCTGACACGACTAAGTATTCATTTTGACATGGCCTCACCTCTCAGATCTCTGATTACATTGTTTCCTTTGTGATGTTCAAAGTTCCTTTGTGATATTCAAAAATCCTTTTGTTTCAATAGGGGTATGAATTTTGGTTTGGTACCAGTCATTTCTACAGTTTTATTTTCCAATTGTGTCCCCAGCTCATAATTTTGACTTTGATTTTGGCTCTAAATTATGTTTCTCGTGGACTGTTAGTCTCCAATTTTCTTTAATTTACCTTGTGTTAGCAGAATTTCACACCTAGAATTGTCACCAAATTCAACTGAACCTCATCCTTTCCTTTCCAGCTGCTAACTAAGACAGTTAATTTAAATAAAGGTGTAAAACATTGATTTTAGCTGTATGCTAAAATCCACTTGGTTATAACTTGAAAGGTTTACATTTATCACTTAGCTCAACTGAAACCCCCATCCATGCTTTTCCAGATGCTTATGAAGATAATTAATTTCAATAAAGGTGTGAGCCATTGTTATTAGCTTCATACAAGAATCTTGTGTGCTTGCTAAGCCTGTTTGGGAGAAAGAATCTGCATTTTATAACCCTGCTCTTTGCAGCTGCTATTAACCCTTCGTGGGATCTTTCCCTGTATCCTCTCATGTTTCTCTCAGACCAGGGGCGCGATTCTCCCAATGGGAGACTAAGTGCCGACGCCGGAGTGAAACCCGGAGTGTTTCACTCCGGCGTCGGAGGCCGCTCCTCGACCCCTATTCTCCCCCCTGCCCCCCCCCCCCATCCGGGCCGGAGAATCGGTGGTCGCCGTGAGAAACAGCGAGCGGCGATTCTCCGAGCGGCCTATCGAAAAATGCGACATGCCATTTTTGGCAGGGTGGGAGAATCACGGGGGGTGGCAGGGTGGCATGGCGTGATTCGCCCGGCCCTCCCGCGATTCTCCCACCCGACGTGGGGTGCGGAGAATCGCGCCCCAGATATTGCCAGACTTTCATGTTTCAAATGACACATCTTTCCATATTTTCAATAACACTAGTCAATGTAATCTGTCCTCATTGTTTAAAGCCCTGGGATCATTTTGGTGAAGCTATGCTGCTTCCAAGGCAAATATATTGTTTGTGATACCAAGAGTTAAATGCAATACTCCAAATGAGATCAAACCAAGAACACGAACAAGGGGCGGGATTCTCCGACCCCCCGCCAGGTCGGAGAATCGCCCGGGGCCGGCGTCAATCCCGCCCCCGCTGTGTCCCAAATTCTCCGCCAAACGAGATACAGCAGGGGCGGGAATCGTGCCACGGCGGTCAGCGAGCCCCCCGCGGCGATTCTCCGGCCCGAAGTCCCGCTGCTGACAAACTTCTCCCGCCGGCGGAATCAAAACACCGACCTGACCGGTGGGATTGGCGGCGCGGGCGGGAGTCGAGGTCCTGGGAGGGGTGTGGGGCGATCTGACCCCGGGGGGTGCCCCCATGGTGGCCCGCGACCATGGCGGAGGCGGAAGAGACCCCTTCTTCTGCGCATGCGCTGGGATGACATCAGCAGCCGCTGACGCTCCGGCACATGCGCAGACTTACGCCGGCCGCGACGTCCTTTCGGCCCGGGCTGGCATGGCGCCAAAGGCCATTCACGCCAGCTGGCGGAGCACCAACCACTCCGGCGCAGGCCTAGCCCCTCAATGTGAGGTCTTGGCCCCATCACACCTTTGGGGCGGCCAAGTGGTTCACGCTGGAGTGGTTCACGCCACTCCAACACGCCGGGTCCCCCTGCCCCGCCGGGTAGGGGAGAATTCTGGCCAAGTAGTCTTTATACAGGAGAATGGGAGGTGAACTCACTGAAACAATCAAGGTTATGAAGGGGCTTGACAGTGTAAATGTTGAGACATTGGGGGCGATTTTGAGCTCGCACTCTCCACCCGTGAGAAACTCAGCACGTGCTCAAAATCTGGAGAGAATGAAAAAATGCGATTCTCTCCAGATTGGGTTTTGGAATTCCCCCCTCCCCTCCCCCTCCAAACCCCACTCCCCAAAATTATTTTTTTTAAATTTAGAGTGCCCAATTCATTTCTTCTAATCAAGGAGCAATTTAGCGTGGCCGATCCACCTACCCTGCACATAGATCATAGAATTTACAGTGCAGAAGGAGGCCATCGAGTCTGCACCGGCTCTTGGAAAGAGCACCCCACTCAAGCCCACACCTCCACCGTATCCCTATAACCCAGTAACCCCGTCTAACCTAAGGGCAATTTAGCATGGCCAATCCACCTAGCCCTGCACATCTTTGGACTGTGGGAGGAAACCGGAGCACCCGGAGGAAACCCACGCAGACACAGGGAGAACGTGCAGACTCCACACGGCCAGTGACCCAAGCCGGGAATCGAACCTGGGACCTGGGCTCCGTGAGGCAGCAGTGCTAACCATTGCTCCACCGTGCTGTCTCGTGGTGTGCAAATCATGCGGTGGGAGTCCATGAACCCCATTTGAATTCATTAGCGAGTACTCTCTCCTGACCTCCCCCGCTCGTGAATATTAACCGAGCGCTGATATGACGTCAGGCCAGTGTCATTTTCAACAGGTTTGGACAGGCATGAGGTAATCAAGGTGTTTCCTGCAGGGTACAGAGGTAAGTGTAGCCCCTGGGGGCAGGAGGACATGTCTGGGCAGTGCCCTCTTGGCTGACTGAGTGCAGCTCCAACAGAATTCAAGAAACCTGACATCATCCAGGAGAAAGCAACTCATAAGACACCTCATTCACCTAATATATTCACTCCCTCCACAATGGTGTACATCACTTTCCAAATCTTCAACCTCAACTGCCTAGAAGAACAAGGGCAGCAGATGCAGGAAACAGTAGCACAACACACATGAGCATGAGACGGATTTAAATTAATTAATAGGAAGTTCAGACCCTGAAGTCTAGTCCCAACAAAGAACTCTTATATCATGCTTTGCCCAAACTTTGTCTGGATGTTGCTGAAAAATATTGCCACCTACTTCTCATCCACAAAACCTCTACATGCATCTACATGCCAGCACTGCTTTTGTACTATTGGCTTTATTTTAACAATGATTTGTTTTGAACCAAAAACCTTGGAGAATGTTCCCAATTCCTCAGCAGGTTTTCCATTTTCTTCAAGAGCTGTCAAATCTGGTGTGCTTTTAATGGGCTTCCAAAACCTCACACCAACAGATGGAAATGATAATGGGGAAATTCATGGCTGGGTTATACAGGCTTGAGAAAATTAAGTTTGCCCTGAATCCATGTTGAATCAAATTTGAGACAAAATTAGTCGTCACTTGGACATATGCAGGTCAGTTAAGCAAAATAAGCCTGCATTTGTTTTTTTAAAAATAATTTTTATTCAAATTTTTCATAAGCCTGCATTTAGAACATAGAACATAGAACGATACAGCGCAGTACAGGCCCTTCGGCCCTCGATGTTGCACCGACATGGGAAGTCCAAAAACTAAAGGCCATCTAACCTACACTATCCCATTATCATCCATATGCTTATCCAATAAACTTTTAAATGCCCTCAATGTTGGCGAGTTCACTACTGTTGCAGGTAGGGCATTCCACGGCCTCACCACTCTTTGCGTAAAAAACCCACCTCTGACCTCTGTCCTATATCTATTACCCCTCAATTTAAGGCTATGTCCCCTCATGCTAGCCACCTCCATCCGCGGGAGAAGGTTCTCACTGTCCACCCTATCTAACCCTCTGATCATTTTGTGTGCCTCTATTAAGTCACCTCTTAACCTTCTTCTCTCTAATGAAAACAACCTCAAGTCCATCAGCCTTTCCTCATAGGATTTTCCCTCCATACCAGGCAACATCCTGGTAAATCTCCTCTGCACCCGCTCCAAAGCTTCCACGTCCTTCCTATAATGAGGCGACCAGAACTGTACGCAATACTCCAAATGCGGCCGTACTAGAGTTTTGTACAACTGCAACATGACCTCATGGCTCCGGAACTCAATCCCTCTACCAATAAAGGCAAACACACTATAGGCCTTCTTCACAACCCTATCAACCTGGGTGGCAACTTTCAGGGATCTATATACATGGACACCGAGATCCCTCTGCTCATCCACCCTACCAAGAATTTTACCATTAGCCAAATATTCCGCATTCCTGTTATTCTTTCCAAAGTGAATCACCAAACACTTCTCCACATTAAACTCCATTTGCCACCTCTCAGCCCAGCTCTGCAGCTTATCTATGTCCCTCTGTAACCTTGCAACATCCTTCCGCACTGTCTACAACTCCACCGACTTTAGCGTCGTCTGCAAATTTACTCACCCATCCTTCTGCGCCCTCCTCTAGGTCATTTATAAAAATGACAAACAGCAACGGCCCCAGAACAGATCCTTGTGGTACGCCACTCGTAACTGAACTCCATTTTGAACATTTCCCATCAACCACCACTCTCTGTCTTCTTTCAACTAGCCAATTTCTGATCCACATCTCTAAATCACCCTCAATCCCCAGCCTCCGTATTTTCTGCAATAGCCGACCGTGGGGAACCTTATCAAACGCTTTACTGAAATCCATATACACCACATCAACTGCTCTACCCTCGTCTACCTGTTCAGTCACCTTCTCAAAGAACTCAATAAGGTTTGTGAGGCATGACCTACCCTTCACAAAACCATGCTGACTATCCCTAATCCTATTATTCCTATCTAGATGATTATAAATCGTATCTTTTATAATCCTCTCCAAGACTTTACCCACAACAGATGTTAGGCTCACCGGCCTATAGTTACCGGGGTTATCTCTACTCCCCTTCTTGAACAAAGGGACCACATTTGCTATCCTCCAGTCCTCTGGCACTAATCCTGTAGCCAATGATGACATAAAAATCAAATCCAAAGGCTCTGCAATCTCTTCCCTGGGTTCCCTCATTTCTGATAGTGGGTTGTGAATGACAGCTTCCGCAAAACAACTGTTAGCTTTGCTTCATTTATCTTCTTCACTCTAAATACTGTAATAAAAATAATAATCTTTATTAGTGTTAGAAATAGGCTTACATTAACACTGCAATGAAGTTACTGTGAAAATCCACTAATCATCACACTCTGCTCCTGTTCGGGTACACTGAGGGAGAATTCAGAATGCCCAATTCACCTAATAAGCACATCTTTCGGGACTTGTGGGAGGAAACCAGAGCACCCGGAGGAAACCCTTGCAGACACCCGGAGAACGTGCAGACTCCGCACAGACAGTGACCCAAGCCGGGAATCGAACACGGGTCCCTTGAGCTGTGAAGCAACAATGCTAACCACTGTGCCACCATGCTGCCCAACCATAATGTTTGCAAACATCAACCACATCAAAAAAAGTTAAGTGGATTCCGGTCATGCCCCTTCACGCTTGAGTGATTTTGAAGTACTGAGCTGGCAATTGACGGCACTTAACATTCTTCCTAGTTGTGGTATTTCACTATTGGGCCGCCTGCTCAAAATGGTGGCCCAGTAATGTGATTCCCTAGAGAATCTCTTGTATTCCTCACCATTGATAAATTTGCACGGTGAGAGATACTGAATTGCTCAATGCAATTCAGCTCCGGTAGGAGAACTGAGTCTCCCAAACGGAGAATTTCGCCCAGTATAAATTCTGTATTCAGCTGCTTCTCTTCCTCAACTTATTATTTTCATTTTCCTAAACATAATAAATGTATATAAACTTCAATCAATGTGCATAACTATAACAATAAAACAGTCTGCAGTGCAATACAGACACAAAGAGGTTATAAACAATTTATACAAACCCACACAGGAGAAAACCACACATCAATGTTCTTACCTGACAAATTTAGATCATGTTAGCACATAATTTGAGAAATCTTAATTTTATTCACCTGCATGCTACTTCCTTTGGGCACGCTTGCCTTTTTAATTAGATCACAAGATATTTAGTCCTCAATCAGTTGAGTCCTTAGTCATGCTGTCTTCTAATGGACCTAACTTGTACTAAGAGACTTCCAAATGTCGCAATTATCGCAATTGCCTGTACTCATGCATATAGTCATTCTTGACATGTAAATCTGGATGAATACATTGCACAAAGGCAGGAATCTTGCACTGGTCCTAGCCTGATTCTGTTTTCTTCTGATATCCATGCCCATTCTCTGAATGCCTTCCCTGCTGCCCACCTGCAGCTCCTCTCTCCTGGCACCTTGTTGCTGGTGCCCCTTGGGGTGAATGTGATTCATACTATATATAGTTGCCAATATCACTCCATGTATATATGTTCGTTATCTACCCATTGTAAGTGCAGTTGCTCTATCTGACCACCAGGGGGGAGTTGCTCTGGGAGCACGCGAGAGTTGTACTGGGCTCCTCCCTTGGCTCCGCCCAGGACTCCTCCCCCTGGGACTGATGTATAAAGATCAGTGCCTTAGAGCCAGCCTGCCATTTCACCTGAAGTTCAATGACGAATAGCCTGACTCTATTGTAAGTGTATTAAAGCCTCTGTTCAGATCCAACTACACGTGTTCGCTGAATTGATGGTTCCATCACCCCTCTTCCTCTGCCTCCTCTTCATTTTATTGGATCCAGTGTATTAAAAGCGCAATCCAAATCAAGCATTTATCACATGGCTGCAGTGAACTAAGAGAGAAAAAATGAGTACAGCAACTATCTTTAGTTTGGCCCTCCTTTACTTTAACCACAATGATTCTCTTGGCAGCTTTTCTGATCTGTGTGAAAGCTGTCTCCACCAGTAGGAGAAAAAGCTGGCAATATTGCAGAGGTGCAGAGGTTTTCCTGCAGTCGATATGGATTTGAAGCTACAGCAACAGGATCGTGATACATTCAGAGTTTAAAATCTGGATTGGACTGGAGTTGAAAACCTATGTGCTCAATGCCCTCGCCTCGCCTCGCCGCCCCCCCCCCCCCCCCCAGAAAGTATAAGATTATAAAGGGTTCCTGCTGTTTCAGATTGACACAGCAATCAATCATATAATTGTGAATTCCCTTTTGTTTTTCCATTGCATTGTTTAAATACATTGGAAATCTCACACCACTGGCTGGTTTTGAGACAAAGGTGACTGCCAATCAAATTAACATGGACAATCAGGCTAAGGTGCCCAGCCATGTGGAGCATTACTGTGATCACAAAGGCTGGGATTTGTAATTGCTGATAAAGCAAACTTGACTGGAGATGACATGACCAATGGTTTCTCTGTCTCACCATCTGACAGCATAAACAAAGTTAAAATTCGCTAAACGTTTATCCACTAATCAGGGTCTTGTTAAGATAACTGCAACGGGAAGGAGAGCTGTCAGGTGAAAGCACAGCACCTCTAGAGTGGTACTTGAAGTTCTTCAGAGAAATCAAAAGCTCCTACAAATGAAGATTAGAGTGCAGCGCATTGTATGGTCATAAAGATCATTAAGTAGATGAAGCAGCACCAGTGGGTACACAAATGCACTGAAGCATGAAAATTCATTGGAGAATTATAGAAGCAATAAAGGGATGCAAATAAAATAATAAGTGTGCAAAAAGTAGCCTGTTTAAAAACAGCTAGGGATTTCAAAGGTAACAATAGAGTTGTTATAAATTGGTAAACCGCAATGTGATCCTACTAAAAATGGCCATAAATGAGAGTCAGGTCTCTACAGTGGCAGCACTGATAAATGCAGCACCTCATTTAAATGAGTTGGTTGAATTGGTGAGAGAGGCCAGTATTGTTGAATCTCTCTCCTGCTTTTGTCCTTGCAGGAGACAAGGGCATACAATGCTTGGGAGGGGGCCCACACAGACGAAGGAGCTCACTATCCTTACTTCAATGGAGGAAGTGGCACTGGACATCATGAGAGCAGTGTTGCATTAAGAAGTGGGTAATGGAGAGATGGTAAACCTGCAGGAGAAAGATACTGAAATCTGTAGATAAAGGGGATGGAGTGTTAACAGCATGCTGTTATGGCATGGCAGTTGGCAAATGCTGAGCTGCCAAATCCGAAAGGGAATCTTGAAACAGCTGGCAGAACAGTTTTGCAATTTGTGTAACATGAGGAGGTTTACTGACATTCCCAATAAACTCTCAGACCAATTGCAATGATTTTACATTGAAGTAAATAGTTATTAAAAATAAAGGAAAAGAATTCCACGGAAAACACAAGAACACCTTGACGCAGTTAACAATAATTTTAAAACATTTCCAATCAAATAACTCAGAACTAAACCCCTTTGATGGCAACTGCCCTTATAGATTTTGTAATCTATAAAATTCCAGTAACTTTATCACATGATGCCCTGATGCCCTAGGGCTCTCTGAGGGTGACAGCTAACTGGTTCTCCCAGGTCTGGCTTCATCTACACACTCTTCCTTGAGATCTTACCAGCCAATGCCCCCACATAGTCGTCAATGTTTTCTTAAATCTGTTTTCCCCCTTCGATCTTGCCCTCTATTGTTTCCCACAATCCTTTAGAAGTTCCTGTTTACCAGTATATGAGAATACAACAGTGATATTACAGACAAAATAATATTAAAACTCATTTTCCTGACAACTCTCCTGATCAGACAACATATCAAAATGCCAGCTGCATTGGAAAGCCTTGGAGCTGCAGTGGCATCAGCTGTCAGAGGATTCCCAAGATCTCCTCCTCCTATCTCCCACAGGTCCAGTTGTAGAGGGGGAATATGCCAGAGCTGGAGCAAAATCACTGGGGTCCTCAGAGGAGATGGATGTGACAAAGCTAAAACCATCACACCATTCAAGATGTATTTTCCTCTTCCTTCTCCCATCATAGAATCATAGAATCACTACATTGCAGAAGGAGGCCATTCGGCCCATTGAGTCTGCATGGACCCTCTGAAAGAGCACAATACCTAGGCACACGTCCCCACTATCCCCATAACCCAGTAAACACAACTAAGCTTTTGAACACTGAGGGGCAATTTAGCATAGCCAGCCCATCAAACCTGCACATCTTTGAACTGTAGGAGGAAAATGGAGCACCCGGAGGAAACCCACACAGACACGGGGAGAAAGTGCAAACTCCATACTAATACCTAAGGCTAAAATTGAACCCGGGTCCCTGGCGCTTGAGGTAGCAGTGCTAACCACTGTGCTACCGTGCTGCCCCATGAACTATATCAATCTAGTACTTCATTTTCTTTAAGTTCCAGACCAACTGGAGATTCATATTTGGAGAGGACAGTAGACCACCACAGTCTACAAGACCCTTACGGGAATATATTGGCCCAATCAGTTCAGGCACTGGTATTGCATCTTCAGAAGCCCAATGACCTATATGATGGTGGTCCTAATGAACAGGTAACTTTTGTTGTAGTACCTCTCTACCTCCATCTTGGGGTAGGGTACAAGGCCAAGTAGCCATTTCTGCAAGGAATATTCCTTGTTCCAAAAAATCCATCGGTGGAGTCTTAGTGGTGATACAAAAAGCTGCAGTACCTTTGACTGGGGAAGAAGTCATCATGGTAGCTGCCGGGAAAGCAAGCACACAAAACCCTTCTGATGAAGAGACACCTGAACTACTAACTCTATTTCTATCTCCACAGATGCTGCCAGAATTGCAGCAGTCAACCTATACACAGCAAGTTCCCACAAACAGTAATGACCAGGTAATCTATTTTTGTCAAGTTGTTTGAGGGATAATTATTGACCAGGACACGAGAGATAACTCTGCTGCACTTCTCCACAATAGGGACAGGGGATATTTTACATCCACTTGAGAGGGCAACCAGGGCCTTGTTTAATATTTCATCCAAAAGCCAGCACTCAGAACTGCATTGAAATATCAGCCTTGATTTTTGTGCCCGAGTTCTGGAATGGGTCTTGACCCCAGAGCCACTGATGACATGGCTATGATGTAGCTAAGGGACTTAGACTGAGTAGCTGAGTGTGGAAAAACTGAAGCAGATGGAGTTCAATACGACAAAATGACAGGTCATCTATATATGTCTGAGGAAAGACAAACCATGATATTTTCTTTATGATGAGAGATTAGGAACTGTGCAGCTGCAAAAGAGACTGAAGCGCCCACCTACATAAAGCATGTGCTCTGGTATACAAAATAATGAAAAAACTAATGGAGTATTGGCCCTCATCTCAAGGGACTGAAATTCAAAAGCAAGGAAATTATGCTTCAGTTGTACAAACTTCAGTTGCAGTTTGGTCAGATCTTGTCTGAAGTGATGTGCTCAGTTTGGGGCATTAAACTTCGAAGAGATATTTTGACTTTGAACGATATGAAACGCAGATTTACCAGAATTAATCTAGGGTTTAAAGGGTTAGATTATGAAGGCAGGATGCATGAGTTTGGTCTGTAATTTGTTTGAGATTAAAAGGTTGGGAGATGAAACAATCAAGGTATTTAAAATGATTAAAGTGTTTGATGGGGTAGGAACACAGAAACCAGTTCATCTGGTGGGACAGTTCAGAACTTTGCACTGCAATCCGAAAGTTAGAGGTAGGTCATTTGGGAATAAAATAGGGAGAATTTTTACTCACATAGGTAATGGAATTGTCTAGAACATGCTTTCCCAAAAGTCGTGGATGCAAAGTAAATTGAAACTTTTAAGACTCAGATTGATATAGGTATAGGTATCAAGGGATATGGAACAAAGTGAGGTAAATAGAGTTGATTAACAGATCAGCCACGTTATAACTACATGGCAGAACAGGCTCGTGGGGATGAATGGCCTCCTCTTACTTCTATCTTCCTATATTCAATCGTAAGTGAGCACAATTACATAAAAATATCCTAAATCTTTCTTTCATTAATTAAAGTATACCATCATTTATAGTCAAGAGCTTTCTGGGCCATGTCCATCAAGTCCAATGCTTTCAAACAGACATAAGAACATAAGAACTAGGAGCAGGAGTAGGCCATCTGGCCCCTCGAGCCTGCTCCACCATTCAATGAGATCATGGCTGATCTTTTGTGGACTCAGCTCCACTTTCCGGCCCATACATCATAACCCTTAATCCCTTTATTCTTCAAAAAACTATCTATCTCTATTTTTAAAACATTTAATGAAAGAGCCTCAACTGCTTCACTGGGCAAGGAATTCCATAGATTCACAACACTTTGGGTGAAGAAGTTCCTCCTAAACTCAGTCCTAAATCTACTTCCCCTTATTTTGAGGCTATGCCCCCTAGTTCTGCTTTCACCCGCCAGTGGAAATAACCTGTCCTCATCTATCCTGTCTATTCCCTTCATAATTTTATGTTTCCATAAGATCTCCCCTCATCCTTCTAAATTCCAATGAGTACAGCCCAGTCTACTCAACCTCTCCTCATAATCCAACCCCTTCAGTTCTGGGATTAACCTAGTGAATCTCCTCTCCACACCCTCCAGTGCCAGTACGTCCTTTCTCAGGAAAGGAGACCAAAACTGAACACAATACTCCAGGTGTGGCCTCACTAACACCATATACAATTGCAGCATAACCTCTCTAGTCTTAAATTCCATCCCTCTAGCAATGAAGGACAAAATTCCATTTGCCTTCTTAATCATCTGTTGCACCTGTAAACCAACTTTTTGCGACTCATGCACCAGCACACCCAGGTCTCTCTGCACAGCAGCATGTTTTAATATTTTATCATTTAAATAATAATCCCTTTTGCTGTTATTCCTACCAAAATGGATAACCTCACATTTGGCAACATTGTATTCCATCTGACAGACCCTAGCCCATTCACTTAACCTATCCAAATCCCTCTGCAGACTTCCGGTATCCTCTGCACTTTTTGCTTTACCACTCATCTTAATGTCGTCTGCAAACTTGGACACATTGCCCTTGGTCCCCAACTCCATATCATCTACCTGCGAGACATTCTTGAGGTCTCTACTGTTTTGGTGTTTAAGCAAACAGTGCATAGTAAGGGACCATCTAGAAGGTGAATGTTAGGAATTTAGGAAATTAACAAAGTCAACAGTGAACTTGAGATAAAAACTAAATAATAGCAAAGTAACAGCGAGCAGGTGTCCAGAGGAATAAGGAGATGCAATTTTTCCAACAAGATTAGCAGGTGTCCAGAGACATTGAGGTACAAATGGCAATATCAAAAACATTGTTTGCCATTGTTGAGTGGGGCTATATGAATGATAACTTCTCAAGGCAAGGAATTTGAGAGATGTGGGCAGCCGAATCCACCGGGTGGGATATCAAAGAGACTGAACAGTATGACTGCCAGCGCCCTCATTGGGAAGGAGGTTAGCTTCAACAGTCCGACAGGCCAGTTCCATCTATAATCTGAGCCACCGAGGCCTGTTCCATTTAACATTATAAGCCACGTCAGATTACAGCTATTCTCCTCTAAAAGATGCAGTTTTGTGTCTTTCCTGAACCAGGAAGAGATGTTTTCCCAGACTTGGTCACCTAAGCGGTATTGTGTGGTAACTATTAGCTGGATTTAACCTATAGAGTTACTAAAATTGGATGTCGCTGGTGAAAAGGGCTGTCTCAGTAAGTTCAGGGAATGTGGGTATATATTGGGAAGAAGAGGTAACTTCAGATAAAATGGTGTGTTCAGTTATTAATATACTTAAGTGTCATTGTGTACAGTCTTGTGTTTTTTTCTTTCTTTTCATCAGAAGTCTTTATTAATTGTTTACATAATGATGGGGATGGTTCCTCACTGTTATACATTCTTCCTCACATTATTCCAAAAAGTATACATCTCTAAGAACCATTGCTTCAAGTTATCCTTCGGGGTTTTGCAACACTCTCGCAGGTAACATCAGTGGGGTTCTTAGCATTTAACAGCCCATGGAAAATGATGGTCAGACTGAAGGCTTACTGAGTCAGTTTACTGGGAGGAACTGTGCTATTTGGTGAATGGTAGTATCAATGGTATAAATTCAAGCTGAATTCCTAAAAGCTGTTTGAGGAAAGAACAAGTGGAAGGAACGAGATCACTATTAGAGAACAATGCCAAGTAACACTGACTTATCGTGCAGAACTTTTCTGAGATTTGAGGGACACATGCACTCGGTGTTGCAGAACACAATGTGCTTTCTAAGCCCTAAGAAGGACCCTATAGATTGGCAAAATAGTTAAGAACCTTGTTGATATCATTGGTGCCGATGTTGAATGTTTACAGGTTGCTAAAGACCAGTGGTGGGATTCTCCGTTCCTGAGACTGAGTGTTGACGCCGGGGCAGGATTTGTGGACTAACACGACAGCAAAACTGCCGCCATACCTGAACCAATTTTGATTTGATTTGATTTACTGTCATATGTACCGAAGTACAGTGAAAAGTATTTTTCTGTGGCCGAGGAACGTACATAGTAGATATAAGAATAATCAACAGGAAACATTGACAAATTATACATCGACAAAACAGTGATTCGTTACGGTGCAGAACAAGGGGCCAAACAAAGTGAATACATGAGCAAGAGCAGCATAGGGCGTTGTGAATAGTGTTCTTACAGGGAACAGATCAGTCCGTGGGGGAGTCGTTGAGCTGTCTTGTAGCTGTGGGGAAGAAGCTGTTCCTATGACTGGATGTGCTGTCTTCAGACTTCTGTACCTTCTGCCTTCTGGAAGCAGGCAATGCCTGGGTGGGAGGGGTCTCTGATAATGCTGTCTGCTCTCCTGAGGCAGCAAGAGGTGTATACAGAATCAATGTGGGGGTGGCAAGTTTGTGTGATGCGTTGGGCTGCGTTCACCACAGTGCAGTTTCTTGCGATCTTGAACTGAGCAGTTGCCATACCAGGCTGTGATGCAGCCGGATAGGATGCTCTCTATCGCACATCTGTAGAAGTTTGTGAGAGTCGATGCAGACGTGCCAAATTTCTTTAGCTTCCGCAGGAAGTAGAGACGTTGTTGGGCTTTCTTGACTGTGGCATCAACGTGAGTGGACTAGGACAGACTGTTGGTGATGGTGACCCCCGGGAACTTAAAGCTAGCGACCATCTCCACTTCGGAGCCATTGATGTAGACGAGAGTGTGTGTCGTGCTACGCTTCCTGAAGTCGATGATCAGTTCCTTGGTCTTTCCAACATTTAGAGAGAGGTTGTTTTCGGTGTACCATGCAACCAAGTGATTTATCTCCCTCCGTAGTCTGATTCGTCGTTGTTTGAGATACGGCCCACCACAGTTGTATCATCCGCAAATTTATAGACTGAGTTGGAGTTAAATGTTGCTACACAGTCTTAGATGTATATGGAGTACAGTAGAGGACTGAGCACACATCCTTGCATTCCTCCGGTGTTGAGGACTATTGTGGAGGAG
Source organism: Scyliorhinus canicula (assembly GCF_902713615.1). NCBI lineage: Eukaryota > Metazoa > Chordata > Chondrichthyes > Carcharhiniformes > Scyliorhinidae > Scyliorhinus > Scyliorhinus canicula. Next base: position 41,621,669 of record NC_052162.1, on the reverse strand, counting down.
GTGCTGTTGCCTATCCTGACAGATTGCGGTTTGTTGGTGAGGAAGTCGAGGATGCAGCTGCACAGGGAGGGGTCAAGTCCAAGATTGCGGAGTTTGGTTATTAGTCTTGTCGGGATAATGGTGTTGAAGGCGGAGCTGTAGTCGATGAACAGCAGTCTTACATAGGTGTCCTTGTTGTCGAGGTGTTTGAGTGTTGATTGTAGAGCCAGTGAGACAGTATCTGCTGTGGAACGGTTGCAGTGATAGGCAAACTGCAGTGGAGTTGTGCCAGGGGCACAGCGTTGCCTACTCACCCTGGCCACCCTGACGAGGTTGTGCATTTATTTCCGGCACTGCAAGCTGGTCCAGACGGTGTTGCTGGTGGCGCTGACTGCCTCCTGGTACAGAGAACGGCGGTGGCTGGCAGCCTGCTTCCCGGGCCAAGGTACAGGGTGTCCTGCCTCTCCTCAACCGCGTCCCGGAGGGTCTGCAGCCCCGCTCTCCTCATTGCCATCTTGTTGGCTGGGATGCTGTGTGTGGGCTGCAGCTTGTCAAACAAACAAACCGTCTGGGAGGCTGGCAGTGATCCTTCTCATGACTAGCCGCTTGAAGCATTTCATGATAACAGACGTCAGGGCCACCGGTCGGTGGTGATTGAGACAGGCTACCTTGTTCTTCTTTGGTACTGGTATTATGGTGATCTTCTTGAAGGAGATGGGGACCTCAGAGCGGAGGAGTGAGATATTGAAGATATCTGTGAATACACTTGCCAGCTGGTCTGCGCAGGCTCTAAGTGCTCGCCCAGGGACCCCGTCGGGGCCTGCCGCTTTCCACAGATTCACTTTCAAGAAGGCAGCTCTTACCTCTGAGGCTGTAATAATGGGTATGGGTGTGCCCAGGGCTGTTGGGGCGGGTGGCACTGATACATTGGCTGACTGCTCAAAGCGGGCATAGAACTTGTTCAGATGATCGTGTAGGGATGCTCCAGCCCCAGATATTCCACCTGGCCTTGCTTTATAGCCTGTGATCTTGTGTAGGCCCTGCCATTGTCGTTGTGGGTTAGTGTGGTTGGCCTGGGACTCTAGTTTGATGCGGTATTGTCTTTTTGCATCCCTGATGACTTTCCGTACGTCGTACCTGGATTTCTTATATAGGTCAGGGTCGTCAGACTTGAACGCCTCCGTCCAGAACTTCAGCAGGGAGTGAACCCTTGGTTGAGCCAGGGTTTCCATTTGGGGAATACCCGTATTGTCTTCTTCGGTACACAGTCCTCGACACACTTACTGATGAAGTCTGTGATGGTGGTTGCGTAATCGTCCAAGTTAGCTGCCGTGGCCTTGAATATGGACCAGTCCACAGTCTCCAAGCAGTCATGGAGGATGTCCTCAGATTCCTCGGACCAGCACTGCACGGTTTTCTTAACTGTCTCAGCACGCTTGAGTTGCTGTTTGTAAGCCGGACGTAGGAATACTGACTTGTGGTCGGATTTGCCAAAGTGTGGTCGGGGAATGGAGTGGGAGGCTCCTTTGATGCCCGTTTAGCAGTGGTCCAGAGTGTTTGCACCTCTTGTGGAGCAGGAGATATGTTGATGGAGCTTGGGTAGGACCTTCCTGAGGTTGGCCTGCTTGAAGTCTCCAGCCACGATTGTCAGGGCTTCGGGGTGATTTGTTTCTTGGTTGTTGATGGTGGAGTGTAGTTCGTCAAGTGCTTTCTTTAATTCCTCCTGGGGTGGGATGTAGACTGCTGTGATGAGTACAGAGGTGAATTCACGTGGGAGATAGAAGGGATGACACTTCACGGTTAGGTATTCTAGGTCTGGGGTGCAATGGTACGCTAGGGACACCACATCCGAGCACCAGGTGGTGTTGATCAGGAGGCAAACACCCCCGCCTTTCAACTTGCCTGAGGCCTTTGTGTGATCCATTCTGTGGATTGAAAAAGTTTTGGGTTGGAGGCGCAGTCTGGTGTGGCTGGAGTGAGCCATGTCTCGGTGAAGCAGAGCACACAACAGTTTCTCACTTCACTCTGGGAGGTGAGTCTAGCATTGAGGTCGTCCAGCTTGTTCTCAATCGCTTGGACATTCGCCAGGATTACGCTGGGGAGAGGAGTCTTGTATCTGCGTAATTTAAGTTTCACCTTCAGGCCGGTACGTTTTCCTCTATTCCTGGGTCGACGGCTGCTCTCGGCTGGCAGGGCTGGCTTTGCGTAAGGTAGGTGATTGTGTTCGGAGAGGTGGTGGATGGCGGCGGTGTCAGGGTCACTGCAGGGGTTGTGCGTGGGCCGGTCTGGTCTCGTGGGGCGGTGAGGTTGGGTTCACCTTCCAGTGGGAATGGGCGGATGCCTGTCGCTCCATGGTTGGCTCGGGTATTCCCGCTTCACTGGCGAGGCCCAGTCACGGTCTAGTCACGCTGAGGTTGGCCTTGGTGGGGGTCTGGAAAGGACCCGTCTTTTATCTTTTCTTCCTCCATTCGGCAACTGTTAATGGGCTAGCACCGACTGTGGTGAACGTATTGCTACCACAATTCACCACTGTATTGTATTGTATTATGTTGATGCCCTTGTGTTCTCCACCTGTGGCTCCGGCGGCCTGTAGTGGCTGCGCCGTGATTCTTGGTGGAGGTTGCTCGCAGACCCAGCCTGCAAAATAGTACCCCCCTTCAGCCAGCTCGTGCACCCCGGACCACCCCACCAGAGTGCCCCTAGCCCCGAATACTGTCTCCCCTGCCCGCGGATCGGCCCTCCTGCGACTGTGGCGGCACTGGACTGAGTCCTCAGACAACACGGTGATTTTCCGACGGATGAGACCACACATATCCCGCGCCGTCAGGAACTCGGCCGGTTGGGAGCGGAGCATCATGGGGTGGGATCAGGCCTCAGGCAATGGCATGAGACCGTCGTTAAGTAGCGCGGCGTAATCCTAGAGTACACTGCTTTGGAGGGGGCGGAGCATTGCAAAAGCAGCGCCGCCCCCGATTTGGTCGGGATCTGTGATTCTTCGGCCATTCGTCGAACGCGATTTTGGCGTCGGCGACTGGAGAATCCAGCCCAATTTCTGCAATCCTGCCACATCCAGCCGTGAATGGTGAACAATTAAACAATTCACTAGAGGAGGAGGATCCACAATAATCCCCATCTTTCAATGACGGAGGAGCCCAGCACATCTGTGTAAAAGATAAGGCAACAATCTTCAGCCAGAAGTGCTAAGTAGATGGGGGTCCCCAGTATCACAGATGTCAGTCTTCAGCCAATACGATTCACTCCCACGTTATATCAAGAAATGGCTGAAGGCGCTGGATACTGCAAAGGCTATGGGCCCTGACAATACCCCAGCAATAATACTGAAGACTAGTGCTCCAGAACTAGCCAAGCCGTTCCAGTACAGCCACAACACTGGCATCTACCCAGTGGTAGATGGGCACGTTCATCGAGTAAACCCCTTTTGGTTTGTGTAGAGAGGCCTGTCATCTGTAGGTGCTCGTAGGGGGACATGCTTCCTGTCGATCACCCCCTGGACCTGGGGCACGTTGGCGATGGTGATGAACCCGGCTGACCGGGCATCCTAGTGGATTCGGCCCACAGTGAAATGGTTGTATGCCCAACCGGGCATACAGGACTTCTGTGACGGCACGGCTGCACCTGTGCACCGATCTTTGTGATATCCTGGACAGGTCCCCACTCAGCGACTGGAAGGACACTGTAAAGGTTCATGGCGACCTTCAGCTTGACGGCTACCAGGAGTGGGTGACCTCCCCCATCCCCTCCACGATGTCAGGTGTGCCGTGATCTGGCAGATATTAGAACAGTACAGCACAGAACAGGCCCTTCGGTCCTCGATGTTGTGCCGAGCAATGATCCACCCTATACCAGTAACCCAACAACCCCCATTAACCTTATTTTTTAGGACACTAAGGGCAATTTAGCCTGGCCAATCCACCTAACCCGCACATCTTTGGACTGTGGGAGGAAACCGGAGCACCCGGAGAAAACCCACGCACACACGGGGAGGCGGTGCAGACTCCACACAGACAGTGACCCAGCCGGGAATCCAACCTGGGACCCTGGAGCTGTGAAGCATTGATGCTAACCACCATGCTACCATGCTGCCCATGTTGCCTATGTTGCACTGTCTCCCTGTTCAACCAGCGTCTTCGACTGCATGCCTGATCCAGCATGTCTTCAAATAGCAGGCGCTGCCGGTACACACAAGGCCTCATGTGCCACCTCCTATGTACCTCCTCTTCCTGGGCCTGTTGGGCAGCTGGCTGTCCATCCTGAGTTGCTGCCTCCTATTCCTCTGGTGCAGGTTTTGCTGCTGCACGTTCCGCTGATGCAGCTTCCTCCTCCTCGAGCAGCTCCACAGGGCATCCGTCATGGCTGAGGCTGCTAGCAGGAAGGCCAACATTTGCAGCGGGTGAAAGACCGACATGTTAGCATGCTGCATACCCCTGTGCCCAACCTGGTCCAACAGGCTACACGGTGCCCCGGTTGGCACTGCAGACTCTGCCCCCGCATGTCCCCCCCACCCCACCACCCCTGGCCCCATCGGTGCCCGGCATTGTGGGGACTCTGGCCCATCCCTGCTGCCAGGGGTTCCATTGGCTGGCACTGCGCTTGCCAGCAGTACACTCCACAGCCTCCGTCCACGGCCCTCATAGGGGCTATAGTGGCCGCCGCCTTGGATAGGCTGTCTGATGCCCCGCCGACAGGAGTCGGCTGGTTGGATGGTGGGTGGTGGTATGGCGGACGCTAGGGTTTGAGTGGTGGGTGGGGTGGTAGGTAGGGGCTGGAGTGCGAGGGTGGGGCACCCAAACGCCCAGTGACGCTCTGGAAAATCAGGGACCAAGTTGGGTGGCCAGTGGGGTGCACGACAAGATGGCTGCTTTGCAAGCCATGGCAATGGCGATCCATGCCTGGGTACCACCCCAGTCACATGGGGGTTCACCACTGCTACATGACCCGCTCCCCAGTCACCTCCCCCCTGCCATGGCCCCACCACAGCTAGTCCGGCCTATGTCTGGTCTGGCAGCCCATTGTCCCACTTCTCCCTGTCTTACTTCCAATCTCTCTCTCTCTCATCATCCACAACGGCGGTTTCACGATTTTTAAAACGCAAGTGAATCTCGCCGTCGCGTACTCGGTCCATTGTAGGCTGAAAATTGCGGAGGTCCCAGAGAATACCTGGTCGGTCCCGCTAATGATATGCAAATGTGTTTCCTATTTGTGGGTTCTGGAACGTATCGACACTGCTGTCGAGGCGATGGAGAATTGCGATTTGGTGTGAAGTCGGCGCCCGCCACGATTTCGGCATCGGAACCAATTGTCCACCCAATCGCGTTTCCCAATTTTGCCGTTGGCCGACGGAGAATCCCGCCCCAGAATTTCAGAACCATGGTCAGTAAAATTGAGCAGTAACTGGTATTGCTGGATGTACGACAGGCAGATCAACAGTAAAGGACAGGAAATTTAGAACTGATTAGAAACAAATTAATACTTGTGACCTATCTGATAACCGCAGCTCACTATTTCCAATCCCTTTTGGCGTAAGGTGTCTCACTGGGCTAAATTTTCAACTTGATTTCAAAGCAAATGAAAACTAGATGGCATCTAAAATGGGTTGCTGTTCTAGAATCCTGGATTAATGTCCAAGTTGGAAATCCACCCTTGTTTCTGCAGCTGACTTTGTGACTGGAAAAGTCTCAGACCCAGGATTTGTCCTAATTGTCTCTTGCTGTATTGGTTGCATTGTGTAGCTCCTATAAAATTATATATAATTCGCCCCAGTATTAGCAGCTTTGCCATGGGGCAGCGCGGTAGCACAGTGGTTAGCACGGTTGCTTCACAGCTCCAGGGTCTCAGGTTCGATTCCAGGCTTAGGTCACTGTCTGTATGGAGTCTGCACATTCTCTCCGTGTCTGTGTGGGTTTCCACCGGGTGCTCTGGTTTCCTCTCAAAGTCCAAAGATGTGCATGATAAATTGCCCTTAGTGTCTAAAAAAGTTAGGTGGGTTACTGGTTTACAGGGGATAGGGTGGAGGCGTGGGCTTAAGTAGAGTGCTCTTTCCAAGGGCTGGTGTAGACTCAATGGGCCAAATGGCCTCCTTCTGCACTGTAAATTCTATGATTATCTCTGTGTTAAGAGCACAGCTGATGGTAAAATCCAGGGTAATAATAATAATAGCTTATTGTCACAAGTAGGCTTCAATGAAGTTACTGTGAAAAGTCCCTAGTTGCCACATTCCGGTGCCTGTTCGGGGAGGACGGTACAAGAATTGAAGCCGCACTGTTGGCATTGTTCTGCATTACAAGCCCCCTGTTTAGCCCACTGTGTTAAACTAGCCCCTTCTAAATCCCAGAAGGGAAACTTGAAACACTTGCCCTCAACTATATTTAGAAATTTGATACAATGTGAAGAAAGATTTGAAAACCCGAGAAAGATGTCCCAGACATTTAGTGATGATTTTCAAAATAAAATAAATGTTTATTAAACAATGGAATAAACAACAATAAAGTCAACTAGAAGTACACCTATCTTACACAATGGCTGTATACAGTATCCCTAAATTTACCCAGTTCAAATACCTTGATTACCCTAATTTCAGAGCTAATTCTCCCCAAACACCTTATAGGTTCGCAAAAACTATTAGCAAAATCCAAAAATAGTTACCACACCAGGCAATTATATATAACTCCAACATATATAATTGCCTGTAGGACAGAACAACTGGTTGCTCAAGCAGGCTTTCTTCACAGGCACGGCTTTCTGGGAGTTCAAACAGCTATTCCTTGTGTGGACTGAGATCTCAAAAACAGCTATCTGGCATAGGTTGAATGGTTTCTGATATACCATTTTCTCCAGAAGATCTTCCTTTATCTGAACGAACCCCTTCAGAAGTCAAACCTTAATTTTGTGAGTCCACTTTATGGAACGCAATGGCAAAGTTCACACCTTGTCCCCTGATTTGATCCTCTGGCATTTTACTCAAACTTTTGATGTTTTACTCCCCACTGTTACCAACTTGCCTTGGGTAAACATCTGCAAGCAGTGTTGCTAGGCTCATTAACATCCCGAAAGCACTAGTTCCATTAATCTAGCCAAACTGTCCCTGTCATTAGAAAGCTTCCATTTAAAATGGTTTTTAAGAGACTTATAACGAGCAGAACATATCCCTTTTACTAGATTTCCTTGATTTTTTTTAATGTTATAACTTTTTCTGACACCTGTTACACATTTACTAATTTAAGCTGCTAAATTCAAAAACTGCCACGGGGAAGATTTACGATTAAAAAGAGTGAGATAGCCATAAACTAATTCAAACCCATTTAATAACACGAAATTGGACCTACACAGTAGGTGCCCTCATCTGAAACGATGTCAGTTAAGATTTTGGAAGTAGAGATGAAAAGACTACGCTGATAAATGTAGTTTTCTCGACACCGACAGCCTAGCTTTCTACTTCCGATATTTTCCGTCGTTATTTAATATTTGCGATGTAAAAAAGATGTGAATTTTAATTACATGGAGCTTTGTAAAGAATGGGAACGCCCATTCATTACTTCTAATCTCAAATAAGAAGCCCCACTTCAAATCGGGCCCCACTTTGCTGATGTGTGGCGAATAAATAAGGGCTGAAAATGGAAATGCTACAAATTCACTGGTGAAAGCAGAGAGCTTCATTCTCCCCACTTTCCGCGTGAAGTCCTGAAGGACAGGAAGTGAGTGAGGGAATTATATAAAGCCTGCCGGGAATGGTAGTTTGTACTGGGGGGGTTTTCTTTCTGTTTAGTGCGGGAGGAACTGCAACTCCCTGCTTGCCCCCGCCGTGTGCACGCTCGCTGTGTGATGTGTGGAAGAGCGCAGGGAGAGGAGTTCTTTTGTTAGCATTTTTCAGATTCTTACTGCACACCGACTGGAAGCAACATGACGGACGAGCAGGAGATCATGTGCAAACTGGAAAGCATTAAAGAAATAAGGTGAGGACGAAGTGCTTAAATGCTCCTTTAAATCATCTCTGTTGCACCCAAAGCGCGATCCGAACGATATGTGGGGCTAGATGCTTTCTGTGCCCATTCGCAATGGTGGTATCCACTCTCGATTTTCCTCTTTAAAGAAGTGTGTGCGCCTTTATCAGTGTACATCGCGCCTAGAATGCATTTGCAGATATGTCAGATTTCACCCAGAGTCAATATTTAGCACGTTTTCAACGGTCTCACTCTCAAAACAGAACTCAGCCTGTTTCAAGTAAAGTCGTCTATCAGCTCTGCTCACTTATCACATCTTCTGAGCAGGTCCCAGATGTTGACAGTTCTGCGCCTGGATGTTATGGAGCATTCAGTGCTGTTTTCAACCACATTGCAAACCGCTTATTGTTACCACATGAGTACCAGAACCTATCGGCGCTAGGCTGTGTATCCTGCCACGCATACTGATTCCGTTACACAATAGAGCCCCAGAATGAGCAGAAAACAACGCCTGCTGCAGACTTATTTTTCTTTCAAAAGTCCTCCCTCGTTCTTGAAATGTGTTTACCATTCGAGAGGGTGACAATCCTCAGGCAGGTTCGGTATCGGCACTCTGAGTCACCTGGAAGTATGAAAAATGAAAATCGCTTATTGTCACCAGTAGGCTTCAATGAAGTTACTGTGAAAAGCCCCTAGTCGCCACATTCCGGCGCCTGTCCGGGGAGGCTGATACGCTGCTGTAAGAATTGTCAGTGAACTTTTAATGTATTGCATTTTGAGTTCTGAGTGGTTGGCAAGAAAAACATATCCTAACCAAGTCAGTTTTCAGGCCCTCGCGAGGTTGTTGCGGAGTTTTACAGTATACAGTAATGTTATTGCAGAGCCTAATGTAAAACCAGGCGTTGAATTTTTAACGCAGATTGACATGCTATAGTTGAGTAACACTGTGTAACAGGAATGGAGCCCAAAGATGGACTGATGTCTAAACATGTCACTTTTCTGGCAATTATTGCAAGTTAACCAGTACCAAATGCATTGCATTTCTTTCGACTCAACTGGGGAGGTTGCGAGGGGTACACTGATGTTTGGGCAGCCTCGGGTCTTCATAATTTTTCCCCAGGCTTGCACTCTGGAGAGGACATTCCAGTTTTCACTCTGAAGCATTAATACAATGCGGGAGATGGCAGTTATGAGTAATAAGCGAGGGCGGCACGGTGTAGCACTGTTAGCACTGCAGCTTCACGGCACCGAGGGCCTGGGTTCGATCTCCGCCCTGGGTCACTGTCTGTGTGGAGTTTGCATATTCTCCCTCTGTCTGCATGGGTCTCACCCCCACAACCCAAAGATGTGCAGGATAAGTGGATTGGCCACGATAAATTGTCCCTTATTGGATATTTAAAAAAAAAGAGTAATAAGCCAAACCCAATTGGCATAGAGCAGTGTTTTTCAAACTTTTTTCCCCGGGACCCACTTTTACCAACCAGCTGACCTTCACGACCCACGTCGGCCAACCTTTGCGACCCATGTCGGCCGACCTTTGCGACCCATGTCGGCCGACCTTTGCGACCCATGTCGGCCGACCTTTGCGACCCATGTCGGCCGACCTTTGCGACCCATGTCGGCCGACCGTTGCGACCCACGTCGGCCGACCTTTGCGACCCATGTCGGCCGACCTTTGCGACCCACGTCGGTCGACCTATCCGACCCACGTTGGCCGATCTTTGCGACGCACGTCGGCCGACCTTCGCGACCCACACAGGTCAACCTTTGTGACCGACTCTTGCTGACCTTCGTGATACACCATTATTGCTCACCTTTAATGCGACAGATGAGCCTGCTTGCTCCTGACAATCTCACTTGCTTTGTCAGTCAATGTTACATTTCTGCTAAGGACTTCAGCTGATGATTTAAGTTCCCACTGAATCTTTTGAAAAAAATCATGAGATTTGTCCTCGCACATGCCATGTTTAGTCTTCAAATGTCTTTTAAGTTTTGAGGATTTTAAACTTGCATTTGCTATTACTTCCCTGCATATGAAACACATAGGCTTTGCATCCTGAGGATTTGCAGTGGGACAATTAAGGCCATGCATCAAGAACTCATCTTTATACTGCTTTGTTCCTGATTTCAGTTTCTTCCTAATGGGTTGTTCACCAGAAGCCCTGAGCTCTGTACAGAGATAACAATAGTACTGCTTTGTCCAGCCGTGGACTCTCCTGTGCAGTTCTTTCCAGGAGATTCATTTGTGAGATTCTGCCCTGTTTGAGGCATTTACAAAACAATCCAGCTTCAATTCTTCACACAGTTCTGTTCCTTGCTTGCTGGCAGCGACAAATGTAGCAATTTTTCCACTGTGGTTTTGCACCCAAAGCATGGGTTCAGTGTACATGCCGGGCCCATGGCATGTACTGTGCCACCGCTCCTGGCGGAAAGACTCCATAGTTTGTATTTAAAAGCTGGTCGCAGCGGCATTCTCAACTTAAGCTGGTTGCAGCCAGCTTTCTTTTTTCTGACTTTGAAACTTTATTTCCAATACCCGGGTCTGGATTCTCCGCACCTCGACCCCGAAAACTCGTTCGGCGACGGTGCAGAGAATCCAGTTTCCCGCATGAAATCGGGACCGGCGGCAGTTCAGCGATTCTCCTACTCCCTCCCCCTGAAAAGCGGCGTACTCCGGTGATTATCCACCACCGGAGGCCATTGCCTGAGGCCCGTCCCGCTATTCTCCACCCCTGACCGGCCGAATTCCCGACAGTGTGGGCACTCATGGTCCTACTGTTCGGGTTACTCGCGAGGCGGCTGTGGACTCAGTCCGTGGCCGGCACAGTCAGGGGCGGGCCGACAGGAGGCAGGGTGGCCTCATTCGGGACTGGGGTATTTTTGAGCGGCGGTCCGGATCGGGCGCGCGGCCAATCGGGGCCATTATTTCCGTGGTCCATGTCAGCCACGGAGCATGGCGGGGCCACTGGAGGCTGCCGCCGTTTGCATGCGCAGCATCTGACTCGGAAGTGTGGGGCCGTATCGGCAGCTGGAGCTGCGAGCTCCATGACAGCTGCCTGCTACCCCTCTGCAAGGCTGTGAATCTGTGGCCTTTTGATGCTAGTTTGTCTGGCGTAAAAGACCACAGTTTTCACGACAGCGTGGGGACATAGTCCCTGAAACGGAGAATCCAGCCTTTGATTTTTCTAAGTTATGACTTTTTACTACTGAAATTTAAAGCAATTTCAGTTGAACATGCACATCCTTCAATTTACGTACAAACTTTGTTGTATGGATAAAAGAACAATCTTGTTTTTACTTTACAAACTTTGACTCTAGATGAGATGAAGTAACTTATCAAACACACACAATGTCACAATATTTCTTATTGAGTTCACTGCATTGCTATTCAAACATCCAAGTCATCTCCTTCTCCATTCTCACAAAAAACACTTACTACCTGGTTTCCATAGAGTTGTGACACAAAGTGATGATAGGGTTGGTTTCGTCCAGTGTTGACATATGCCAGCCATATTGACTGGCCTCATTTGACCGGTATTCCTTGCTGATAAATCTGGCCTGGCTTCCCACTCGCTGTCCAATAACTGTTACTGTCGACAGATGCATCCACCCCAGTCACAAACTGCCGACCGCTTCCCGACCCATACTTCACATGGTGGGAGTGTAGATGCAAGTTGTGACGGCCGTTGAGCAGCTTGACCACGGAGCCGCAGGTCACATACTGCTGATTGGTGGTGGGGGATGAGCCAAGCAGCACGCAGAGGGTGAGCACCAGAGCGGAGCTCGAAGCTGGGGCCACCATCGTTAAGATCGCGCGCCCACCTGGCCACCTGTCAGCCCCTGTCCCTTCCGGCGGGTGATGACCAGTACACCGCCCAGTCTCGCGCCTCCCCGCCCCCTCGAACGCCGCAGCCAATCTGGGACTGCCCACAGCCGGCATTCTTAAAAGCTGGTTGCGGCCGTTGGGCACGTCTTCCCTCGATCAGGAAGATCGTGGGCCGTGACCCTGAGTTTGAAAAACCTTGGCATAGAGAACATTTGCTACAAGCTAACTCTGATGGCGGGATAGACCATCATGTTTCACTGGTCAGACACTGCCAACCTCAAGTCAGGCAGCTCTCCAACTATTAAGGTGCTTAATAGCCCATATTCCACCTGCTTCAATTGGTGCTTGGAGCTTAGTGTTTTTGCTCAACAAGTTGGCAGTATCCATTGCACCAGGCAAACATTTGTAAAGAAAGAAGATGCAAACTTGTTGATTTGTAAGCTGGAACATCTGGACCATGTGCAAGGACTGACAGAGGAGTTGATGGTTCTCAATAATGTACGCAAGACAGCCATGATCAACATGGAACTTGAGGGCAGCACGGTGGCCTAGTGGTTAGCACAACCGCCTCACGGCGCTGAGGTCTCAGGTTCGATCCCGGCTCTGGGTCACTGTCCGTGTGGAGTTTGCACATTCTCCCCGTGTCTGCGTGGGTTTCGCCCCCACAACCCAAAAATGTGCAGAGTAGGTGGATTGGCCACGCTAAAGTGCCCCTTAATTGGAAAAAATAATTGGGTAATCTAAATTTATAAAAAAAAAAAAAAAAAAAAAAAACATGGAACTTGAGGGTTGAATATTGACATAGCTTTCCTATGAGAGATCAGACTTCACTGAGAGCAGATCACTAAAAGAAAACATTACAAGTTCATCTAGTAGGGGAAGAATTCAGAGGAAATGCATGAGCAAGTTGCAGGCTTCGCTGTAAGGAACTTGCTATTCTCAATGATAGAACCTCCCACAAATATTTCAGAAAATGTTCCCTGCAACTGCTTCTCATCTCAAACAGTTAAACTCATGGTTATCTATTCTCCAATGCTGTGTTCTACTACAGAGGCAAAACTCCAGTCCTATGAGGTGCTTGTCATTAATATTAGCAGAATCCCTAAGACAGAACCTCTTTACCTACTAAGGGATTTCAACACAAGAGTAGATGCGAACCATGAGGCATGGATCTCCTGCCTTGGACATCATGGGTTGGGAAAGATGAATGAGAATGGATGGAGCCTACTTCAACTTTGCTGCTACCACAAGCTTTGTGTAACTAGCACATTCATTCAGAACAAACCGTGCAGAAAAGTATCCTGGAGACATCCAAGATCAGGGCAGTGGATCCGATCGTCACGAGACATGACTCTCTGAACAGTATTCTGAACACCCACAGCTACACATCACCAACTGTGACACAGGTCATTCCCAGGGTTCAAATGCAACCCTTGAAGTTTTTTCATTCAAAGCAGAAATGTTTCCCGGTATCAATGTCAGCCATACTACCAACCCAGATAAAAAAAAAACAACAGTTCCTCAGCTTGGTTGAACAGATGCTCTCTGACATACCACAACAGAGACCAGAGCGAAATGGAACTTGCATGGAGGTGCCATCTACACTATCACACTTTCCACATATGGAAACAAGAGCAGAATTTTTCTGAGGCTGACATACTGTGATAGAACTGTCATTGAAGCCAAGCAGCTCACCTTCATTAATTGCAAAAGAGATCCAAATGAGAAGACTCTGAATGCACTCAGAACCATTTGAAGTAATGTTGAAATATTGCTTGCACCAATGAATATTGGTTATAATTTTTCAGAACATCCACAAGTCCTTTGGTGGGAATGTTCGGGGCATGTATGAAGCGATCAAAAAGGCAACAGGTCCATCAGCAAAGAAAACTGCTCCATTCAAAACAAATGCAGGGGAGGCCATCAGTAAACAGTTGGAGAAATGGGTGGAACACTAATTTGAGTTCTACTCTTGGGAGAACACTGTCACCGAGGAAGCTCTGGACACCATAGAAAGCTTGCCGGTCATGGCAGAGTTGGATACTTACATTACAACAAAGCTATTGACTCGCTTGCCCTGGGCAATGCTCCAGGTGCTGATGCCATTCCAGCTGAACCCATAAGCACGGGAAGCTGGCACTCTGCAGCAGCTGCACTAACCTCACTGCCTCTGCTGGAGTGAGCGGGCAACGCATCAGGATCTGTGATGTGCAAAGATGTACAGGAACAAGGTGACTGCAGCGATTACAACAACTGTGGCGGCAACTTCCTGCTGAGCACCTATCCCAGATCTGCAATTGCCACAATCTTCACAATCGGGCAGCTGCAGGAGAAATACTGTGAACAAAGGGGACCACTATGTACTACATTCATCAATCTCACCAAGACATTTGACCACGTGGGTCAATTAAAACTGTTGGAGAAAATTGTCTGCCTGCTGAAGTTGCTCAAAAAGAGCTTCTCTTTCCACAACAACACGATGGGTAAAGTCAACCATGATAGGGCAACATTGGAATCCTTTGGGACCCTCAGTATGGTCAAAGAGCGAGGCTTAATGCAAAATTGACCGCCATGGAGCAAATCAATGTCTTTCGCGATGGAAGGCTGCCACTGTGGTCATATCTTTAGGAACACTTCTCTACAGAAAGTTCATCACTGATAAATTGACGAGGCAAAACATGTCAGACAAGTTAACTGATTGAATGGTGATTGGTAATTTGCTGAAGTTTTAGTTGATCTTACATGGGTGGCATTGATCACGAGTAATTTGGGACAGAGTGCAGTTTCTGATGTCCTGGTGCAGTCGGAGGTATGATCTTGATATAGCAAATTCACATGACCGTGATGAAGTGAAAATACTATCTATTTTGTTGATGTGATAACGTCACAAACCTTAGTAATACTGTTCCAGAGGCAGGATATTAAGTACGGAGGGGTTTTCCTTCCTGCCATCCAAGGAGATTGCCACCGATGCTCCTATTTTGGGATAGAACAGATAACCAATTTAACTAAATCAAATGAACTGAAGGATAAACTAAAGGGGCAAGCCCATAAAGGGACGCTGCCTTAAATAGAAATCAAATCACCAATGAAACTTGAAACATCAAATCAAAATGAGTTGCCGCCGAAACGGGCTGCCTTGTAACCAATTATTGCTTTAATGAGTGTTAATTGATTGGAGATGGGTTTCCTTCCCTCTAGTCTCACCCCTATCCCCTCCCCAGCAGTGCCAGAACCTGCAGTGCATAGGACTGAAACTGCAAGCAGTCACCAGATTCTAAGTCCAGGGAGTACAGGACCAGGCAAGTGCGGAGGTCTCAGGGCAGGGAGGGAAGATGACCTTTTGAGGGGTGGGGGGAAGTGCCCGATTGTTGAAAGCTGTTGATGGCGCCCACCTGCCTGAGGCCTGAGCAGTGTCACTTTTTCTGGCTCCCCTTCCACTGTCCTTGAACTCCTCACGCCAGCCTGAAAATTGAGGCTGAGCTGGAAATGGCCCTCAGGTGGTCATTAATTGCCCACTTTAGAGCCTCAACTGGGGAAGGAGCTGGCCAGTTGGCTAAGGCCTAGTCCAACCTACAGTAAAATTGCAGAGAGGCTGGGGTGGGCAAGAGCACTGTAGGAAAGTGATATAAAAAGTTGCAGCTGCTCACCAGCCTATGAACAGGCCGGTGAGGAAATGTGAAATTCTGCCTCGGTTTCAGGGATATGTTTGTACTCTAATACTATTTTCCCGCACTTTGGAGAACCTGCATACGATGGAGCTAACTTTTTTATTACCCTCTTCCAATCACTCATTCCTTGCTATTTATATTATAAAAATGTTCGTAACTCTAACCCTCTTGGTAGACTTTCAGAATTTACTGAGAAAGTATAAGCTTTATTTAGTCGTTCCCCCTCCCTGCATGAATATGAAAATACTTTTTCTTCCACAATGCATTTACAGTTCTGATTCTGTCACAGGGCAATAACCAAGGGATCTTTCCCCCCATTGTTGAATGCTTCACCAGGTGATTATTTGAAGGGCAGGTCAATAAACTGACTAACCTCCATTATGATACCCAAGGGTGGCATCTTGTCAACGAATCCTCAGCACAAAAGGTTCCTTTCTGAGCAATAGAAAGGAACCCTCAAACCAAACAATACTGTGAACTCAGAATTTCTATTTAATGGCTTCAACCTGAAACACTGGAATAAATGAAATCATGTTTTCCATTGCCGTTTATATTTTATAGTTGGCATTTGCAAATTTTATGCCAGATCGCAGTAATCTGTAGTTCCACAGGAGCCAGAACTCCCCAGATCTCCAGACAGCAGGGTAGTTTTATATGAGGGAAGCATATTATAGGCATTTCTAACATTTAATGACCAAAAGGCTTGTTTCCAGAATTTTGTAACTTTTTCCCCATTTATAAAAAATGAATTTGGATATATAAACTAATCTGAGTGAAGAAAGAAAATAGTGAATGAGAACAACCAATCACAATGGCTTTCAGTCTCATGGCTGGGTGATGCACGAGCTGTGACACCCCGAGCTCACTCTTTCAGCTGCAGTTCCTTTGAGGGATGTGATGCAAAAAACATTGGTTGATCTTAAAATTGCCAATTTTATTTATTAATGACTTGCTTGGCAAATTTTCATTTTTATCCCAACATCGAATCTGTTGGAAAGGAAGGTGCCAAATTCTTGAGATTATTAAAGTAAAATTGATTAGGTGCCTCTATGTCAAAAGGGTAAAGCCACTAGCAGCCTCAGTAAAAGGAAAAAAATAAACAAAGCCATTCAGTTGAGAATGCAATTCCTGCAATAATAGGACTTGCTAGCCGATACTTACTGTCTTGACTCACAGCCATTTGGTTCAGGAGCTGAATGGTTTGTCTGTCAGCATCGGGAGAAGATGGTAAAAAATTGAAACAAAAGATAAACTTAAGATTTAACTTTGCGGCCTGTGTAATGTCACCTTTTTTTTCTCAATGTGAAAACCTCAATGAACCTCTAGATGCCCACCAGCATCTGTAAAACCTTGACTTATGACAGGATCAGGTTCTACTGCAACACTTTTTCACCTTCATCAGATGATGCAACTTGAAGACACCATGCAAATCATGGCCATTTCATACAGGTACTAGAGGGTGTCCGGGACTCTGGAACTAAACTCTTAAGGAGCGGTGAGAACGAGGCGGGTAATTTCACTATTCTGACATTTAGTTTGTACCATTTAATCACTACAGCAGATCCTGAAGTGCTTTACAGTCAGTAAAATACTTCTGAAAAGTAGTCACTCTTGTACTGTAGGAAAAATGACAGCCATCTTGAACACAGTAAGTTCCCACGAATAGTAATGTGAAATGATCAGATTGTCTGTTTTTGTTAATTGATGAAAAAATATTAACCAGGGCACTGGGGCGAAGTCATGGAGCAATTTGAAAATGAGGAAGAGAATTTTAAAATCAGGACCTTGCTTTGGACAGTAGCCAATGTAGGTCAGTGCATTCAGGGGAGTGGGACTTGCTGCGTGTGAAGGCGCAGGCAGTAGAGTTTGGATGACCTCCAGTTCACAGGGTGGAATGTGGGAGACCAACTAGGCATACATTAGAATGGCCAAGTCTAGAGGTAACAAAGGCATGAATGAAAGTTTCAGCAGCAGATGAGCTACAATCGCTGCAAATTTGGGCCATGTTATTGAGGTGGAAACAGCTGGTCTTGGTGATGGCAGGATTATGTGGTTGTAAGCTCATTTTGGGATCAATAGTGACGCCACGTTTGTGAACCTCAATCACATGCTTGATCACAGACCTTTGCCAGCGAGACAAATAGAATTTGTAGTGAGGGGTGGGGGCGAAGACACTGGCTTCAGTCTTCCCGATATTTAATTGGAGGAAATTTCTGCTTATCCAGTACTGGATGTCAGATAAGCAGAATGACAGTTCAGCGATAGTGGAGGAGTTGTGCGAGGTGATAGTGAGGTGGGGTTGGGTGTCACCAGCATTTATGTGAAAACTAACATAGTGCCTTTGGATGATGTTGCCAAGAGGCAGCATATCGGTGAGAAATAAGAGGGGTCTAGGGATAGGCCATTCGGGGACACCAGCGGTAATCGTGCAGGCAGAGGTGGACTTACACTTTTGGGGGCCCCAAGCTCTCTCTCTATGTGGAGGCCCCACGTCACATCCTGCCCTCGGCGACAATGATGTCGAGCTCTACTCTCAATGATGTCGAGCCCCACCCCCAGTGATGTCAGTGACCCCTCCTGACCCCACACACTCTCAGCTCACACAATGCAAGGCACAGAAATCCAAAATCTCACCCCCGCTGCCCAATTCGTTGGCTTCCCAACTCAGCCCGCTCACTCTCAGCTCTACCTGGCTAGCCTCTGGCTCTGGTCGAGTCGCTCCACACCCAATGGCTGCTGTTCCCCGATTCCCCAAGTCATGATGCCGATATTTGCCAGGCCTTCTTTGCACCTCCTGACTGCTGCTCTGCTCACCTCTCGGCTCTCGTTCGGGTGGCTGGGCCTTGAGCCTCGACGACTGCGTGTGCTCCTGCCTGGCTGCTGCTGCTGACTATCTGGCCTGGTGACCTCTGTTCTTTTTGGTTGGTTGCCTGCCTGCCCTCCTCAGCCCTGATCTGGAGGTCGAGAGTCGACCCGCTCCTCCCCTCCACAGCCATTGGGCAGCGCCTCTTCTTTGCCTTGCTGAAGGCTTCGCAGCAGAGGTAGACTTGCACTTTTGGGGGCACACACAATCACCTTTCAGTATGGGATTGAACCATTGGCCAGGGTCTCGCGCTGCAGTGCTGTGTGTTTCATTGCAAGTCCATCTCTGCCTGCAAGGGCAGGAAGAGAAGCCATTGCAAGTGATAATCTGTCTAAGATTAGAGAAGAACGGAAGCAAGTGAAGCAGCCTCATTCAGCTGGATGACATTGGAAAGGGGGCCACAGTCAAGGCAAAAAGGACAAGAGAGAAAATTGTCCGCTCAACTAGAAATAAGTATGTATGTTCTGATAGCCATTTCAGAGACATGGCTACTAGTTGACAAACGCTGGGACCGAAATATTCTTTTAAAAAATAAATTTACAGTACCCAATTCATTTTTTCCAATTAAGGGGCAATTTAGCGTGGCCAATCCACCTAGCTTGCACATCTTTTGGGCACAGACATGGGGAGAATGTGTAAACTCCACATGGACAGTGACCCAGAGCCGGGATCGAACCTGGGACCTCGGCGCCATGAGGCAGCAGTGCTAACCACTGCGCCACCGTGCTTGGGACCAAAATATTCAAGGGCACATTTCATTTTGAAAGGACAAAAGCTAGGAAAAGGAGATGGGATAGCTCTGTTAACTGAGGATGACACAAGTACAATAAAGAGAGGGGACTACAAATCAAGATATATAATAAATTTGGATAGAGATGAAAAATAGCA